>NC_141604.1:22037201-22370951 GCF_047967505.1 Dipteris shenzhenensis
AGCTACAATTTTAGATTCTTGGTACTACTGCTAAGAGTTGGATACAATGCAAGCAATCTAGTAATGTTGCAGTAACTATGCTTGAACTTGGCTTGGCTTCCCATTTGGATGTATTGAAGGTCCATAACGCCCATATGTAAAGTGTATACCTCATCTAGGGGTAGTAATGGCTATTCACAAGTGCTTACCAAAGATCTCATGTAGTTGGACACATGTATGCACCCTAAACACACTACTTGAAGCTAGAAGCTAAATTTTAACAGTTTTGTGCCTTGCTGAAGATGACCCTTTTGGTCATGCTCAACAAGCATTGTGATGTGCATGCAATTTCGAGAGTGAATCTATCATGGCATCTATTAACATCAAGATACTCTTTTTTTCCCTATAAATTGATAAATCTAGCCATAATCTAGGATATGTTGGACAAGCAATGAGCAAGCATACTTGTCTCAACCCTTCCCACCTTACCTATGTATTCAAGGCTATTCATTGACTAGCAATTTATAGGAATATGCTTTTCATGAGAATCTAAAATGGGACTTTAGAATCTTAGTAAGTGTCTAGCTTAGTGCATGGAAAAATTTGCCCCTTGGTGGCAAGACTAGCCTTTAGTCTAGGCTTAAGGCTTAAGCTGTAAAACAAGCACTTCTACCTATGCACAAGTATTAGGAGGTCAATAAGCCCACTTTTGTGTACATGGGTAGGTTTCCTCCTAAAAATGTGTCCTTGTAGAGAGTAACTTATGTAGCCAACCATTTCATCAATTCATTCATTTTCTTCTATGTTTTTTTGACTAGTCAGTTGAACATTAGGCTTGAATTTTTGCACATTGGTCAAGGATGTTAGCAACCTATAAGATAGATTTCTCGTATATGTTATCATGGCAATTATGGTTATAGCCCATCTCTAGTAGGATCATTCCTTTCTACCATTCTAATGCTCGTAAAATATATATTTTGTATCATAGACATGACAATGGATCATTCCTTACTTTGCAAGAGTTACCACGAAAAGAGAATATTTTTAAATCATATTTAGCATTTTGTCTACTCGAGGTATTGTGCTTGAAGACTCCTCATTCACCCATGTAAATTGTATGGGTGAGAATGCTTACTTATTCCATATGTACTATGCTTTTCACCATGCAAATGCTTATATTATAGGCATGATGGTGGATCAAGGTTCTCGATCTCATACTAGATACACATAAGATCAAAAAAAAATGTTGGTTAAAAACTAAAGATCAATGACTAATACCCATATTTGACTAGACTAAGTAAATGTCTGAAGCCTAGTATATGTGCAAGAAAGGGAGAGATAATTCCAGTCCATGTCATAATCTTATAGGTATAACTTGGTTTGTCCTATTTTGCTTCTCTAGGTGGGTGAACATGTACGGTTACCATGGAGTAAATTTTAAACCAACCTATTACCTTGGAGTTTCTTCCCATCATTTACCACAGATATAGCTAGCCTATTACTTTGGAGTTTCTTCCCATTATATACCATAAATATAGCTAACAAACGGAGCCATTGAGTTCAAATGCTTAAATTAGTATTACATAATGGAGATGAAGCTTTGGGATATGTTGGGTGGGCATTTGATTGTTCTCTACTTCCCTCTTAAGTATTATCGTAAACACGTTTTTATCCTTATAAGCATTGCAAACTTTTTCAAGTTAAAATATTAGGAAATATGAGTAGATCCAACAAAAAAGGCAATGCTGAATAGACTCATCCATTAATAAATACTATGGATAAGAGTAGAGCTCCATTGATATACTATAATCCCTCCATGAATAGAAAGCTAGAAGAAGGGAATAACTTTTCCATTCTTCAGGGATTTCTAGAGCCTCCTCCAAAATGGTCTCAACTTGTGGATGTCTTCATTAGCCTTCACTAGGGCCTTCTCTTACAACCATGTAGAGGAAGGTGTGCTAATATGTGTGCTATGTGAGACAAGTGGTTAAGTCATGCAAAGTGATACATAAGCAACATAATACAAGGGGAAAAACGTTGAAGTAGTTTGAAAGTAGTGCATGCCTAGGGGTTAAGAAAACCCTAACTAAAAAGCTTTTTCAAGGATAGTAATGAAATCCCTAATTACATATTGAGGTCTTAGATTCTTTCTTGTATGATTTTTAAATAAAGGTAATCCTCCTTTTGATTAATCCATACTTAGGGTTACATTTTTTTCCAGTGCACCCTTGAGAGTGTGTACATTTAGGATTCCCTTCCATAGCAATGATTATATAATTCGCTAGACTTGTTGCACATAGAAGAAATTTACAACAACGTCGGCGGTGGCAAGGAGGGCTAGCCAAAACATGGTTCGAGATATAATTGTAATAGTAGTGATTTGAGAGAGCTACATTCCAAGGGCGATCAAGGCATGTGTGGGTAGGAGTCAAATCATCTCATAGGAGGAGGATGTTGTTGGAGAGCAAAGGAAAGGAAAGGAGGAGGAGGGGTGGAAGTGGGAGCTCAAATGGGGAGGCAATGGAAGGGAGAAGGAGGAGGAGGAAAGATGGTGAAGGGAATGGGAGCCCGTGAAGGAGAAGAGGGATGCCACGGGTGCATTCAATAGAGTGGAAGATTGGTGGGTGTTGTCACGACTCTCATCAAACATCCCTCTTCTTACCACCACTACTACTACTACTACTACTACCCATACTACTATTACTACTAATATCAATACTACTACATAAAAAACAAATATATATACTCCTACTATTACTATTACTATCAATACTACTATACATCCTACCAATACTACCACTACTCACTTCTCTATTGTTTCCTCTTGCATGCATGATCTCCTCCTCATCAATAGTCACCCTGGCTTCTTAAGATCCCTGCCCTTTTTATCGTCTCCAACCTCTCCTTTTCCATTGCCATCTTACTCGCCTTCTTTCGACCTCTCTTCTTCATCAACCCTTCTCTTCCTCCTCCTCCTCCTCCTCCTCCTCCTCCTTTCATGGACTTTCACCGCTTCTTTGCCTCCCATCTTCCCCCCCTCCCTTCTCCCTCCTCCCATCTCCCTTCGCCCCCCCTCCCCCCCGGTTGGGAGCACTGCCTCGATCCTCAGGTACCCTGTGATTCCTCTTCCTCTCTCCTCTGTCGCTCTTTGCATTCGTTTTGCTTGGTCTTTTGCTCTTATCGCTATGCGAGTCTGTCTCTTTCTCGAAGCCCTATATCTTTTCCCGGTATTTCTCTCAAGAGTCTTTGTCGCAAGAGATCAACGGGATAATGGACATGTAAGAATCACCCTCGTTGTACGTCATAGAAACGAAGTGACCGACTGCAACCAGTCGAGATTGCTTGATTTATTTGATGTCAGTCTGCCTATGTCCTCCCGAGTGATACGAGGCATTGCATGCAACTCGATGCGTGAAATTATTAGCATCATCTAACGCTACATGTATCGTGGGAATAACAAACTGCAGTCGGGAGTAATCTTCTTTAGAAACTTTGTCACTGGCGCTATGACGTTTTCCGACCCTCGCTCGGTGACCCATTCGGGCGGTTCGTGGAGTCGCTTATCGGACGCAGCTGCTATTGGCAGGACAGTGGATGCAGCGTGGGACAGCGGATACTTGAAGCATGGAGACGATAAAAATTTCCCGGTGGATCTTTTTCCTGGATTCCTCAAGTCTGGGCGAAACGAGCAACGCGATCTTAGCCAAGCGGTGATTGACCTGGATCTGAGGCTCTCTCTGACAAGTAGTACCGACGGAAGCTCTCCGTGTTCCTCGCTATCGTGCTTATCAGCAGCTAACTCCGACCATCGTCCGAACTCAAGGCCGTGTAAGGCTGTCAATGACAACGTCTCCCCCTTGTCTTTCATGGCGAACGTATCATGCACGTCCAAATGTTCTTCCTCGTCCTCGTCCCCGTCGGTGATGAGCTTCCAACACGACGAAGAAGCGGAAGCGCTGGCCGAGGCGGAGTCGTCTCATGAGACGCCGGTCGGGATAGAATCGAAGAGCAAGGATGAAGAAACCGTGGATGAGACATTGATAACCGCCGGGTGCCGAAGGTGCCTGATGTATATCCTGGTGTCTAGCAGAGGTCCACGGTGCCCTCAGTGCGGCGACACCGTGCTGCTCAATTTCCCAACAATCGACGGCGTACGCGCATCAAGGAAAACGGACAGGTAGGACAGCTCGGAGTAAATCATAGCCAACAGTTCTATCGTGTTGCTAGCAGCTGTGATATAGAGGAGGAATAAGCTCGTGGACAAACCTAGCAGCCGGCACTATCGTCGGCTTGATCCACCACATCAAGTTTGTTTTTTGTTGTTTGTTTTGTTTCATGATTCTATCTGGCTTGGTAAGAAGCGACGATCAATTGACGCTGGCGTTACTTGGGTGCCATTGCCCACGCTGGTAATTAAGCTCAAGCCAGTGCCAAGAGGATGCCAATGCAGCAGCATCACATGCAGAGCTTTGCCTGGACGGTGCGCACATATTGTGCTGCATCAGAGCCTTGCTGTGCTATCTGATTCTTGTGACATGTTAAATGCTTTTCTGCAGTGGCTTCGTGTTTATAGTCAGAATGTTGGCATTGCTTCTGTTTCATCCCCAGCGACAGTTATGTTCAGTGAAATTGTGCTGTTTGAGCTCTAACTTTAGGCTTTCTCGTTTTCAGTTCTCAGTTCTCCAAAGGAATTCTTAACTCTGAATACCTGTCTTGCTTCCTCTGTGAGTGACCCCAACTTTTTAAGGTTTTGCTACTAGACGAGGGATTTGCGAACTATGCTGAAATTCCCCTCATTTGTCGAAGCACTCCTCGCATGCTTACGTCTATTCGGTCTTCTGGAAATCATAATTCATAATCATAATTCATAACTCGTGTCTCAAGTTTTAAAAGTCCAAAGAATATTCCAAGAGCTTAGATGGTTTATTTCCCTTGTAATATTTAAAAACCAAAAGAATACTCGAATGCAAACCAAGTTACTTTATGCATTGCTCTCACGAGAGAGAGAGAGAGAGAGAGAGAGAGAGAGAGAGAGAGAGAGAGAGAGATTGGGTAATATACTTTTGTATCAATAGTTGAAATAAGTTAGAGGAGTTGAATAGAGGAGATTCAATCTGGGGGGTAGCAAAAAAGAGGCTTATAAGAATAGAGCAAATCTATTACAATAGGTAAGAAGATCTAAAAAGAAAAGTTCATGAGAATAGAGTAAATCCAATGCAAGAAAGAACAGAAGGTAAGAAGATTCAAAAAAGAAATTGTATTGGAAATGAGAACAAAAGGAAAGCTTTAAAATTTTGATTAATGGAAACCACAAAACTAATGTGACGACAAGTAAGCAACTTGAAATCGAAGAATACAAAGTAAGTAAATGTGCTCTACATGGATCTTATGATAATCATTATCCATGTAATTAGGAGATAAACCCAAGCATCTTGCTTATTCATCAAATAGGCTATAGCTTAAAAAGATTATAGAGCTCTTAACAAGAAGGATTATGTGTGGTTAAGGAAACATTCCAAAAAAATATGGACTCAAAAAGGGCCCTGTAAGGGAGTCCTTGGGTTGGTGACATGGAAGAATAAGGTGAATAAAACCCAATAGAATATTGGCTCTTGGAGGGCAATAGAATATTGGACTTCTCTATTTCTTTATTCAATGGCCCAAACAATGATGTGGAGCACCTACTGGCTACCTCAACTCTCCCATCACGTTTTTTAATTGTAACCAAAACCGAGAAACCTAGTTTTTCAACCAAACTTGTACCATTTGACTTGAAACCAAATCCTCCCATCCAACTACCACACTCCTTTCATTCTCTCTCATTCCTCATGCTTCCCCCTCATTTTTTAGCACCATTTTAATTTTTTCTTTGCTCCAATCCTCTTTTAAAAATTGCTGTTGGTTCTTGAGCGAGAAGCTTCTTTCCCTATTCTCCCTCTCAAGGGATGGACTCTCATGCCAAAATCTCGTCATTCTCCTCTCTACCTGCATTTCTTTCCCATTTCATTCTCATTCTTTCAAAACTTTCAAGATTTTTTAATGAGGTTTAACCTACCTTCTCCTTTCTCTATTTTGGACGCTTCTCCTTCAAATCTCGCCACTTCCTCTCTCATCTTAAATTCTCCCATGATTTGAAATCATTTATTTTCCAAAAAATCAACTGACCCAAGAAGATTTCCTCGTAAGATAAACATCTAGGTGAGTTCTTCTTTGACTTCGACGAGATCTGATGGAGAGGCATTGGGAACTAGCGGAGCGGCAATAAGAGCTGGTGGAGAGGCGATGGGGTTACACATTCTTTCCCTGAATTCATTTGCAGTAAGTGCTTCTCGACGAAGCTTGTATGAGATGCTAGAAGGATCTGCATGTGAAATTGGCCTCTTGAAGGGACGCATAGGAGGAGAAATGATCCAGTTAGGATCCACTATTGCAGCAGAGGTGACTTTTGGGCCCACAAAAGGAGGTGCTGATGAAGGGGGAGCTGAAGCATGAGGGGGAGTAGGAATCGGCAAGACAGAGGGGGCTATGGGGCTGAGGCACATCTGTTCTACACAAACTCTTCTTTTTCTTCTTCCACCAATTCTGCTAGCCCCTTGGCTTGGTCCAACAGTGTGGATTCTTCATTTGCAGGTCTCTCTTCAATATTAAAGCAGTCTTCGGCTTGAGTGTGCAGAAGGCCGAGTTTTTTGACATTAGCTCTTCATTCCTGTAGTCAGGTATAATGATTCAAAAACACTTTTAGTATCCATCAGAACATTATTAAATAGCTTATTGCATCTCTGAAGTTAAATTAATCAAAGCATTGCAGCTTTGATGACATTCCAATTTTGCGGAGCCCTATTAGGAGAGTCTCTGAGTAGTATGACTGAGTAGCTAAGAGGGAAGGGAGCAATGCGTCTGTGTAACAAGTCCCATAATTCCCTAGAGAAGGAGCAATTGAGAAACAAGCGTGGAATATCCTCCCACGCTCTATTGCAACGTTTACACTAACCATTCCCATGATTGATCTTTTGGGCTCGAACTGCAGTCTAGATTCCTCGGTGTAAGATGAGCCAAAGAAGGCACGATTGCTTCTCAGAAACCTCTCTATCCTAGACTTTGGAGAATCTGAGAGACCACTTGTTAGCGTCGTCTCACCTGTACCAAGTTTTGTTGAGTCTAGCTATCATATCCTCCTATCCATCATAGAAGATTAGGACTGGTGAAAGATTTCGTTGACCCGCCCATTTGAATTCTCTTGTAGAAGGAAGAAGTTGACCACCTAGCCAAGAGAGGTTTTCTCTGGTCCAGAGAGCTTGCGATTCCTTTACAAGGAGAAGATCGAATCTTGTTAGTCTGTACGATACTAGGACGAAGTTATTGTTATGCCACTTACCTTGACCATGGTCCCAGATATCTCCCCAGGCTTTATGTCAAAAAATCATTAATAAGATTTATGGCTCAGTGGATTCTAAAAGCCTATCAAAATCATGAATCAGTCTGGGCTTCCTTGCTATTAAAAACTGTGAGGAAAGTCAAGCTTGACTGATGCAGGCACTGGAAAGAGATTCCTCTAGGCTCTCTCCTCTTTGGGCAAGAAAGGTGTGTCACGAAAGGTTCAAAGCTATGGAAAGGAATGTGGAGAGCCTGGGAAAGTATGTTGCCTTTTTTATAATGGAAGGGTTTTACAAGGAAAACAGGCACCTTCTGTAGTCAAGACTCAATCTGGTTCTTGATTCTGTTCAACGCTCAACTGCTAAGAGAGGACCATCTTAAAGCAGCTCTTAGACTAAGCAAGAGAGGGATCTGAAATCATTTCATTCAGGAAGACAAGGCAATCAATGTTCTGAGTGAGCCATGAATGATGCAAGGTGTTTGGAGCTTAGAAGGAGCTACTGGACGAGATTCTTTGAGAAACGATCAGAGAAGATTGACTTTCAGGCATTGCAGTTGTTGCTGATGCATGAAAATCAATCTTTCTTTTGCCCATCTCTCAATACTAGCCACTTTCCCTTCTGCAATCTCTAAGGGTGCATGATTTCAAACCATTTGTGAAGGTTTGGGATCCATCCAGACAGCTTGTATGGAGGTTCAGGTGAGATAATCTTTGGAACAATGCAACATAATGATTATGATGAGATTTGTTTGTTAATGATGTAACTTTGAAGAAACAGTTAGTTCATAGTTCATTTTGTGTAGTTGTGTTGTTTTGTTTTATTGCACAGTTTAAAAACATCGCAAATTTTGTTTATTTTGTAAGAAATTCCATGAGAAATGAGTCTTTTCCACTCTTACTATCAATAGTTTTCTACAGAATATTGCTTGAAATAGATTTCGAGATGTTTGAGAGCATATAATTTATTTTGAAGCAAGAGCCATCAACTTCATCATTCCTAGAACACATTTGGGGCCACTGGGAGGGACAAGTTTGATCACATTTTTCTTTCAAAGAACCTTGCTCCAATAATCAGATACTGTTCAGTCATGTAGTTTTAGAATATTTTTAGTTTTCAACTCAAATCAGGGTCTATTAGAGCAACCTGCATGGAGATTTAGGTGAGAAAACCTTTAGAACAATGCAAGACAATGAAAATAATGAGATTTAATGATGCAACTTTGACGAAGCAGTTAATTTGTAGTTTGTTTTGGTAATTGTGTTGTTTTCTTTAAATACATGATTTGAAGAGGAAGAAAGATTTGTTTGTTTTAAAAGATACAGTCTTACTATTGAGGTTTTTTATAGAAGATGGTTCGAAACAGATTTGGAGTTGTTTGGAAGCATATAATTAGTTTTGGAGAAAATTCCATCAACTTCAGCATCTTGGATTACAAGAGGGACCATTGAGGAGGACAAGTTTGATCACGTTTTTCCTTCAAATATCCCTGTGAGGTATTGTTCATCCACATAGTTTAACAATGTTTAATGATAAGTAAATGTTTTTTTTAATTTGTAGATTTCAATCCTTAGATTTTGCATGCAATTGGGCTTTTCATTTTTGCTTGGTTTTATACTTTGCTAAAACATGTCATGTTTGTATATTGTTTGTTGATGTCAATGTTACATTATATAGGTGGAAAATGCATGAAATCATGCAAGCCACTCGGAATTAAAAAAAGGTGGATATCCATTTTCAAAAAGATGCAGAGAATGCACCATTTTTAAAGAGGAATGAATCCTCCTTAGCAAGTGAAAGTGATTTAGTAGCTCTTCGAAATCAAGGAAAAACACTTATGGATTTGTGGCTAGAAGGGAAAATAAATGCAGTAGATCTACAAATTATCAGGCTCCTCAATTCCATGGATTGACCGGCTTAATTAAGTTCCTATGTAAGGGTGAGAATGGTTTGTTAGGATATTGCTGAAGGTTGATTAGTCATGGAGCAAGTAGCCTTCACAGCCACCAATACCAATCTTTGCTTAATGAAAGAGACAAAAGGATCGCAATGTTGGAGGCTTGGAATCAACATTTGGTATCATCTATGCAAGCTACAAGTGTTCAAATATTTGCATATGATGGCAAAGAGAAGAAAATTCAGGAATTACAGGTAAAGGTTCAAACATTAGATGCTCAATTGGGAGAGAGCACTATACATGCAATTCACTTATAGATGCAAAACACAGCTCTGAAGGATGAGATCAAAAAGTTAGAAAAAGCATTATCATTCTCGTGAAGGATACTCCAATGGGTCTAAGACTACATAAGAGGAAATTGCATCCAATGAAAGAAATATCATGGTCACTGGAAGCGTCGAGTGAGAGCTTGTAGGAGTGTTTCAGAACTGATGTCTATCGATGATGAACACTATGGTGCTATGGGTGAAGTGTTTATGAAAAAAATGTTGGAGTCTGTTATACAACATCTAAAATTCAAAAGTCTAAAATTAGAGATAACATCTAAGTTAATGAACAAAGTTGTGGAGCATTTCAATGCAACTAGTGCATAGGGAGCTTGTGATATTGCAGGGATAAGTACAAGGGCATATCGACTCATATTTAAGAGCTTAAAAAGAACATGTTTTTCTATGGGAGCAAAAGTTAAAGCCCCTCTTCCTAAACTGATTGATGTTGTGATAAGGCCAAACATGCACTCAATTTGGGCATACTTGATTTAGTCGGTGAGCCCTAGCATGTATGTAGTACACTAACTTTGAAAACAAAGGTTGGAGAGTCTAAAGAATTAGAATGGACAGTCAACAATAACTTTGTGATGGATGTTCGAAGAGTTTTGCAAGCCATGGTGAATTTTTATGGTATGCCTATGGAGGAATGCAATGGTACTCTAAAGATTGTACTAAATCTTGATGAAAATGAGGTGGTCAAAGGTTAAAAATTAGAAAGAGTTAGCTTGACAATGATGAATAGAATACTAGACCTTGAAATTGAGCTTGATAATGCAAGATAATTCACTGTGCAATCAAAATAGGAGATTTGGTGGTTGGCTTCCTTTGAGGTATGATGGAAATTTGAATTTTAATGCAATAATGTAAAAAGACTTAGAATATTTTGAAATAACATGTGAGTTTTTTTTCCAGGTGCCGAGTCACATTCAATTTTGAAATGGTTTTTTGACCAAACCAATATCGCAAGTGTGATAAAAGGTCCTAACAATAGTGAGCTACTTGATGTTGAGGGCTATGGATCCTTTTTTGTAGAATGGCATCTAGCTACTGACCTCAAGACTATTAAATATATGTTTAATGTGGTACATGGAGCAAATACAAGCCATCCTTGTCCACTATGCATGCAAACGAGAGTACCTGCAAAGGGTGGTAAAAGAGTCAAAAGCAATGGGCCTCTGAACTTGCAAAGATAGATCAAACTAAGGCACCGGATAGGGATGCACTAAGGAAAGATCCATCATGGAACCCAATTCTTGAAATTCCTCTTGAGCAAGTACACATTTATGTGCTTCATGCTATTATGAGAATAATTGAAAAGTTGATGCATCTGTACATCATTGATGCATATAACTTGAAGCCCCAATTGGAGAGTTAGATGATGATTGCAAGATCTTTCAGATATGGGACTACACTCTAGGCAAGTAAAGATTACAAAAGATGAAAAAAGATCTGGAAAAATAGGCAATGTTCCTTGTAAGCCAAGCTTTGGTGGTGTCAAGGCTTTAAAATTCCTTTATGCAAAGAAGAGGATGACAAGCTCAAATGTGCTAATGAGTTTGATGTATGGAGAAAGTTACACAATGCCTGTTGTGAACGAAGGGGGAAGGGACAAAAAGGATTGGAAAAGGCGCGAGTGTGGTTAGCTCTTGATAGCTTGGTACCTTTACTACTACAAAAGAAAAGATTCAAAGATGATGATGCACAGTGTTTCTTCAATGCTGTGAATGACTTTAGCTATAATATGGAGATAGCTTGGGAAAAGAATCATTTCACACAGTACATGGTAATCTCTAACTTGGACATTGAGATGTGCATATTGAATGGTCCTATATTTACTAATTTGTTTTTCTATTTGGCAGCACATTTTATATGCTCATGCACCATACATGGCATGGAATTATGGAAGCATCGGAGTGTGGTCCACTTAGGGCATGGAAAGATTGCATTGGCAAGTACATTGTGCATATAATAGAGTAGAGTGCCCTAACATGGAGGTGGTAGAACTAAGTCAAGACCAATGGTTCAATTGGTTCAATGGTGGTACACATATATCAAAATAAGAGTAGCTATAACACTAGCATTCAAAGAGTCCTTAGTGTCCCATGCAGTGCAATATGTTAATGCGAAATGTCAAAGAATAATATACAACTCATCAAATGCAAGACAAAATCATGCAAGGTGGCATGCAACCCATCATAGACAAGGTGTAGACTCTTCCAATGTGGATGCCCATGCATAAGTTTCATTTGTAATTTTAGTTATGTGATTTGCAGTAAAGCCAACATATAATGGCCATGAGTTGCAGTACAAATGAGAAAATTTAAGTTATTGGATGTTAATTATAAGTATCTAGCTCAAGGTTGCACCAATTTTACTTTTTTAAGAGTTTTTATTGAAACAAGTATTGTTGAAAATTAGGGTTTTGAGCCCTATATAAAAGAATGGGCCCTCATTTTCATTTCATTGTTTAAAGAGCTCTCCACTCCCACATTTCCACCCTATCTCTTGCACCCTCACCCTTTCTCTCGCACACTCTCTCCCCCATGGCCAAGCCCAAGATCAAGGCACCACGGAGGCTAGCATAGCCAAACCCACCTCTAGACTCAGAGACAGAGAGTGATAGCCTCCCCCCCTCTCCCCCCAATGCAAGGGAGAAACTTGCATTCTAAAAGCCAGACAGGGAGCAAGGAGCAAGCCGTAGACAGAGAGACAGAGGAAGGCACAAGAGGATCATTATGCAGAGGCTGATGACTCAGAGAGCATAGATGAGGAGCATGAGGAAGAGGAACAACAAAGGATAAAGCATAGGACTAAGGCAAGAACAAACAATCAGGGTCCACGCCAATGGGGGAGAGGACACCGAGCTCCATGTCCAAGGCAAAGAGGCCATCAGGGGAGAATTGGGGTCTCAAAAGGGCCTCCAATTAGTGTTTCCTAATTTCAAAGGATTAGAGAGTGATTTGAGGTGTTCCAATGAGAGTGCTAGAAGGTGTGGGGCAATGGTATGTTGAGGTGGAGGGTGGGCAGGCCTATAGAGAGCCCCTATTGGTTGCTCCCCTTACAGTAGGAACCACCCAAACCATCCCCCCCCCTCTTAACCCATGTTTGACCCTCCTACCAGGTGCACCTCCCCCACATGAGGCCAAAATTGCATTCAATGGGATGATAGGGCCCAAATGGCAAAGACGAGCAATGATAACTTAAAACAAATAATAAAGACATGTAGTCATGTATCCATTGAAATATCCATTTAAATATATGTTTATATATACAAAAGGTCTCATAGGCTATCTTTCTTCTTGGCTAGTTTGAGTACATCGAGAATAGGGGTCTTTGAATCCCCTAGTGGATTCCTAGATATAAATCTAGCCGCAACAGCACTAACATCCTCCTCTCCTGCTGCCAAAGACATAGCCATTGCCGTCAATGCCCTGCCATGAATGTTCGATCCAAAGGCATTGATAGTAGCAAGGCGGTGTACCAAAATGACTTTGTTGGCATTTTGAGTAATGTTGGAGTATCCGATAGCGTGCGACAATGCCTTGCACTTCAGCAGCTTTGAAGGACCTCTAGGAGAAAATTTGCTACTGTGAAAGACCACAATATGCTCTGTGACTTTGCCAAGGTAATGGGCCAAAGAATGATCTCGCCCAAATGTGCTGTGAACATTACCTCGTCGAGATGAGAATTCATCAAGCTCAAACACATCCTGCAACAATTCAACAAACATTAGAAGACCGACAAAACAAAGTATACTAAAAGAACATCAAAATAAAAAATAACTTACCACTACAGCGTCGTCAGCTTCTATCCCTTCCTCATTTGCAATGTTGACGGAACCAGGTGTTGTGTGATGTTCCATTTGGGAGGTGGATGCTTTCTCCTGACCTATGTTGGAGGTGGAAGCTTCTGCATGAGAGGGTTGTGCATTGTATACAGACATGTCTGCATCCCTCATTGAAACCAACATCATTAAGAGAAAGTCTTCCATTGTCTGGTCTTTGGTACCTAAAACCCCAGGATCTTTGACACTTGTGTCAACATCGAACCTCGATAGGACTCCGAGTGCCTCATCCTCTCGTAGTCCAAAAAGAATCTCTATGTCATGGAGGAATACGTACTCTTCTCCATCGATGATGAGGGGGACAAGGACCATAATTCTGAGTCTGGGTCAATGGTCTCTGATGTAGATTCTTGCTCTACTGGGGGCTCTTGAAGTAGGCTCAATGCTTGAGTTTCTTCCATCTCCTCTATTGGATCATCAAGACTCTCTTCCATGTACATGTCTGAGTCTAGTCTAAGGACGACCAGATCAATAGTTCTACTAGAGGGGGTGGTAGACAATGAGGCTTCTTCCTCTAAATTTCTTTCTTGGAGAAGGAAGATGAATGTCATCTCCCATGAAAGGAATTTGGGCCTTAGATACAAGATAGTGCCTTCAAGGGCAAGGGGTGGTCTAATTCCTAAGAGTGGGCTGTAAGAGAATCTAGGGCTGCAAACTTGGGTCACTCCATAGCTGCTTTGCCAGAGCCATGTCCTTGTCCATGACTGTGACGTGCTTTGCATGGATGGCACACAAGTTGGCATCCTCGAACAAAGCAGTGGTCACTTGCTCCATAGCCTCTTGGAGCACCCCCATAGCTCCTGTGTTGAAGTGCATGTCGTCCTTGTATCCCTGTGCTATCTCCTGTACCACACGTTGGAAGGGAGCACACGGGATCAAGTTGTCAGTGGTCTTCTACATTTGCCTAATCTCCCTTAAGGCCCACGCTCCTGACTTCACTCTGTACAGCTTCTTGACTCTTGGTGGGGGCCTTACAGGTACCCGAACACCTTCCCACGGCATCCTATCTACCTTGAACTTCTTATGCTGCTCGTCTGCACTGGTCCTCCTCTGAGTCCTCCTCTCACTGACGTCTGGAGCTTTGGCCTTCTTTGGGATGGGGCTTCCTCAGAGTCTGCTTTACCCTCCTCATGGGCACAGGGATCATCTCTGCAATGGGCTGTATCTCTGAGAGAGGGAAGATGGTGCTCTTCCTGGCAGTCTATTGGCCCTCAGGAAGCCTCTCTATGTCCGGGAGGTTATTGAACACATTTTGTTCAATCCAAAGAGGGCTCTCATGGGGAGGGGAAGGCTAAGGGTCAGGTTGAGGGGAAGGCTGAGGGAAAGGCTGAGGGTGAGGCTGAGGGGAAGGCTAAGGCGAAGGCTAGGGAGAAAGCTGAGGGGAAGGCTGAGGTTGAGTGGAAGGATGAGGGGAAGGCTAAAGCTGAGGAGAAGCCTAGGAGACCTAACGAGAGTTGGGGGAGGACTCATGAGAGCTGGGGGAGGCACCACCGGACCTAGATAGGTTCATGTGCATGGATGCCATGGAGGTAGTGGAGCTAGAGTAGGAAGGGTGGAGGTGGCATCCAGTGGGTCTAGCAGTGTTCTTCACTCTTGCCATTAAATAATGAGAGTTAGGGTTTTTTTTAAAGTTTTATAGGGGCCCATCATATTTTGACATCCCTTTTAATTACATTTAGGGTTTCATCATGCCCCCTGCCCCCGCCCTAACCCCTCCAACCCTCCCCCCCACCCTTGTCGCCCTCCCCCCCTTTGCCCTCCCCCTACTTGCCTCACCCACACCTGTCGCCCTCCCCCATACCCCCCATCCCCCCCTCCCCCCACCCTTGCTACCACTCCACCCCTCCCCTTGCCCTACCCCACTCCCCTCCCTTCTCTCCCCCCTCCTTTACCATGTCCCCACTTTCCCCAATGTCGTGTGAGTACAAAAATTGTGGTCAAAATAAGCAAGATATTAAAGAGTACACAAATTGTGGTCAAAATAAGCAATATATTTATTTCATATTTGTATACAATTACACCATAGCTTCTGTTGGTGGTTGGACCCATCTGATCCCTTCTCTCACTCTAGCTTGCAACCAACGTGTGACTCCTCAATTCCCTATGGATGCTTTCCAAGCACTATGCCTTCTTTTCTTCTCCTTTTCTTAGATACAATTTGAACTGCTTTTGCAAGTTCTGGTGCCTTTGCCTTTTCAGACTTCAAAGTCCTTCCTAGTAAACATCTAAAAAACCAGTCGAACATCTCATGCAATGCATTACTGCAAGTGACACCACCACCATGCCTTGAGTTCTTGAACTAGGTTGCCTTGGCTCTATAGTGCGACTTCTCCATGCCTTGTGTATTCCAAATGGACAAAGGACCCCAATTTTGTACAAACCATGGTCCGTGTGCATAGAGAATATGCTGCAAACATGATGAGAATCAAATCAGCAAACAAAAACTATTTATAAAGCAAGTCGTAATGTGCGGCTCCCCCCATGCTTTCACCACCATTAATTGCATAAACTCTTTCACAGCCATCCTGAACCTTTCATAATACATCTCATCGATTTGAACCTGGCGAAGTAATCTTTATCAATCCATCTACCTTCATCCATACTTTAGCTCTCAAAGTTGCTACTTGAGGATGAGAAACCTTATTGGTCATGCGTTCACACAATGCTTTCCAATATTCCCAACCCAAACTACTTTGAGACAATGTATGTTTGTATTTGTCGAGATTGTGGTTCGATAGGAATCTCCTTGCCTTCCCTCCACCCATGGACACTTTTGCAAGAAGATTCTGTGTTGCCCCAGACATTTTCTTATCCTCCTTAAGTTTGACATGTCCTCCATGGAATCCCATCTCTGACAATAACTTCTCAGCTTCTGCAATGCACAGTGTGGATACTTCTTGCGGAATTAAATTCCAAGCATAAACAAGATGCAAATACAACAATTTATCAAGTACGCACAGTTCTACATGTAAAGTACATATGTGTACTCTCTCAAGTGGGATGGGCAAGATGGGATCCCACTTTAGATTCTTCTTGTCGTGATTGGGAGCTTGTGTTTGGCTGTAAGAGAGAATGCCATTCTCCTATTGTAAGCCAACCTTTTGCTTACATTGCGCGAACACATGCAGTAAAGGCATGTGTTCATTGCATTTGCCCCTGTATCACAACCATGCAAGCACTTGAGGGTTTTCAAATCACCAGCAAGCTGCCATTCAACTTGAAAGGTTCCATGGCCATCGATTGTCAATGTTTGCCCTTCCTCTTGTCTTTGGATGGCTGATGGGATTCCTATTCTATCTAGAACCCACTTCAATGCACTTCAATGTCTCATGGCACTCTTTCGGAATCTCAAATGCTGCAAGCCACCATATATCTTTCTCTGATTGCACTGAGAAATCTTGCTCTACTTCTTCATCCCCTTGAACAAAGGCTAAGGCTTTATTCATAATGTGGATGCTGACTCTCTCTAACTTGTGTTCTTTCACCAATTGAGCTTCATCCATTTTGATAACAAATATGAGCTTTCCATTGCAATCTGTACAACAAAAGAGAAAAATCGTTAGGATAAACATGATATAGGAAATGAACTAAGTAAAGTGCAATGCTATAATGGATTTCCTCTTACCATCTTCTCTCATGCCATAGAATTTAACCATTGCTTGTTGCAGTTCTCAACATCTAAGTAGACATTGTTGAAAGCATTCAACTCAAAGGTTTGCAAGCTAGATTTCTTTTTACTCTTCCAAGTCATTGTGCCCCTTACGCAATGGTACCCTCCAAGCATTTCTCTTGCACATTGGTTTGTTTCTCGCCGTGCATGTCTCACAAACCAAGGTGTGGATAGGGGCACTGTAGACTTCTTATACTTTCCAAAAATAGCAAACTTGAAAATTTTGAAAACAGATGTGTAAGCTTCACGACTTATACCCCAGTAGTATCACAAGCTACAAGCATCTCCTTTGCATCCACAATATCCTTGAAGTCCTTCATCACCTCCTTAGCAACTTGCACATGTAGACGCTTGTGTCTTGGGTCCCTTAGTATCTCAATGACATTGCTTGACTTCAATAAACTAGCTAGAGCATATGAGTAGTCAATATCATCCCCGTCCATTCTTCCCATCACATCTTCCATGAAGTTCCTAAAGAAGAACACAATAAAAACTTAGTCACAAACAATGTAGTACAAAAGAGTGTAATCTCATTGGAACATTTGATAACCAACCTTGTAGCCTAGACTCTCCTCTTTCTAGCACCACCAGTGGGTGCCAATGCATCCATGTTATGTGAGTACCTTCTTTTCCTCTCTACTGTAGTCTATGCTTTTTCCTGCTTGGCTCAGGTTCCTTTTTTGCTTGCAAAAGCAGAGAGGGTTGCGCAATTTCAATTTCTATAGCCTGGGGATCTGTAATGCTAGCTAGCCCTGCAATAGCTACTATGATCCTATGGACAAGACCAGATCGTGTGCCCGAGAACAAAAGTAAAGCTACATTATGCCTAACCAAGACAACACAATTTGCACTAGGACGGATGGGCCTCATCTTCACCATCCTACTGAGAACCCTGAACTTCATGATTAGAGCTAGAGGAGGGAGCATGGAGCAAGGTAGCTAGTTAAGGGAGGATGAGAGCTAGAGGAAGGAGTGTGGAGCAAAGTAGCAGAGAAGAGGTGGATATGAGAGCAAAGTAGTGAAATCATGTTTGGGGCCACGGTTAAATAGTAGCAGTGACACTCTTATATTAATGAGCCACTTAAATTAATCAAAATTCAAGACTGGAGGCCCAGTAGTGCCATCCAATAATCATGAGCCCTTAAATTAATCAAAATTTGAGTGAGCACCATGACTGTAGGCCCGGTGGCAATCATGAGACATCTTAATAAGCCACCTTAAATTAATCAAAATTCAAGCTAGCACAGTGACTGGAGGCCCAATGGTGCCATCCCAATAATCATGATCCATCTTTAATTAATCAAAATTCAAGCTGCCAATTAATCACATACTTGGTCACCCGGGTAGTGTTGTACCTTCTCATTAAAGGTGAGGGCACCACAGTGGGACTAGATTGCTTGTTTTTTCCCAAAAAAGCTCATCCAATTATAGAATCATAAGCCAGTATTTAATCTAATACCACTGCGGTGACTTGTAATTTAAACTACACTAAAAATAGTATTGCCCCAAAACTTTTGTATGCAAGTCCAGCATGCAATCACATGCCACTATGGTGGCTGGTAATTAACATCAGGACATCCAAATAGCCATGAAGGAGTTGCCATGCTGATGATTGGTACTTAAATGGTAATTAAATCACATGCATGTCAAGCTAAATTGCTTGTTTTTCCCCAAAAGTAATAGCCGACATGCAAGCCTGTCCAATTATAGAATCATAAACTACTATTTAATGTCATGACACCATAGTGACTCGTATCTTAATTGCACTAAAAATCATTTTGCGCTAAAAAT
Source organism: Dipteris shenzhenensis (assembly GCF_047967505.1). Lineage (NCBI taxonomy): Eukaryota > Viridiplantae > Streptophyta > Polypodiopsida > Gleicheniales > Dipteridaceae > Dipteris > Dipteris shenzhenensis. The sequence continues at coordinate 22,056,085 of NC_141604.1, forward strand.
AATTACATGCAAGTCTAGCATGCAACCACATGCCACCACGGTGGCTAGTAATTAACACCCAGACATGCAAGTCCGGCATGCAACCACATGCCACCACGGTGGTTGGTAATTAACATCGAGACATCTAAACAATCATGAAGGAGCCACCATGCCTTTAACTAGTGGTAATTAAGTCACATGCATGTCTGTGCACTATATGGATGGGCAAATTTGCCAAAGTCAGGTGGTGCCATCCAAATAACAATGAAGGAGCCACCATAAGTGGTAATTAAATTGCATGCAAGCCCAATCAAAATTTGAGCCACCAATTATTCACCTGCCACCCATCCAAATAATCGTCAAGGATCCACCATGGTGGTTGCTAATTAACTACACTCTACCTAATTTGGCAGAAAAAAACATGGTTTATCTGCCTTAAACAACCACCATCGCATGAGCCAAACCAAGCGATGTCCTTCACTCTACTTAAGCCTCCACTATTCCATTTCATTCACCATTTCTTACTCCTTTCACTATTTTGTCTAATTACTCCTTTGCCATTTTTGACTCCCTTCATTGTTACCTATCAACCTTTCTCTGTTGCACTTTTCCCACAACTTCTATCTCGTCTCACAATGGATTCTCTCCCAAATGTGTCATCTTGCTCCTCCATCTCTACAGTCTGAGAGCGTCTCACATAATCTTTACTTGAGATCGTGATATTCAAGAGACCTCACACAATCATTACTTACCTAATATTGAAATCATGACATATGAGAGCTCCTCACACATTCTTAGAAATCCTGATTTGGATTCTCTCTCCAGCTTCACCAAGTTGATAGATGAAGTGAATGTGAAGGATGGATACATTGTTTATCAAAGTGAGAAGATTAAAATCAATGAAAACATGATTGAAAAGGTGCTAGGCATTCTTGGAAGCAATCTGTAAGCACAAGTCTTGGAGAAGTTGTGGAAGAGATCGTATATTTTATATTCATATCCAAATGCTCAAATTAGTGCAGATGGTAGAGTCAAGGTTTTGAGCTTGCCAACTGATGTTCAAGATATATTGAAAAAGACAAGGTAGTGCTTTTTTATATGAGAGGAACCATGAATTTATGGCATGTTCAAGCAATAATAGAGTAATTGAGTGGGCGTATGGTTTCTTGCTCAAAGGCAATCTCCAAGAGCAATATGCAAAGATGCCAATGTGTGGCTTGTGTCCATTGAATGCCTTATAAGGTGTCATACCTTGAATCAGTTTTGTCGGAAGCCGATTAAGCAAGTAGTTTTCAGGGACAATTGCTTCTACCCAATACTGATTTGGAAGCTACTTCTCACTGAGCATTATGCTAGCACTGTCTACAAAAGTATCATTCTTCCTTTTAGCTCTTGCATTCTATTGAGGAGTATCTACACATGTGAATTGCTTTTGAATGCCATTACTTCTACAGAAGTTCATGAATGCTAAAGACATGTGTTCACCTCGTCTATATGATCTCATGACTTTGATCTTTCTGCTTTTCTGATTCTCAACCATGGCTTTGAATTCTTGAAATTTGGAAAAGACTTCAGATTTCTCTTTAAGAAAGTAGACCCAACAATATCTGTTGTAGTCATCAAAGAAAGTCAAATAGTAAAGTGAACCATTGATGCTACGGGTCTGTGCATAACCCCATACATCTGTGTGTATCAAATTAAGAATACCTCTTGCTTGAGAGGTGCTTCTACCAAAGTTGGTTTGCTTTTGTTTACCAAAGCAACATGCTTTGCAAAATTTTCCAAGAAACTATAGTTTCAGAATTCCAATTGCCATATTCTTATTCTGAGTTGTATCAAGCTTTTGAAATTGACATGTCCATATCTCTTATGCCATACTATGGAAAGTGGCATTGTGCTGACATGGCATGTAAATTTGGAACTAAAGCTAGCATTGTGAACAAGCATCCTTCCTTGACTGCTTTTCCTATTAGCTGATATCCTTTGGATTTGTCTTTGATAGTGCATTCATCTCCATCAAAGATAGCTCTATAGTTGTGTTATATCATTTTCTCAACGGACAAGAGATCCTTGCTAAGCTTCGACACATAGAGTACATCTTTCACCAATCCTTTCATGCTAGTGAAATTGTTCATAGGGACAATGCCTTTCCCTTGAATTGGATTCAGTGTGTTATGTACTATGTAGATAAAATTAGTTTATCTTCTAATGGTTTCATCTCTATGAACCATTCCTGATGCTTTGTCATGTGAGATGATGTGCTGCTGTCAATGTACCAAGGGTCCTAATCAACTTGATTAACTTGATAACTGCATTCCCTTTTGAATTGCAATCTATGTCAAGATATGATGTTTCAGACTTTTGCATATCCTCACTTGCAAGAAACATATTCTCAGATTCATTGGCAGAATGACTATGACTTGAATGTCCACCACAATGATTTTCTCTTCTGCAAAAATTCTCTAGATTGCTGCTGGACAGGGATGATTTTATTGAACCTATGCTTATATATTAATATAAAAACATGGTGAAAGTTTTTCGACTCATTTTTTTAGTTTGACAATATTGGTAGAATGTAGTGCTTTTTTATATATTTTCTTTTGAAATTTAAAGGAATAAATGTAAATCTTGGTGAAACTTTAACTTTTTTTGTATAAAAGTTCCAAATCTTGGGCGAATGTTTCAAACAGGGATGTTTTTATCGAAGCTATGCTTATATAGTAATATAAAAACTTGGCAAAAAATTTTTGACTCATTTTTTTCGTTTCACAATATTGGTAGCATATAGTGGCTTTTTATATATTTTCTTTTGAACCTTGAAGGAATAAATGTAAATCTTGGCAAAACTTTAATTTTTTTTGCATAAAAGTTCCAAATCTTGGCAAATGTTTCAAACATTTATTTTTATTAAAGCATACAAACTTTCGATGCCAATATAAAAGTTTACCTTCTTAATGAAACTAACTTGAAAAAATCATCCATGCTGCTGGATTGATCGCTTTGGCTATACTGCTTCTTGCGACAATCTCTTTCATAATGTCCAAACTTATGATGGTAGTTGCACTAAAAGTTTGACACATTGGTGGATGCATTTCCTATTCCTTGGAACCTTCCTTTGTTGAAATGATTTTCTCTTAGTTACTAATGTTGATGCTGTTGAGGATGATGCTGATGCTGACTTTGATGATGACTTTGTTACTGTGATGATGACCACTTCATTGAAATGGTCTACCTCTGCCTTTGTCTCTACCTCTACTTCTATCTAAAGCTATGAATGCTTGATAATTGGAATGATCTTTGCGTGCGTGAATGGATTGAGTTCAAAGTTCTTCACCAAGTAACATTGACTGTAATTCTTCTAGTGTTGGAATTTGCCATTAAATGGCAATACTCTAGACTAGATTCTTGTATCCCTCTCCTAGTCCATTCAGGATGACTTGAGCCATTTCTACAGGATTCATGGTCTCTCTTGCTCTGCTTTGTGAGTTGATTGTTGTAATCCTTGATTATGAGTCCATAAGCATGACCAATTTCATGCTGTTGCAGAAATTCTGGCGTATCTAGTTTCTTAGTGTGAGAATCTTAGATGTATTCTTAGACTCGTAAAGAGCTGCAAACATATCCCATGCTTCTTTTGATGTCTTAATTGTGTGGGACATTGTGTATGGAGGTGATGCCATCGTGTAGGAGCTTTTGGAGAAGAACTGGGAAATTGGAGGTAGTCCATTGGTCATCAATTAGTTCCTATGTCCGTGCTCATTCGTGGGCTTTAGAGGTTGGTCTAGTAGAGCCGGTTAGAAGGTGAGCTTGTAGAGAAGGACCTTGCCGATTATAGAGTGTTGCAGTAGCCTAAGCCTCGCTACTCCCATCTACTAGGCATGCTAAAAGTCATTGTGGGTGCTCGGGTCGCTGAGTAGCTACTTTCAGCTACGTATGGAGAATAGTCTTGAGCCACTCGAGATGCAGGAAGATTGCTGCTGCTTTTGCTTGCCTATCGTGAAGGTCATTGTATGGTAGCTTGCCTTTGCTGTGGGTTCTCTAGTCATCTTTGTTGAAATAAGAAGCTACTTTAGTTGCATAGGGTCGCTTTAGGTGAGTCAAAGCACCATGAGGTCGCTGGGAGATTTGTGTCGACCAGTAAGGAGAAGGAGCTCACTATAGCACTTTGTTGACCTTAAGCTTTTGAAGGTCATTGAGGAGTATAGTCAAGCTTGTCTTGCTAGTCATGTGTTAATGAAGATTTGCTTGTAGTGCATTCTATGTCGAGCCTTGGACCTATCTCTCTTTAGTCTAGAATGTAAAATAGGATTAATTCTCTCTCAAACTCTCACTCTCAAAAGCTTACAACTCTCCCAAAAAGAAACCTTTAATAAGCAAACTCTCAATGAAAGTAGGATAGGATTTTTCAAAAACTCTCAATGAAAATAGGATCAGATAGGATCTTTCACAAATACTCAAGAGAAACAATAGAAATCTCTCAAGAATCCTCTCACAAAATACGGACAAAAATTCTCTCAATGGATAGAAATTTTCTATCACTCTACAGAAGTGAAAGAACACCCAATTGCTTTCATTAGGGGAGAAATGGGGTCTCAGAAGGGCCTCATAAGGAATGGATTAGGACCGGGATTAAAAACTTAATCCAATCCTTTGTGGAGGGTTCATAATGGAGGCTTAGGTAGTTTTGGTAGGCTAGGGATGGGGTTTTGTCGACACTTAAGAGGGGGGAGCCAAAAAAGCTATGGGTAATGTCTACATATAATAAAGTTGTCAGTCAATGTATTACATGATTGACTTATTGGCCTAGTGGTAAGGGTCCAAGGGTGGGGGGCTGTGAGGTTGTGGGTTCCAATTCCTAGCACGCCTGCATAGTGCATTTACTTTTTGGAGGGTGCAAGTGGGAGCTCTTGGACATGTGGCATGCTTGCACGACCCACGGCCTGCTCTGTACCTCTTTGCATGCCCAATGTGCTGCCATTTCCAACCCACTTACAGTCCCACATGCATTTGCCTTCAATGCAATCCCTCCCAACCTTTTGTATCTTGGGACACATGGTAACACATGGTGCTCCCTCCCCACTTCGAGTGGTTTTCTTCCCAAAATCCATGGTTTTCTCTCCCCCTTTTTCAAATAAAAACCACATTTTTTGAATTGAAACCACCTATGACCTAGGCATAGTAAATGCAAGACACCACCTCAACATACCATTGCTCCATACAAAGGAGCAGTCTCATTGGGACACCTCAAATCCCTCTCTAATCCCTTGAAATTAGGAAACACTAAGTGGAGGCCCTTTTGAGACCCCATTTCTCCCCTAATGCGATCTCTCAATCACTCTCTCATGCTCTCCCAGGATCTCGATGTCTCAACGGAAGATAAGGGAGCTCTGATACCATGAACAAATTTGGAGAGAGGAGAGGAGAGGAGAGGAGAGGAGATGAGGAGAGAGGGCGCAGCTAGAGAGCACACCACAAATGACTAACTATATTCTAGATTTAGTAGGAAAAGAAGAATATATACAAACCCCTTCAGGGTTAGGGTTAGGGTTTCTAACCCTTTCCTTTATAGCTCTCTATTGGGTTAGTGCTATGCACATATTGAACATATGATGTTGAGATGGTTCCTTAACAAGATCCCCTTTAGGGAAAAGGGCCATATCAACATGCCACTAGACATATAGAGTAAGTCAATGCACCCCTTGCCCTAAAGGGGACCCCTCAAGGGTCATATTGAAAATTGCATTTATACACATCGTTTTAAGATTGTGATAGTTTCCTTCAAAGTTCAAAACTATTATAAGATGAATGTGGACACTAGCCCAATGGTTTTCCAAGATAGGTGGCATATATTTAGTGTTTTTATAATATATACCTTTGTAAGACTAGAATACCTCCAATCGTTTGGGATTACTAAAAAAGTGTAGTGGGTCAATGTTGGCTCTTTCCCATAGCTTCCGTAGGAAGAGCAAGGAATTTTCAGTATGCAGGGTTCATGCTTTTTGTCATCTACAGATATATCAGTGTCGTCGTTTGTAGTGTAAGTGTAGCTTAGGACCTCGGGTCATATTTTGATGAGAGACGTAGGCTTAACTATGGTAAACAAACATAGTGCATGAATGTGTGAAAGGAACGCGCATCATCATGATTGGGGTAATGAAGGCTTTCTCCTTCATTGGGGGTTGAGGGTTTAGGAGGAGTTTAAGGGTTAGAGGGAGGTTCAAGGTTCAGAAGGAGGTTCCAAGGCTCAAAAGGAGGTTCCACAGTTTAGAAGAGACTTAGGGTTCAGAAGGTGGATCTAAGGTTCAAGGTACAGTACATGGCAGAGAACGCATCTCCCTTGTAGATCATGGAAGTCAAGGGTTGAGAAACTAAGGGTTTAGGGGGAGCAAAGGAGTGGAAGAGGAAGAAGGTGTAAGAGCAGGGGGAAGTAGGAGAGGGTGGAGTCAGAGTAGGAGGAGAGGGCGGAGAAGGGAGGAGGAGGGAGGAGGAGAGGGAGACGAGGAGTTGGGAGAAGGAGAGGGAGAGGAGATGTTGCAAGGTTGGAAGAGAGGGGGGAGAAGTTGCAAGGTTAGGACATGCTTTTGGACGTGGAGTACAAGGAAGCATGGACACTTGAACACAATTGCTTGGAATACCAAAGTAGAACTCAACACAATGCCCCAAAGAGTGTGGGCTTCATTTCATTATGGGGTATTTATAAAAGTTGGAGAGCTTCTCTCTCTACATATAGGAATTGTAAGACATTCTCTCTCTACATGTAGAACATGCATCTTGAAGTTGCAAGTTGCATATAGAACTCGCATGTAGAACATGTTGAGATATCGAGCTCCACTCGTGATATGCCAGGGTGACCGTTGTGCATTTATGTCACCGACTTGTTAGCTGTAGATGCGGTTGGTACACCGCCCACTGGATGACAGCTATCCTTATCTACTCTAGTTCGTGGCTCAATTAGTATGCCACCTTAGTCAGTTGAGTTTGGTTTGAGACCCACATATAGGGTTCTTCAATTTCTTTGTACTAGAGTTCTTTTGGCTTTCACAACTAAGAAGAGAAAAACTGTTTTTAGCCTCCACCTGTGTGTGTATTCCCCCATTGTGTATGTGAGAAAGCCGCAAGCGAGACTCCTTCCCTCTCTCCCACTATCTTCACATGGTATCAAAGCCTTGTTCGTGGTAAGGAGCTCAAGAAAGCAAACCAAGTTCACAGTGTCCTGGTAAGAGGACCAGTGTTGCTTTCCTATTTCGAGTTTGGGAGCAAATCTCTGCAGGTAGCATAGCCAGAAGTGCAAGAGTGCACTGTCTCAGATTGAGATGCCCTTCGCGGTGTAGCGAGAGTGCAGTATATGCTGCGGGAGAGGGCGAAGCCTTTGGTGACTTTATTTTTCTGATTCAAGGCCATTTCAAGGCCCGTTTTGAAGGCGGAAGTTCTTCGCAGGCACTCAGAAAAAGGCCCTGTTTTTGCTATGCGACCACTGCTCAGCTGGTCGGTGAAAAGGTGCCGCAAAAATTGCATTGTATGCCTGTGTGCACAGATATTGGGAGTTGCAGAATCATGCTTGTTGCTTGTTGATGCAAAATCGTCACTAGGAAGTGACTGTGTGGTCAAATACCACTTTCGTCAGTTTTGCAGATCTGCCCGTGTGAGGCAAAAGCTGTGTTTTTCGCAGTGACAGAATATTTTGCAGTGTTCTATAATGGCATCTGATTCTCTTTCATAGATTGTCACAGAAAAGCCTGACAAGAACAACTTCCAGGCATGGAAGTTTAGAATGACGAATTTCCTTATGGGAAAAGGCTATTGGGAGTTCATTATAGGAAATGAAGAAGAACCAGTTCTTCCTAATGTTCCCAATCAATAGGAAATGCAGGCATTTAAAGGATGGCATGAGAGAGCCAGAAAAGTTATGTACTTGCTATCTATCAGTATTTCGGATTCTATGATTGTGCATATTCAGGATGCAAGTACACCAAAGGAGGCATGGGATACTTTAGCAAAAATGTACAGCACAAATATGCAAGCCAGGAAAATGCAGCTCATGCACGAGTTGCACAATGTGCAGAGATAAAACCTGAGCATCAATGACTACCACATGAAGGTGAAGAAAATTGCAGATGCACTTGCTTCCATTGGGTTGCCAGTGGAAGATGATGATCTAGTTTCTGTGACCTTGAATGGTCTAGGAAAGGATTATGCACAGTTCCGGCGGACATCTATTGCCATCCGTGAAAAATTTCCTGATTTTGAAGAGTTGTTTTCTCTTCTAATTTCTGAAGAGCAGAGAAATGGGGGTGCATCTTCTTCAGGAGGAACTTCAAAAGAAACTGTCTTCTACTCAAATGCTGGAAGAGGTAGAGGCAGAGGTAGAGGAGGCCGATCTGCAAGCCATGGTAGAAATCCGAATATGCAGCAAACTCAAGAAAACCAGTCCTATGTAGGAGGATGTGGTAACTCTAGAGGCAAGGGGAGCCAAAGAGGCCGTGGTGGATGGCAGAGAGGCCAAAATGCAAACAGCAATGTTGAATGCTACTACTATGGTAAAATGGGTCATATGGCTAAGGACTGCTACAAAAAGCAGAATGACATTATGAATGGAAAATTGCAGCAAGGCAATTACGCATCTTCCAGTAGACAGGGTGATGACAGAAATGAGCATCTATTTATGGTGTAGCATATGACCAATTCTCTGACAAGTGCAGAAGAACGAAATGATGTGTGGTATGTTGACTCAGGTGCGTCAAACCACATGACAGGTCATGCAGAATGGATGCAGGATGCAAGGAAAATGGAAAAACTAGGATTTGTGGAGACTGATGATGATACTGCACATCCTATTGTGCAGATTGGTAAAGTTCCTTTGTCTATGCAGGATGGGAAAAAGAAATACCTGTCTGATGTATTTCATGTCCCGAACATCACCAAGAACCTGGCTTCTGTTGGTTAAATGGTTGAGCAGGGCTTGCAAGTCAGATTTAATCCTCATGGATGCTTTGTTGAGGATATGAAAAATAACGATCGCTTGATAGCAAAAGGAAAGAAGAAGGGCAAGATGTTTACATTGGATGCAGACATGCCTGAATTGAGTGCAGCAATGTTTGCACATGGGATTGGTGTAGTTGCAGATATTGATATCTGGCACAAACACATTGGTCATGTTAATATACAGTGACTTAAATCAATGCAAGCCCAAAATATTGTTGCAGGATTGGCTAAATTCAAGGTTGCAGAAATGCATAAGGTTTGTGAAGCCTGTCAATTTGGAAAACAGGTAAGGAAACCATTTCCTAGGCATGTTCAAGAGAGTAAAAAGCCATTGGAATTAATCCACTCTGATGTGTGGACTACTAAAGCTGCATCTATTGGAGGCTGTCACTGTTTTGTCACGTTTATTGATGACTTTAGCAGAAAAGTTTGGGTGTATTTTATGAAAAAGAAAAGTGAAGTGTTTGGGCACTTCAAAGCTTTTAAAGCTATGGTTGAAAAAGAAACAGGCCAGCAAATAAAATGCCTAAGGTCAGATGGAGGGGGAGAGTACCTCTCAAATGAGTTTGCAAGGTTCCTGCAGGAGCATGGCATAAAGCAGCAATATTCATGCAGTCATACCCCACAGCAAAATGGAATTGCAGAAAGGAAAAACAGGCATATTGGAGAGGTATCTCGGGCCATGCTAAATGAAAAAGATCTACTAGATTATTATTGGGCTGAAGCAGTTGCTACAGCAGTTTATATAATGAACAGGACTCCCACTGCAGCAATACATGGCATGACGCCAAAGGAGATGTATACTGGTAGGAAACCAGACATTTCTCATTTGAAAATTTTTGGTTGCATTGCCTATGTTCATGTGCCAGATGAGTTGAGGTCCAAGTTGGATCCAAAAGCTGAGAAGTGCATCTTTATTGGTTATTCTCTGTAGCAGAAAGGGTATAGATGCTATAACCCTTCTACACGTAAGTTCACAGTGAGCAGAGATGTTGTTTTTGATGAGATAAGCAGCTGGTATAAACCAATAAATGTGATGATTGATGTAGATGCACAAAATGGTAATGCTGCACAGAATTCACAGCAGCAATCACAAAATATTAGTGGACCTGCAGTGTCCTCTAGCAGTGGATCACATACTTCGCCATGGACAAGTAGATTGAGATCAGGAGAATCTCCTCAAACTAATGCAGATAGTGGTACGCAGGTATCACGAAAAGGAAAAGAGAAGGTAGATCAGCCCATGTTTGATGTGAATGCATGTCACTCTTATGTGGATGGTGAATCTAGTGGCTCAGAACAGAGCATTGATGATGAGTTGGGTATTCCTTCTGTTGTTACACCTAGAGTAAGGAAGACCAGGGATGCTTTAAGAGCACCTGGAAGTGAGCCTATTTTGTGCAGGTCTACTAGAGCTAGGTATCCTATGGATAGGCTGAAATATGATGGATTTACAGCCATTCACTATGCCTATATGGTCAAAGTGATATAGGAACCAGAAACCACTTCTTTTGAGCAAGCCATGGGAAATGAAAAATGGGAGAAAGCCATGGATGAAGAAATGGATGCCTTGGAAGCAAATGCTACATGGGAATTGGTGCCTTTGCCTAAAAACAAGAATGCAATTGGCTATAAGTGGGTTTATAAGATCAAGCACAATGTAGATGGTTCTGTGAATAGATACAAGGCAAGATTAGTTGTCAAGGGGTATGCACAGACATATGCCATTGATTATGAAGAAACATTCAGTCCGGTTGCAAGGATGGCAACTGTAAGAGCAGTCATTGCTATGGCTGCATCAAAGGGATGGTCTTTACATCAGATGGATGTAAAGAATGCCTTCTTGCATGGTGATTTGCAAGAAGAGGTCTTTATGGAGCAGCCAGTAGGTTATGTTCATGCTATTCATCCTGAGTTTGTTTGCAGGTTGGAGAAAGCCTCGTATGGCTTGAAGCAAGCACCTAGAGCATGGTCTGACAAGATAGGACAGTATCTTGTCACTATTGGCTTTCAGATTTCCAAGGTAGATTTCTCACTCTATGTGAAAAAAACAGAGAAAGGGATTATGCTGCTTGTTATTTATGTTGATGATTTGATCATCACAGGTGATAGAGATGAAGATATCCTTCATGTGAAAATGCTATTGAAGCAGAAGTTTGAGATGAAGGATTTGGGAGAGCTGTGTTATTTCTTGGGCATTGAGGTGATTAGATCACCAAGTGGGATACAGCTCTTGCAGAGGAAGTATGGATTGGACATGCTGTCCAAATATGGGATGACAGACTGTAAGCCTATTTCAGTTCCTTTGGAGCAGAATGTGAAGCTGAGCACAGATGCAGGTGAGCTTCTGGAAGACCCTACTATGTACAGACGCATAGTAGGAAGTTTGATTTATATGACTATTACCAGGCCAGATTTAAGCTATGCTGTTGGATTGGTAAGTCAGTTTATGCAGGCTCCAAGGAAACCGCATTTGGATGCGGCTAGATGCATACTCAGGTATGTGAAGTCCACATTGCAGTATGGACTATTTTATGAGGCTAGGGTTCAGATACAGTTGCATGGATACACTGATGCTGATTGGGCTGGTAGTACTTCTAATAGACGATCTACCAGTGGATATGTGTTCTCTTTTGGGAGTGCTGCAGTCACTTGGAGTAGCAAGAAAGAGCCTACAGTTGCCTTGTCGAGCACAGAGGTTGAGTACAGGGGTGCAACAATGGCTGCATGTGAGGTAGCTTGGTTGCATAAGCTACTCTATGATATGCATCAGTCTACAGATGGGCCAGTTGTCATTTATTGTGACAACATGAACAATATACACTTGGCAAATAACCTAGTCTATCATGCTAGAACAAAGCACATTGAGGTGCATTATCACTATGTGCGGGAGAAGGTTTTACTAGGTCTTATTGATCTAGTTTATGTCAGCACAGAGGATCAAGTAGCTGACATATTCACGAAAGCATTGGGCGCAGAGAAGCTACGCAAGTTCAAAGACTTGCTTGGTGTGCAAGAATTGGGATTGAGCTCGAGGGGGAGTGTTGAGATATCGAGCTCCACTCATGATATGCCAGGGTGACCGTTGTGCATTTATGTCACCGACTTGTTAGCTGCAGATGCGGTTGGTACACCACCCACGAATAATAGCTGGATGACAGCTATAACCTCTAGAGTTTTAAAAAGCATCTCAACCATGTATATGGTCCCATATACAATGTTTTCCTATGTGGGATCTCACTTGGTGGTCATTTGGTTTTTTAAACCTTTGAAAAACTTTTTGTTTTCCCATTCTTGCTAGCACAAGGCATGTGGGGATTTTAGCTTTCTCCTCTGTATGCATCTAGCCACAATGTTCTTGGCTCTCTTTTATCTCTCCATGTAGGAGTTTCTTGAAGACCTTGAAACCTGATTTTTGTTGGTGATTTGGACTTTTAAAGCCTTGAAAACCTTTCTACCTTCTCATTCTTGCTAGCAAGACAAGGCCTTTAGGGGTTTCCCCTTTCTCCTCGAATATGTCTCTCCATGTAGGGGTTTTCCCTTGGTCCTGTGATATGAATCTAGCCAATATTTTCATGCCTATCTTCTAGCTTGTTGAGGATGGTGTAAATTGCACCATACCTTTAGGGCATTAGGGGCAAAACCTAACCCTAAGGGGTTCACATGTATATCTTCATGTACATTTTCAATACAACTGAGTGTACAAGTAGCTATATGGTATGCACTCCTCTCTCTCTCTATCTCTCTCTCCTTCTCTCACTTCCACTATTATGGTATGAGAGCCGATGGTGCTCCCACTCCCTTCATGAGAGTCAAGCCCTCCTTCAATGAGGCATCTTCCTTGAGAGAGTTTTTCGTCAAGAGAGAGTCAAGCCCTTGCTTTGTCAAGGAACAAGCTCTCTCTCTGAGGTATCTTCATCACTGCCCTAGCTCTCATCATAGAGCTCTTCTCCCTGTCCATTTCGGATAAAAAATCTCTCCATTTTGCTTCATGGAGGTCAAGGTATGTTGTTCCAAATCTCCATAGGATTCTTTGAGAGATTTTATGATTTCAATTCTCTGAAGTTGTCTTGAGTTCCTCTTAGGTTCTGCCTCGAATCCTTGTTTTCATTGAGGTGTGAGGGAAGATTTTGTAAGGATCCTTCTCTATGAGAGCCTATCCAAAGGACCTGCATACTGAAGCCTTACAATGAGCAGTAGCAAGCAACTGGACTACAAGACCTAAGGCAAGAAAAGAGCCTCCTACATAGTGCTTAGCAAGCACTGCTGACCAATGAGCGCCTTCACCTACTCCTTAGCGAGCCTACTCCTTAGCGAGCCTACTGCTGACCAATGAGCGGCTGCACCTACTCCTTAGCGAGCCTCTACAGCTCACCAATTGCCACTCCATGTTATCTACACTCCAACGAGCAAAAGCCAGTCCTCCCACAAGTCGCCTTCAATGTGAGTGAATGTACCAACCTCGTCCAATGGAGTAGCAATAGAGCGAACCCTTCATCAATGGCCCCATTTGATAGCTACAAAGCAACGAGGCAACAGCTATGCCAACAGTGCCTCCACACCCTTTCTCCAAATGATCAGCTACAATGATGAGCTCACTGGCTCACCGGCCATCCGAAATGCCATAGCCTTCAATGGTGACTCCACAACAACATAATATCCACTAATTGACCCTCAATGACAGCCTCATGCACACTCTACAAGCATTTGAAGCCGCCATCTATGATGACACATCCAACGCTATCATCCTCAGCATTCTTGCATGCAACTTGACTCCATCTGCAATAGATAAAGCAAGAAACAGGCCCAACACCTCACCTTTAACTACAATGACAACAGTTTTAGCTCCTTCAATGGCCTTCACTGCGGCAGCCAATACAACAACCTACATCTCTTACGACACTAGCGGCTCTAATGCTCCAAGCTCATGAGCATCGCCTCCATGCAAGCTTCTACGCCGGCATGAGATTAAGCCTCCCATAACCTATAGCTACCCGTTGCAACAACAAGGTTCTATCACGCCCTCGCCACCATCGCCGTTCTCCATTTCTTTGAAAATCCAAGGTTCAAGCCTTAGGCCATGTGGAAATGCCACATGGCAGATAGGACCAGACCATGGTTTAGTTAGGCCACCATAGGTTGGGTTAGCCACAGTGGTCAATGAGGTGATGTAGTGGATAGGACCCTTCTGCCATGTCATGTAGGCCATTTCACTTCTGCCACATCATCTTGGCCACCTAGGCAATGCCAGATCATTTGCTTGATCAAGCCAGTGCCATGTTAGCCCTAGAACCACCCCAACATGCCCACATGTCATGCCACATCATTGGCCATCTCAGTAGCTTGCACAGCCAACATCCACCTCATCAATGCCACATGGTAGTCCCCTGCTAGTAGGCATTGTTTTATCTCCATAGGCACAGTTCTTCATCAACATGTGACCCATAGTGCCACTCATCATTGTGACACCTCATCATTTTGGCCACTTCCCTTGATCAAAGCTTGGCCTATTCTTCCGGGAGCCATAACTTTTGATCTAGGTGGAATTTTGCAGTGCAGTAAAAAGCAAAAATGTTTGCTATATTGTGATCTATACACTGAGCACCTCATGTCTACCATCTGAAATTACCATATATCAACATAATTAAATCTTTGGAACCACCTCATGATCCACTATAGCGTACCCAACACATAAAATGAATCTAGATAAAGTTAATTTGCTTCATTTTGCACTTTGATCTATAGTCTAGCTATAGAATAGCACCACTTTAAAGAAGATCCAACTCCACGGAGCCAAATCAGCCATTGCCACAATACCCGATTAGTTCCCACCGGTGTCAGGCCCATCGGATCTATCATCAGTGTACACATTCACATATCTGATGCTAGCTCAGTCCCTTGGCATTCGACAGTTCATCAGATAGTGAGACACTTGGTAGCGTTCTCTCTCGGATTCAAGATTGTTGTATACATCTTGCACACACACACATGCCACCCATGTAAAGTCACACATTGTTGACTATTCTTTGGCATTGGTTCCTGCACACATACATTAGCCTTGTACAGCCTCTTGGCTACACCCGAGACTCAGTTTTCATCTTCGTTTTACAGGCTTGATCCTTGGCACATGGTCATTCCTCCATACCATGACTTGGTTTTGACAGTTTAGCATAAGCCCTCGGTGGTATATTTCAAGTGTTCTGATAGGTAGTTACTCGCTTGATACATGGGTAAGCCTCTTGCACAGAGCACCAGACCATCTCCAGCATGGAGTTTTTCATATCAAACAGTTGATGATACACTAGTCATGACTCCGGACGAGATCCATGAATGGAAAGAGAACCTACTTTGACCATTCATTGCTACAGGGTATGTACCAGTTTATGACAATGACTTGAGCCTCATTGGTCTTGTGAGCGATTGGATGCAGATGTTCCACATGCTAACATGGATTAGCCCACAATTTATAATAATGCACATTTGTTGGTAAGCCCTTAGCACAAAGCACATGCAGTTGTAAGCCCTTAGCATGAGGCATACTTGACCGTAAGCCCTCAGCATGAGGCAATATCATCTACATCAACATAGTCTGCTGATTCCAGTGATGTACAATCATTACCTTCGTGCATGGATCCGACTCCATCTATTGCCACTACATGCAAATACATAGCAGGAGTTCACTAGTGATCATACAGTTTTTTAGTAGGTAAGTCTTCAGAATGAGGCACTCACATCTCTAGCGCATGCGGAGATACATGCCACACTGCATTCAGCTCTTCAAATGATTTCATTCTAGCATCCACCACTGATGCTTTCATGTCTGATACAGAGCCTATCACATCCTTGGACACATTTTTCACAAGTAGTACAGACCAACATATCAATCCTTAGGACATTATATTTATTCTCTTTAATTCTTATGATGTTTTAAAACCCGATCATATCGACAATAAGTCATAGGATGTGATTCAAGTTGCACCTGAAAAACTCTGTGTTTGATATGTCAAAGTAGAACACTTAATGTAGCAATGGGAAACAGAGGGCATGGAATCTGGTACTTCTAGTATATCTTTTGCGCATTTTTTCAAGAATGAGGAGATTTCAATCTCATTCAAGAATTCCACAGATGGATATGACTTGGGAGGCTTACATTTGAACTTATATGCATACTTGTGTGTGTGTGTGTGTGGCCTTGGCATCTATGTAGTCTCTAATATCAAGAGAATGGGATGAGTTTGAGGTTGCATAGAGTTCCACTACTACACCCCATTATGTTACTATGATTGGTACCATATGGAGTGACATTGTCAAAGGGAATCAAAGTATGGCTACCACTACTCACCTTGGACATGATATGATGGTTGATAGTATTGATATTACGTCACATGATGCTTGTTTTGCTTTATTTCCTTTCATACAAATCAATTTTCTCTATATATATACCTCTTAAGTGCTTGTCTTATAATGTATAAGGCCTTTGATGATCTAAAAAGTTGGAGGCTTTTGTTGATTCTATATATAACACACAGTTGTGTATAATGTGTTTGTAAGACCATAATCAATAGATGCTTGTTGGAATCATGCATGGGCATTTTGCAAGTTTACGCTGGTTCCAATGGATATTCTAGTGCTTTGCTAATATGTAATCATGATATCAACCACTATCTTGCTTGCAAAAATTCCAATAATAGATTGTTAGTGATTTTATGCCTAGTACATGGAGAAATACATGAATTTTGTGTCTATTTATGCCCCACAAAACTTTGGTCAATGATGGTCAAAGATTATAGCTTATCATCCATGGCTTAGAAATGCATTTCTTTGTGAAGATTTCAATAATGCTCCATTTTGATGACAACACAATACATCAATTTGAAATATTTTGGGAACCTATGCTTTTTGGGATCCATGCTTCTGACCTTTGGCTTCTATCAAAAGGTTCAATGTTTGCTTGGGTGTAGCCATTTTTTGTGAGTTTTAGGCCATTTTTTGTATATAGGTATCTTGCGTGACCCATAACTTATGCATTGCTCAATGGAATTTTACAAACTTTGTCTATCAGTTGAAGTACACATTCTAATCTTGAACATGAAACAAAAAAAAATGGAATAAAATGAGACCATTAAAGCATTACAAGTGCTATGTCGCATGTGAAGTATGCATCTTGAAGAGAATAGGATATAATAACTAATTCAAAAACATCAAAATTTTGTTCTGCAAATACCTGCAACCAAGTTATAATTCAAAAGTAGATTATATGATCTTCTCCTCAACCCAAGGACACACCCAATTGAGGACCTTAGGTATGATCTAAGGGGCCTCCAATGTTGTGTTAAAATTTTCCACACCCATTTGAGGGTATACTTCATAACTTTTTCTTGATTCGTTGAAAGCTAAAACGGATTGAAAATTAGGAATCCAAACTAGTGGGACTACTGCATGATGGTCTTGAAACATTGATGGTTGGTGATATTGGTATCTAGATTCATGCTAGAATCGAATAATTTGGAGATGTGCAATTTGTGCATGTGCAAAGATCTGTTAATAAATTCAACACTTTTTATAATTTTGTATTGGTTCTTTTTCCATGCACTTGCTTGCTATATGGCTCATAAGCATGTCAAAGGTCATTGCATTTCATAATAAACAACATGAAACCCAATAGCATGCCATTTGGCCTATTGTATTTTGAAGCGATTTGGGCCACATTACACTTGCTTGAGGGCAATTGGTATATCCAATTTGGTGATGTGTATCACTGGAGGGGGAAAATCACGACGAGCTGAACATTTTTCTATTCCTGCATACTTTGGAAAATTTTTACCTCCTAGCCTACAAATCTTTGAATATTAAAGTGCATCCTCATTTGACTGCCTTAGAAAGTACATTCTCCTCCTACCGCCTTGCAACCTGCCCCATGCAGAGGTAGCTCCATGTAGCCTCGTTCTTTTGGTTTAGCATTATCTTCTTTACTCAGTTAAGTCTTCTTCCATTCTTTACTTGCCTTATAAGCTAGCTAGTCTATGTTTTGGTGGTGGTTCACTGATTATCTCCATGGCATCAATGGAAAGATGCAAAACTTGATAGAGGCTACAAGATAGGAAAGTTGAAAAGCTTGGTCAAGGCACAAAGAAAAAATAATGGGATGAAGAAAGAAATGGCACATTATTGAAATAAAAATGGAAGGCACTTTTGCAATGTTTGTGGAGGGAGAAACAATGACTTAGAAGAAAGAAGACTCCTTGTAGAGTAGTAGCAAGAAGCGAGTTGCAGATGCACACATTTAATCATTGCCATCAAGGCTAAGAACACGAGATGTGGTCTCACATTTAGTGGTAGCATTCAAGGCAGCAATGTCAGGTCCATTCAAGTGAATATCAATCTTAAGTCTTCATAAGCTTTGACCTATACCCTAAAATTTGAAGATTTAAAACCCTACCAACACCTCGAGAGATGCACGCCCAAGAGGCAATGCTCTCTAATTTGAGACATGGCCTATAGAAAGTGAAAGGGGTGCACAGATGAGATCAGCTAGCTGCAAAGACGGCAACATTGGCTACGTTGGTATCCTTTGAAACAAGAGAGAAATGGCTTGGGAGCACAATGTCAAAGATTTTGTTAATCAGAAGGACCAACATGGCTCTAGTAGTTGGACGCAGAGAGAAAGCAAGGTAGGATCATCCCGATCTGAGAAGTCTTTTGGGCTTCAACAGAATGCAAGAAAAGGAGAGACAAACTAAGTGCAGAAGTTATTAATTGAGTGAAAACGTTTTGGCACGAGTATTAGAGTTTCTCCAAACAAAAAGAACATCTGCAAAAAGTCGTTGGGATGCAAATAGTGGGATGAACACATCATACACATGCTTGATACAATGCATGTCAGTGGTTGCCTAAACCAACCTAGTGGCTATCGGTGAATGAGCTTTGGACTAGTTTAATTGTTTAACTTAAATTTCTAAAATGGGCTGTGGCTTGGACTTAATGTGATTAGGATGTGATTGACCTGGTGGTTGGAACATCATGCAATATATCACCCTACTGGTTTAGATCAAATACTAGTTATGGAATAGTTTAATTGTTTACCTTAATTTCTAAACTGGGCTGGCTTGGACATAATGTGATTATCCTAAATCATCCTAGTGGTTGGAATATCATGCAATATATCACCCTACTAGTTTAGGTCAAACACCAACTATGTGATTGTCCTAAACCAGCATGGTTGAGCAACAATATATTTCACTAGCTTGGTGGTTGTCTATGAATGAGTTTTGGAATAGCTTAATTGTTTGATTTCTAGACTGGGATGGCTTGGACTTAATGTGATTGTCCTAAACTAGTATTATGATTCCTAGTAGCTAAATACTAGTTAAGTTTTATTGCTAGGCTGGTTCAAGTCATATACCTGTTAATTTCTATACCATGCTACTGATTGTCCTAGACTAGCTTGGACTTAATGTGATTGTCCTAGACTAGCGTGGTTGAAAAAAAAAATAAAGACAAATAGAAATAATTGATGACCAGCCCTGTGTTGGTTGAAATTGCTATCTTTTGTAATAGTTAAATTATTTAAGTTTAATTTCTGGGTTGGTTTGGGTCATATACCAATAACCGGGCTGGCATGGACCCATGTGATTGTCCTAAACTAGCCCGATGGTTGGAACATCATGCAATATATCACTTAGCTGCTTCAGGTCAAACAAAAGTTATGTGATTGACCTAAACTAAGGTGGTTGAAGAGAAAATAAATAACAAAATATTTCATAACCGAAATAATTGATGACTATCCTAGTGGTTGAAATTGCTACATTTCCTAGTTATTAAATTGGTTTATTTTACTAGTAGTTAAATTAGTTTAGCTTATTTATAGGATGGTTTGGGTCATGCTTGGACTGTGATTGTCCAAAACCAGCCCAGTGGTTGGAACAATAATATATAAAATAGCTGGTTCATGTGATTGTCATTTAGTTGCTTGATTTTTTGTGTAATTAGTAGTGTGATTGTCCTAAACTAGCCTAGTGATTGAAACACAGAGCTGGTATAGTTATTTGTCTATCCTAAACTAGTTCAGTGGTTGAAATTGTTTTGTTTTGTAGTAGTAATGATTTTTCTTTTCTAGTAGCTTGATTAGTTTAATTAGCTTGATTAGACTATTTCTTTGTTTCAATGGAATTTTATTTCCCACATGTTGGCTAGTTGGCTGAGAAACCAAGTTGTATCTAAAGTTTACGGCTTAAAACCCTAACCTTTTAATTGGGCAAACAAGCTTTGAGCATTGCAAGTCTTGGTACATCAGGAAACTCAAAGATAGGAATGTGTGTTGTTGTAAAACACATATAGGATGTGATCGGGCCCAGCAAGCTTTGAATGACTTGAGATCTGGTCATGTTAGAGAATTGCTCCATGGAGATAGATGCCCATGTCTTGCAGATGAATGTGCAATCTATAGGCCACTTGGATCTTCATCATGTGTTGTGAGGGAGACCAAGTTTTGTAGCCTAAGGTCTCTATGGGAGCCAGTAGTCTGTCTAAATGGAGACTTTGAGTGGCACCACATTGAATGCAATTGTGGTACATGCACAGATTGTAATCTAAAGAAGAGGTGACATGATATATTTCCAAATGAAATGAGGGAAGACAACTCTGCTACTCTAAAATAGAGGATGTTTAAACATGTTAATGTTTAAAGGATCAGAGAAAAATAAATGGCTACTATCATATAAGAGCACTAAGTTGAGGGAGCTTGTGGAGCACTTGGTTCTATCCATCCCAAAATATGTGCTTCATAATTTTATGGCTAGCTAGCAACAAGTAAGCAATTCAGGAAGTGCCTTACCAAATTTTCCCATAACACTATTGCCATTCTCATAGATTGTGCCAAAAGTTACTCATTTCAAGAACAAGATGAGATACAAAGTGCTCACTGGTACAATGAGAAGATATCAATTCTAGTGCATATCATGTACAATCATTTGCTTGTTCCTTGTACAACTGATGCCAATCTACTTGTTGAATTGGAGTCCAGGTCAATGCAATGCACATACCATTTCTAAATTTTGGATGATAGGGAACATGTCACTTTTTTGTGCAGCATGCTTTTCTATCGCATTGGGAATGGCTAAAAAATGATGATCCCCATGTACAAGAAAATATAAAACAACATCGTCTCAGTTTAAGTCAGCCTGTAGATTCTAACTTGTCTCAAGGTTTAAATACCTGATCGGTCTAAACATGACATGGAATTTCTTTGGGTCTAGACCAAGAAAGGGGAAACATGATGGATGTGGTGCTGTTATTAAGCGAGATCTATTCAAACACTAGCTAACATGCCCTCAATAAAAGCTTAATGATGCCCATGATGCTTTAACATGGCTCACAGCCAACCTCTCCATAGGGACACAATCAACATATAGTAAACAAAGCCTCAAGAATAGTGTTGTGCATAGAGTATTCCATGAAGTGAAAGTGAATAAGGTGCAAAGAACTCTATTTAAGGAATTTGGGAATTTTTATATAATTTGGGACTTCCCAATATGGTTAAGATTTGGCCATATGGTCAAATCTAAACCTATAGTTAAAAGTGAAATCCATTCTAAACACCATATTAGGGAATCCTCCCAAGTCCCTCTTTCAAATAAGGGTTCAAGTTTTGGTCGCATGGTCAAATATTAACCCTTTACTTGAAAGTGGGACTTGGGAGATTCCCAAATTCTCTAATATAGTCTTTTAATAATAATAACTAAGGAGAAATAGACATGATCTAGGAGGCCATCAAAGGAGCTTGCAGTTTGCATAGCATATGGGGATTTTCAAACAACCACATGCTCAAAACAAGGAAACTTTCTTGTTTCTACAGTGTGTGCATCACAAGGGATCATGACAATTGTGATGACATTGCAACTATGAAGAGATGGGAGATAGTTCAAGTTTTCCCTCTATGTGAAGATGTTGTGACAAATAATGGAGACACAAAAGATGACTCATAATATTTGGGGGAGTCTTTTAATGACCTCACTGAGTGTCTGGAAGAGGGGGATAACTTTGCAATTGTTGCTAACTCTAGGGAGAACAAGGAAGATGACCCATACTATGTGTTGTAGTGTACTAAGCCCAATCACAAGGTTGAGGAAGCATTTCAGAATCATTGGAGAACAAGCTATGAGAAGTGGGATGTAGTAGTTGGAGCTATCTGGTACAAAAATACATCCAAGGGAGGCCACAATTATAAACTATTACATAAGATTCCACAAACATTTGTGTATTCTCATCTAGTAAGAACTATTAAGTTCTAATTGCAAGCTGTGCCTAGATGAAAGAAGGCCAAGAATATCTTCAAAATGAATTTAGACATGCATGAGCACATCATGGGGTATCTTGGAGTAGTGGTCAACTAAGACAGCACAAGAAAATGCATTCTAAGGACAATGGATTCCACTTATCCTAGAAAAATGGATAAATCCCAAACCCACCACGTTGGTTTTCCAACCACTACACTTGTTTTATGTAAATCCCAAATAGTAAATCCCCACCATGATTGTTTTACAACCACTGCACTTGTTAAATGTAAATGCCAAATAGTAAATCCCCACTAAGCTTGTTTTACAACCTTTGACTATTGTCTCTCCGCCAACATGGAGTTAGGTAGCACATAATGTGTGTGTAGAGTAGCAAAATCCAACTTGCATGTTCTACATACGATTCCTACATGCAGTTCCTACATGCATGTTCTACATGCAAGTTCTATATGCATGTTCTACATACGATTCCTACATGCAGGTCCTACATGCAACTCCTACATACATGTTCTACATGCAAGTCCTACATGCAACTCCTACATGCGATTCCTACATGCATGTTCTACATGCGAGTTCTATATGCAACTCCTACATGCAACATGCAACTCCTACATGCAACCCCTACACATAACATGCAACTCCTACATGCAACTTGCAACTCCTACATTCAACTTCAAGATGCAAGTTCTACATGTGGAAAGAGAATGTTTTACAATTCCTACATGCAGAGAGAGAAGCTCTCCAACTTGTATGAATACCCCATAATGGAATGAAGCCCACACTCTTTGAGGCATTGTGTTGAGTTCTACTTTGGCATTCCAAGCAATTGTCTCCAAGTGTCCATGCTTCCTTGCACTCCACGTCCAAAAGCATGTCCTAACCTTGCAATTCCTCCTCCCCTCTCCTCTAACCTTGCAACCCCTCCTCTCCTCCTCCTCCTCCTAGATCCTCCTCTCCCCCTTCTCCTCCCTCCTCCTCCTCCCTTCTCCACGTCTCCTCCTACTCTCACTCTACCCTCTCCTACTCTCACTCCACCCTCTCCTCCTGCCCCCCCGCTCTTACACCTTCTTCCTCTTCCACTCCTATGCTCCCCCTAAACCCTTAGTTCCTCAACCCTTGACCTCCATGATCTACAAGGGAGACGAGTTCTCCACTATGTACTCTACCCTAAACCTTGGATCCTCCTTCTGAACCCTTAACCTCTTCCAAACCCTAGAACCTCCTTTTGAACCTTGGAACCTCCTTCTGAATGTTGAACCTCTAACACTTAAGCTCCTCCTAAACCCTTCAACCCCTAATGAAGGCAAAAGCCTTTATTACCCTAATCATGATGATGCATGTTCCTTTCACACATGCATGCACTATGTTTGCTTACCATACTTAAGCCTACGTCTCTCACCAAAATATGACCTAAGGTCCTAAGCTACACTTATACTACAAATGATGACACTGATATATCTGTAGGTGACAAAAAGCCTCGGAACCCTGCATACTGAGAATACCCTACTCTTCCTGCAGAAGCTGTGGGAAAGAGCCAACATTTGGTGCCATTGCCAGGGAGAGTAGCATCTCAAGTAACGAGTAAACATATGCATGGATGTATAAAAAATAAACTACCATGAATGTTCACAAACATAGCACTTAAGGGCAAGGAGTGTACAAAAATTTTCCAACTCTAGCCAAACATATCAACCCCAAGCATCAACCTTGGGTTACTACCTTGAGAAATTTTCTTTATTTCTTAAAAAGAATCCACTTGAAGAACAAATCAGGATATGTAATGGACACCAATTCATAGAGCTTGCAATTTCAAACATTTCACCTTTTTATAAAAGAGCGATCCGAGCTAACTATATGAAAAGTTATGGCTCGGGAAGAGTTTAGGGTTTATACTTCACTCTAAAGCCATTCCGATAAAAACCCACTCCACCCCCTCATTCTTCTTCTTCCACAACTAGCCTCCATCCTCTTCCATTCCAAGCCCTACGCAAGACCCTTCTCCCTCTCCATAGATCACCACCCTACTCCCATCTTCATCGGTGAGTTATTTTGAGCCCTTCTCGTAGCGATAACCTAGCCATCGACCCACCATCCATTCACCCTCAACAATCCTGTTACATCAAGAAAGACTTGGGAGAACATTGCAGGTGACCATCTCCTCCTCCCTTTGAACTTTCGTCAAATTTTTCTGTCCGTCAAGTCCCCCCCGCCCCCCACTTCCTTCGCCTCTCCATGCGCCCCCCCCTCCACCCCCCTCCCCCTCCACCCCCCCTCTCCACATCTCTCCTTGTGGATATCCTCTATCCACATCCTCACATCTTGTAGTCCACATCCTAGGGTGGCTACTTTAATGCATTCATTAGCACATACCTTAGCCTCTAATTCATGTGCTCATGGCACCATATCTAAACAGACTTATCAATTCTCCATGCCATAATGGTGATCAAACTTCCCAAAGTTGAATAATAGCAGAAGATCCTGCAAGAAAGCTGAAGGAGGATATTGCCACCATAAAGCCAAGGCCGAATACTTCAATGAGTTTAAACAAGTCCAAACTAGGATCGTTGAGTTGTATCTTACCAAGCCAGCTCCCTTAAAACTGAGCCACCCCCTCTTAAATGGCCTTGATGGACTTGAAGGAGTATGCACAGCAAATGAACCCTTACTTGTTGGGAATACTTTGCCAGTGGAAAAGTTACCCCATAGTTCCCAATGTAAGAAGTTTCAAAATTTTAAGCCACATGTGTGGATGAAGCTTGATAATGAGAGTTCAACAAAAGAAAGTCCACAAGAGCCTCAAAAATTGGTTAATAATACTATGCCACAAGCTGGATCAGAGATTTATAGCTTCTTGGATGGCTTTAGTGGCTATAACCAAGTGCAAATTGCTCTTGCTGACCGATCAAAAACAATATTTGCTACAGAATGGGGTATATTTTCATATAAAGTTATGCCATTTGGCCTTTGTAATGCCCCGGACACATTCCAAAGAGTCATGTTCACCGCTTTCAATTTTTAAATAAGTTTCTACAGGTGTTCTTGGATGATTTGTGCATCCACTCAAATAAAAAAGACCACTTCGAATGTCTTGAAGCAGTTCTAATCAAATGCATAGAGTATGGCATCTCCCTAAATCCAACAAAATGCCAGTTGATGGTAGCCCATTTTGGGACACATAAATTCTCAACATGGGATTGCAACTAACATGGACAAAATCAAAATCATCATGGAATTACGTCCTCCTACAATGAGGTTATCCAAGAACTCTTGTTTGGATTTATGGTAATCTATAGAAAAAGCACACCCTACTACCCCCATCGGAATGGATAGGCCAAATCCACCAACAAAATATCATGCATTATCCTCACCAAGGTAGTAGAACCACAACGTTCTGATTGGGCAAAGAGACTAAATGCAGTATTATGGGCATACCAAACCACACTCAAGGTCAGTACAAGGAATACACCTTTTCAATTGGTGTACGGCCTTGAAGATGTGGTCCCACTAGAATTTGTAATACCAAGCCTATGCATAGCAGTATAGGAATGCATGGGAGATCATGAATCCTAAAAGAAAGACTCTATCAATTGGAGAAGCATACAAAGGCCAGATTAGTCACCATGACAACATAGCCGTCTACCTCTCCTCAAGTGGATATAAGCTTCCTCACTATGATATAAGCTTCCTCACTATAGACCAAAAATTGTATAAGCTTACAATAGCAGCAATTGGCATGCCATAAGCTCAATAGCCACTAGGTTACACGCATGACACATCCCAACTCTAAAATCAAAATAAGCCATAACTTGAGGATGGGTAATAAAATGGATCCGAGAGTATGTTGTCTCTGTGCTAGCATGGACTTAGGTAGCATAGCATGTGTGTGTAGAGTAGCGGCAAAGCTCCGCTTGTACTTGCATAAGGCTAGGAATAATCCCTCTTAGGAATCCAACTTGCATGTTCTACGTGCAAGTTCTACATACAATTTCAACATGTAGTTCCTGCATGCAACTCCTACATGCATGTTCTACATGCAATTCCTACATGCAACTCCTACATGCACGTTCTACATGCAACTCCTACATGCAACTCCTACATGCAATTCCTACATGCATGTTCTATGAAGATAGTGGGAGAGAGGGAAGGAGTCTCACTTGTGGCTTTCTCACATACACAATGGGGGAATACACACACAGGTGGAGGCTGAAAACAGTTTTCCTCTTCTTAGTTGTGAAAGCCAAAAGAACTCTAGTACAAAGAAATAGAAGAACCCTATATGTGGGTCTCAAACCAAACTCAACTAACTAAGGTGGCATACTAACTGGTGCAAATTTGCTCTACCTCAAAATGTTTTGGCTAGCTATTAGCAAATGTAAGCACTTGTATAATAGTGCTTATGCATTGGTGTTGATATGAATCTAAGTTGTGATGCCCTACTAGAATTTCCTTGCCTTTCTACTTTGCTAGCCTACATTTGACCTTTCTGGGTATATAGTAGCTTCAAGATGGTCTTATTGCTATATTTAGCTCATGCTTAACTCACCATATATCTTATGCTCTTGTCTTTTCTCCACATGAGCAATGTTTTAACTCCTTACTATGTAATATATTTAAATAGAGGCACTCTAAAAATAAAAATATGGGGGTATCTTTTACCCCACTCAAGACCACACAAAAAAACTCTCCCATAACATGAGACTTGATAATTTCTCAAACTCGCTTTGTAATAGAATTCCTAATGCATGAAGGAGAATATTGACTGTTACGAGAATTGGAATTATCCCATTAATTTAATCCATCAGTATTTATTTTAGTGAGATCCAGCATTTTTGTCGCACATCTGATGCATGTGTGCTCACTGTTCCGTAGTGATGCATGTGTGCTCCTACATGGTTGGATATACGGTTGCGGCTATATGAGTGTGTAACATTGTGTGCACCACTTACGCGATGACGGTATGTGTAGCATGTGTGCACCATCCATACGATTTTATTCATGTGTAGCATCAGGTGCACCATGAGATGATATGTGTTGCATGTGTGCACCATTTATCTGTGATTTATTGATTTCGCGTTGCTATAATACTGAAAGGTTGATTGATTTTGGCGATTAATTCCAAGGTTATCTTATGCTTGAAATATTTCATTACTATTGATTATGTGAATCCAGAGGAAGAGTAATTGATCGGGCGATGGCATCTAGCAAGCATGATCCACCATATTTTGGGTGCGTGGGCACAACTCCAATGATGCGGGGATGAATAAGGCTTATGCCTAATTTTTGATATTATAAAAGCTTATGTACATATTTGAATTTTGGAATATTAGTGGCTTGGCTAAGTGTATAAACTAAAGTTAGAAAAAGCTTTATTTGAAGAAAAAGCCAGCTATTCTAAGAGATGGATGGGCTTTTTGTAAAAGGGTGCATGGAGGAAAGCACAGGGGCTTTTGTATGATTTTTTCTCGAAAGCTTTTTGGAGGTATATACATAAATACATAGGAGGTGGAAGGAGAGTGGGGGAGATTGTACCCAGCGTTTGTGAGTTTTGAGAGTTTGTGCGTATTTTCGAAGAGTATTGTGTGCTTTTCAAGGATTTGCAGGTTCCGCGAGCATTTCCCGTTGCAGTGCTATCCGAGCCAACAAGGTTTTATCGTCCATAGCACGGGAAGCACACGCACCCCATGTCCTCGAATAAGAAATCACAGCACACATTAGATTACAGACATCGTGCATAAGAGTGCAACGAAGTTCGAAGCAGCAGAAGGAAACAGCGCAAAACGGCTCACAAGCAAGAAAACGGCTCCAAGCATACGACAAAGCCGACAACCAAGGCATAGTCCTTGGCATACCTGGCACCGAAGGCACCATTGGCACCGTTGGTTGTGCGCGAGGAAGCCTTGGGAGATTGCTCTTAAAACTTCCGGGGAGGTCCCCCATCCCGGTACTGTTCTAGCTCAAGTCCACTTAACAATTGGTCACTATCCACTAGATCAGGTCACTTTGTTGCTCTATTCTTTGAAGTTCCTAGTCATAAAGATATTCTTCAAGGAAAAAGTGCAAACAAGGGAGAAACCCAACGGATTTTGGAAGAGGAGAATCTCAAAAGCAAGTGTTCACAAGAGCAGGAGGCAGTCTACAAGTGCTATCGGACACGAGCTTTGCTTTATACCTTGCAACGTGGATTCACTTGTTGGAATCGTGTGAGTTCAAGAGCCCACAGAGATACTATTCAACAAATAGCCACTTTCAAAGCTTGAAAATTGAATTGAGATAAGTCTTGTGTTTGTGTGTATTTCCTTTCATAGTGATTTCTTCTTTGCAGCGTGCATACACTTAACTATGTCTGGAAGGCGTATTCCATCAGAGATAAGTTATCTTGAAGATCTACATCATGATGAGGATGTGTAAAACGATCACCATCGGTCAAGAAGAAGTTCAACAACGATGACACTTACTGAGGAAGAATGGCGAGAACGCTATCAACATGAGAAGCAACAACGTCAAGAAATTAAAGATGCTCTATGACCAAGTGACGACAACTTGGAAGCCACCTATATTGGTTGAGGACGAGGAACCTATGCATGCATCAGATTCCCTGGATGCATGGAAACATCATGCATGAGACCTTGAGCATGAACTTGAGTACATGCGCAACATGTGCGACATGCATAAAGCCAACGAAGAACATGCAAATCGAGTGTTAAAAGAGATGACTAAAGTCACAAAGAAGTGTATGAAGGACAAAGATGATGAAAAAAGTGAAAGCAGAAAATCATCAAACACTAGTGATAGTGAGTGTGGAAGAAGCAAGATGAGACATCAAAGGAAGAAGAAGCGACATGTGAAGACTTTACTATGACGACATCATGACACTACTCCTTTACATGAGTCCAGCGATGAAGACAACATGGGAAAGGCCATCTTGAAAGCACTCAAGCTTCGTGATAAGAAGAAGTCTGGTAAGATTAATCGCAAAACTTTTTCTTTTTTATGGTAAAAGAGATGGACAAGCTTTACTTGCATGGATTAGTTCTTTCAATCAATACTTTTTGGGAGAACGGCACAAAGATGTTGAGAAGGTAAAACTTGCTGCAAGTCACATTACAAGCAATGCACAATTATGGTGGATTGTGGTTGCCAAAAGCACTCATGTTCCAAAGACATGGGAAGCATTCAAAGATAAAATCAAGAAGCGCTTCCTACCTGCACAATTTGAAGAGGATACTCACAGGCAATGGCGAAGATTGAGGCAGTTGGATAATGAGAGTGTGGACGCATGCACCGAGAAATATCTTTCCTCTCTACTTCAATTGAAAACTATTGAGAAAGTGTCCCAAAAGGAGCAATGTCGTACCTTTGTTGAGGGTTTATGCCCTACTATTCGTGCTGATGTACATATGCTTCGACCATCTACAACTTTTGATGCTATGGATTTGGCATTAGAGTCAAAAAGAAAGCAGGAAAGAAGCTTTGCTACTTGCACCCCTCGAGCAAAGAAGCATACTTCATACTTCAAGCAGGAGGGTGTAAGAGGTAAAGTTGGTAGATATGATGGTAAGTCTAATTGGAAACCTGCTAAGTAACGTATTAATCAAAGAACCAAAGAACTTGTCACATGTTACGAATGCAAAGAGAAGGGACACTACTCTTATGAATGTCCAAAGAATCCACTTGCTACCCATAAGACACATACCTAAGCAAAGAATGCTACCAACAACGGAGGCAATGGAGGGAGAACCAATGGATGCACCAATGGTAATAGTCACCGCAACAACTCCACACGGATCAACTACATTGATGATGGATCCCATGATAAATCTTTTAAGCAAGAGGGCGAGGATGAGGACAACGACACTAAAGATGCCGACTACACCCCTTCAAGTAAGTGTTATTCAGGTAAAAGTGCATCTTATTTTCGTACTTCTTTGTTACATATGATTGCACTATTGCACGAAAAAAAACATAGTGTCTTATTTGATGATGGAAGCACCCATGACTTCTTTTCACAACGTTTAGTTGAAAAGTTAGGGCTCGCAACCATCAAAACAAAATATAAAGGCAAATCACCTTTTCAAGGATCGAATTATAATTGTTTGCAAATGGTTAAGGATCTTGAGGTGACTTTAGGGCCATTAGTTGAGAGCCATGATTTCTTAGTCGCTCCTTTGCATGAGCAAGATCTCATTCTAGGGATGCCATGGCGCATCGATCATAATGCTAAACCTGATTATCTTGAACGCACCATTATTGTGACTCAAGGCACTGAGACTATGACTCTAGAATGCAACAAGAATCTTCACTCTTGGCCTATATTATCACATACCCAAGCTAAAAGACCTTTGCGCAAACGTGAGAAGATATATTTGGTTATGGTCAATAAGATTGAGGCTAGTCCTGAGACTAAGAAAACTAAGCAAGAGCCTTTGGATCCTTTTCTAGCTACCTATGACGACTACTTTATGGAAGACTTACCCCCTGGCCTATCTCAATCTAGACCTGAGGATCATAAGATTGATCTTATTTCAGGTAGCGCACCACCGTGTAAATCACCATATAGACACAATCCTACTGAGCAGCAAGAGATTCAATTCCAAATAGAAGATCTTTTGGCTAGAGGCCTAATTCGACCTAGTAGCTCACCATTTGGGGCACCCATTCTCCTTGTCAAGAAGAAAAATGGAACTTTTCGAATGTGCATCCATTATCGTGCCTTAAATAAAATCACTATCAAAAATTGATACCCCATTCCAAGAGTTGATGATCTACTCGACAAGTTGAAAGGATCCACAATGTTTAGCAAGATCGATCTTAAGTCAAAATATCATCAAGTGGGAGTGATCGAGCCCGATATTTTTAAGACTGCTTTTAGAACCCAAACTAGTCACTATGAATTTCTTGTTATGCCTTTTAGATTGACCAATGTACCTGCCACATTTAGTCGGATGATGAATCGTATCTTCCTACCCTATCAAGACTTTGTGGTAGTTTTCTTTGATGATGTCATGATTTATAGCAAGAGTCGAGAGGAATGTGAGAAACACTTGGATCTTGTTTTCTCTCTCTTACGTGAGAACCAACTATATGCCAACCTAGAGAAAAGTTCTTTTTTCTAGCCTGAAATTGAATACCTTAGACACATCGTTTCAGTTGAAGGCATTCGAGTAGATCCCAAGAAGGTAGAAGTGATAGTAAATTGGCCATAGCCTAAAGATATCCATGAGTTACAATCTTTTCTAGATCTATGTAGTTTCTATCGTAGATTTGTTAGAAATTTTGCACACAAGGCACATCCATTGACCGAACTACTACGTAAGACTCGCACTTTCTCTTGGGGTGAGCAGCACACTTTAGCTTTTCAACAACTTAAGGGTGCAATGACGCACACACCAGTTTTGACCATGCCGGACTTTACGAGACCCTTCTTTGTCATGGTTACTAATGCTAGTGGACAGGGTTTTGGGACTGTGCTCATGCAAGATAACCATCCAATTGCATTCGAGTCATGTAAATAAAAACCAGCAGAGATAAACTATTCCATGTATGATAAAAAATTAGCCGCTGTGGTGCATGCCCTTAAACTCTGGAAACACTGTCTTATGGGTTCCGAGTTACTCATTAAGACTGATCACCAGAGTCTTAGACATCTCCTTACTCAACCGGTGATCTCGAATCGGCACATTAAATGGGCTGCCTTTATTGACAGCTTTAAACCAATGACCAAGCAAAGACAATGTAGTTGCCGATGCACTGAGCCATCGACCTAGCATAAATAATATCTCAGTCATCGAGGGAGACCCTTTCAAGCCTATGAAGGTGGACTATCCTACTGATCAAAACTTTTCAAAATTTTAGCATAAGATTAAGCAAGTTAATAGCACCCCTATGGCCTCGTATTCCATTCATAATGACTATCTATTCTACAAAAAGCGCTTGTGTGTCACTGCACCATTTCGACGCTTGGTACTAGAAGAGGTACATCAACCACCCTACATGGGACATAGAGGTGTCGCTGCTACGTATCAAACTATAATTCAAGATTTTTTCTGGCCTAAGCTTAAAGTTGATGTTGCAACTTTTGTTGCACAATGTCTTATTTGTCAAAAAGTCAAGAGCTACAATGGCAAATATCAAGGTTTACTTATGCCTTTACCAATTCCTGATGGCCCATGGGAGCAAATTGCTATGGACTTTATTATTGGATTTCCTACGACTAGCTCAGGTTTTGATATGATTTGGACTATCATTGATAGATTTAGCAAGCACGCTTACTTTATTCCTTGTAAGAAGACCTTGACCGCAGTTCAGGCTGCTCATTTGTTCATCAAGCACATCTTTATACACCATGGCCTTCCAAAAGTAATCGTGTTAGACCGGGATAGTAAATTTTGTAGTAACTTCTAGACCGCACTCTTTGACAATCTTGGTACGAAGTTAGATTTTTCCACTGCTTTTCATCTCGAGTCTAATGGCCAAACTGAGGTCACACAAAATACTATTTGTGACATGTTACATGCTTATGTGTCTGGTCAGCTAGGTAAATGGGACAAATTTATACACATATTACAATTTGCGTAGAACAACACTAAGCACTTTGCTACAGGCAAATCTCCATTCCAAATTGTTTATGGAAAGACCATTCCTACTCCATTGATCCACCTTAAGCACCAAGTAGAGGCTGCTGATCGATTTACTGAAAATTTCTCTAGCATATTGGCTACTGTCAAAAAGAATATTGAGCATGCTGAAGCTGTGCATACTGCACGTGCAAACAAGGGTAGAAAGAAAGTTGTATTGTTGAAGGTGACCTAGTCATGTTAGGTATTGAGAAGCACAGACTTAAGAGTATTGAGACACAACCTGTAGTTAAGTTTGCCCCTAAATCCTATGGTCCCTTTAAAGTTTTGGAGCACATTAATGACAATGCCTATCGGCTCGAATTACCACCCGATTAGAAAATTCATAATTCTTTTCATGTGCACCTCATGAAACCTTTCCATGGAGACCCACCAGTTCGGCCTATTTTAGATTATGCACCATTGCTTCAGGGAGAGTCCCAACTCTTAGAGCCAAACCAGATCATTGATTAACAAATCACTCAAACAAGACGTGGAAACTCGTATCCTATTTATCTTCTTACATTTATGAACCACCCCGTTAAGGATGCTAAGTGGATGCTCGAGCGATATTTTCGCTAATACCCTAATTTATTGACTACTTTTTTGACGCGCAATTGAGGACAATTGCGATTTCAAGCAAGAGGGATGTTACGAGAATTGGAATTATCCCATTAATTTAATCCTTCAGTATTTAGTTTAGTAAGATCCAGCATTTTTATCGCGTAGTTGATGCATGTGTGCTCGCTGTTCCGTAGTGATGCATGTGTGCTCCTACATGGCTAGATATACAACTGCGACTATATGAGTGTGTAGCATTGTGTGCACCACTTACGCGATGACAGTATGTGTAGCATGTGTACACCATCCGTATGATTTTATTCATGTGTAGAATCAGGTGCACCATGAGATGGTATGTGTCGCATGTGTGCACCACTCATCTGTGATTTATTAGTTTCGCGTTGCTATAATACTGAAAGGTTGATTGATTGTGGTGATTAATTCCAAGGTTATCTTATGCTTGAAATATTTCATTACTATTGATTATGTGAATCCAGAGGAAGAGTAATTGATCGGGCAATGGCATTTGACAAGCATGATCCGCCATATTTTGAGCGTGTAGGTGCAACTCCAGTGATGCGAGGATGAATAAGGCTTATGCCTAATTTTTGATATTACAAAAGCTTATGTACATATTTGAATTTCGAAATATTAAGTGTATAAACTAAAGTTAGAAAAAGCTTTATTTTTAGAAAAAGCCAACTATTCTAGAAGGTGGATGGGCTTTTTGTAAAAGAGTGCATGGAGGAAAGCACACGGACTTTTGTATGATTTTTGCTTGGAAGCTTTTTTGAGGTATATACATAAATACATAGAACGTGAAAGGAGAGCACCACTCCTATGGGGAGAGATTGTACCCAACACGCTTGTTCTGTCTCTTCCGTTTGTGAGTTTTGAGAGTTTGTGCGCATTTTTGAAGAGTGTTGCTGTGTTTTTCAAGGATTTGTTGTTGTGTTTTTCAAGGATTTGTAGGTTCCGCGAGCGTTTCTTGTCGCATTGACATACTAACAAAGGCATACATTAATAAAATCATCCCCACACTTCTTAGATGAAGGTAGGCTTTGAAATTGGCTCCGAAAACTAACAGTAGTAAAGAGAGATGGGGGTTGACATCCAATAAAATTAAAGAGAGATGGGGGTTGACATCTAATAAAATTACTAGGTCTAAGAGAGGTAAAAAATTGATGGCAATCCCAAGTTATAGGGTGATACAAAAAAATGAGATACGGCACACTCACCTACCAATGGGAGATGTTAAAATACACTCTAGTGCGGTGGATAGCGCACACAAATATGAGAGAGAAGAGACACAATTGTCCCCTTATAACTAGGTTTCCCTCAGTCTATAAGGACTATTGATACATACTTAGGTCCCATAGTGGTTGCATATAATTTCCATATGCTCTAATAGACCACAATTATAATATGTAGAGAGAGATGCATGGTCTAGGAAAACGGTCACCCCCTTTTCTTTATACTTATGTGGATTGTCATATGGTATATATTCAAGAAAATCATAATCCAAAAAAGGCTAATACTAAAAATAGTTGTTACAAGAATATTGTTCCACGTCCCACATAAGCCAAGCAATGTGTGTAAAATGTTATTTTTTGGACACTTAGGATTATCCTTGATACTCTCTAATGGCTATCTCCTGACGCTAGGCTATTAAGAGTCGAAATAGAGAAAATATGCATAGAGATACACTTGTTTAGAAGAAAATTGTATGAAAAGTATGCAAACTATGTGTTGTGTCATGATAAAGCATGAATGACCATGACCTTTGGATTAATTCCATAAAGAAATGGCATGCTCAACTTAAGAGGCCATTGCATAGGAGGTAATGCAAGCAAGATTGTAGTGGCCAATGATATCTATGATGCCATGAATACTTTCAAGAAGTGGCATATTTTTCATGAAACATGTCAACCATTACCAATCAATTACACGCATACATCTTGTGTTGCCAAAGGATATCCTTTCAAAACCATCCTGTCAAAAGCAAGGACTTGATTGCATGTATCCTTTCAAAGGGTCACATAATTAGCACAAAGAAAAGACATGTCGTATCTTTATTACGTGATGAAGCGATCAAATGCAAAGGTTTATATGTGTATCTCATCCAAACAAGAGCACACAAGTGTGGGTGGGCACTACCTCCTAGAATAGATCTTACGTATATAGAATACCTCCTAGTGTTATTTCGAGCTTATGGTTTAATTTAACTTTCACCTAAGCAATCTTATTTTTAAAATGATAATTACTTGTGAAAATTTACATAATAAGAGTTTTCCTCTCCACCATAGCACTCACTCTAAGGAGGCAATGATAATAAACGTGAATAATGTGATTCCACCAATGAAAATTTACATAATAAGAGTTTTCCCCTCCACCATAGCACTCACTCTAAGGAGTGACAATGATAATAAACGTGAATAATGTGACTCCACCAATGGATTTTTGTCCGTCTACAATTCCAACAAAAAATTTTTAGTGCACAAGTATTGCTACTTTGTGAGCAATGTACAACACCTTCTCCAAACATATGCAGATCCAAAAACAAATTCTCGAAACTCAATTCTTTTCAAATCTAACAAAATCTCCATCAACCAATTTCTATTCCAAATATTATAGAAGATATTGGTGCTTTATTCTTAGTTCTCCAAGTAGATGACGAGTTTTAAGAACCAACCTGCAGCTGTCAATATACTTGCATCCATCAAATTCCCCTATCCTTGCGTCTCTTCAATTTATCTACCCTTTCCCACACCACTGTGATCAAAGCGATCGGATGATTCTCTATCAAAGCATGTTACATCCATCATGCAATGGTCATACCTCAATTTCACTTTGGCTGTAATATCTAGTCACCAGCTTGTCAAGCTTCTCAAGGTCTATTGTGCCACTAGCTCACATTCTCATGCCTAATGGGCTCAACCTTAGGTATGGCCATATCTTCTTCTAAGAAAAAAATTTCCCCTAGGTATCAAACTACCATCTCGAACGCCAAAAAGGAGCCAGCTGGCTAATAGAGAGTCTGATTTCCATGCCTCAAAAGCCACTAGTTCACACCATTGTATATGGGACTATTGTCTTCATTAAGCAAATGTCACCACGAGGGGTTTCTCCACTACCCCTCGATGGCTAAATCCCCTGAATTGATGCATTCTGGTCAACTCCAACACAACCGTGAAAATCACAGCATGTGGTTCCATCAGCGGATACGTCATCTACCACCATCAACAGGTGGTTGTCAGCTCAGTGTCAGCCACAAGTCACCACATGCCACAACCACCACCATCAACAGTCACATATGCATAGCTGCCCTGAGCAGAGCACCTACCACACGTTAGTTGCAGGCAGGTGCAGAGCAGTAGCACACCATGAGCAGCTGCCATGTGTCAATCGAGTGACAACACCAGCAGGTGTACATCACCTGCTTTGATACCATGTCAGACTACTACGTGGCAGCCCAGGGAAGCGCTGGGTGCAGGGTCCCACTCCCATCCCATAGCCACACGTCTCCTCAAACCCTAAAAATGGTCCGGTTGGGATTAGCTTTCCAAGCCTTACATTCAAGGGCCACTAGTTCATACCATTGCATATCGGATTGTCTCCATTAAGCCACATGTAACTAGAGGAGTGAAGGCCACTTAGCGCTTTTTTCCAACATTAAGTCCATTCTTGGGGTGTAACTCTCTTCTGAAGGGGATGCATAGGTGATAAGAACTTTGCTACACCAGCAAAGGATCAAAAGAAAGACAAAAGCTCGAACAATCAGCTACTCCATCCAATAGGCAACTGCAGAGTCTATCAGAACTGTAATGCCACACCATGGGAGAGCCAAACTTGCTGCCACAAGGAAGTTGAGCCTGCTTGCTGAATTTGGATGCACTGCCTGCTCATTATGGTTTAAAAGAACTAACCATTGGATAGCTGCTTTGATACAGCCACACTTCCGGGTCCCTGGCCAAAAGCAGTCCCTCCTAGAGCCAGACCGCCAAATAAGTCCAATGTGGACAAAGCCCTCACAATCTTATCTTTCACAATCCAGAATGGCTCACCTCCAACGATGAGACTGGACCCTATCACGAGTCCTAAAAAAGAAAGATCTAGAAGGGAATTTCAGAATTATGACATTGTAAATAAGATCCAGGTCAAGTGACAGATTCATTATCTTCATTATGTAATCCACACAAATCTGCAATTTCCCATTCTTCTTCAAGACTATTATGGAAGGTGATAGCTAGGTCACCTTTTCCAGGGGGTAGATGAAGCCTACCTTCAAGACCTTATCAATCTCTTGTGTTACTCTAGCAAAATTTGGATTCATTCGAACCTCTGCAGGACTCGTGGAACCACATCATTCTTTAGATTGATCCGGAGCGCACACACACTCGGGTCGACTCCCTTCATATCTGTATATTCCCATGCAAAAATGTCATTGAACTCATTTAGCACTGCCATCAGGTCATTCCGGAATACCTTTCCACGTGTGCACTGATCTTTACTGTTTCGGGATTTTCCTTCGTGCCCAAATCGAACTCTTGAAGGTCATCTTACTTGACATGGGATAAGGCTTGGATTTATGGTTTGATCCCCAAGTTGCTAGTAGGAAATAAGTCTTGTGATTTGGAAAGGCTGTCAGCAATTTTGGTTTGCCCTTTCTTCATACTTCTAGTGGCAACGTTGCCACCTTTCTGCTGGAACAGGTTTGCACTTGTTTCCCAGATGTTGATTGAACCCACCATGCCCCCAAAAAAAAAAAGAATGAGGAAGCCACTCCTCTTTTGAAACTCTCTAATTTTTGTTAGTCAGGGTCTTAGCAGACAACAATGTTCAGTACATTTGAGACTAAGGAACACCATCCTTACCACACAATCTTTAGGGCACTGAAAAGGTGCGACTATTGAACCTTTGGCAGTGACAATGAGGTAGTACTACCCAAAAGGGCTACCTTCTAACAACACTTGTCAAGGCTGATGGTTGCTGATACGGACAGAAACAAAGCTTTCCACGTTTATGCAAATGCCAGTTCTGGAGCAATTACAAGATCTTCTGAGCACACTCATAGTATTCAAGGCAGCCACATGGCCATCTAAAGATTCCACCTTGCAGATCCAGTTAGAGTTGAGCCTCCAGACAGTGTTGAGTGCCAGTCAAAAACTCTCCTGCCCAAATTAGACAGCCAAATTCATAAGCTCAGAACTTCCATTCATCAATTCAGGTGGGACAATGAGCTTACACATTACCATCCTGATCCTATAGAAGCCACCGGCTGCCTATTTAAAGAGAGAATTCAGATTTGGAATAGAGAGCAGTGATATTGTGATAGCCATTTTGAGCAAAGAAAATGTTTCAATTGGGCATTTGTTAATGCCTGACTATAGGCTCAATTCTACAAAAAATTACATGACAATGAATGCATGGCAGTCCAAGGAATAGGAGCCATTGGCATTCAGTCCAAAAGAACCCTGTATACAGAGCAGAATATTCAATAAGCCCCACTGGCATCCTGGCCAACGTTTATTTATCACAAAAAAACCTGTATACAGAGCAAAATATTCAATAGGCATAACAAGCATCACGTTGATCATTTAGAGCCATCTGCTAGTGCACCAATCTCCATGTATAACAGGATATTTTTCAGCCCAACATGCTCAAGACTTTCCTGACATATGACCTAAAGGCCTTTTGAATACCACCCACAGACCATTTTTATTTCAGCTAGTCTTGATGGATACTGCCGTTTTCCAATGCTCCTCAGAAAAGTTTGCAGTTTGTCTACTCTGTGCTTGCTCTGGAAAAGCAATGGGCTCTTCCTTTACTTGGTCATGCTAAAGCTTCAAAAAGCACTAATAGACAGCATATCTTTGTGTGCAAAACCTTGGTCCAATGCTCTTGAAGAGCCTCTCCTGTATTATATAAAAGATGAGGAAAAGTAACTTTTACAAATTCGGGCAACACTCACAAATTAATATAACATTAAATCCATTTTCAGAATTGAAGGTATTTCAAACTAGAGAAAACATGGTATAACCTAGAACGTCAATTGAATGCATTTGAGAAGAAAGAAAATTGTCAGAAGATCAGTGCTTTGGTATACCCATGTTTGACTTCTCAAGGCTTCTCACTCGCCCTTGGATTCAGCTTCAGCTGTTACATCTCTTTGATCGATGTCTTGAGGAGTGAACATTTGGAACCCCCAAACAACTACCTAAGTGTTTTTTTGTAATGGGTTTCATAGCCATGATGTACGGCCACCTCCAAGAGGAACCCTAGGACAAAAAGTAGACGAAACCCACACTCTAGGGCAAATGCTAAGTTGCAGACTCTGCACGTACAAGAAAAGAAATTAATAATGTCAAGCTCCACGGCTATTGAAATCTTTTACCAACAAACACTAGTTAATCATAGTATCAAGCAGAAAGTACACAAATTCACGAGGCATGCCCTAGGCCAGTAAATGATGGCACCATGCTATGATAAAGAAGTACTAATCAGTCTTTTATTTTAAAATAATAGAACAACACACTTTAAAAATACAAACTTACAGGAATTCCCAAAAGAGCTCCGTGAGCTGTTACAAGCACAGGAAGTCCTCTTCTTACAGGAACAGGAATGGTTTTCAGCCTAGCCAAGGCCTCTTGCGCTTTGTTAACCAATGACTTCAAGCAACAAGATAAAACAAATGGATCAGTTAGCCTTTTACTCTCCCGGACATTTAAATATTGGGCATCTTTTGTACAAATCTTTGGAGAGGCTTCACCAAGAAGGTAATAACATTCTGTTCTGCCCTGACTCACGTTCTGATGCTCAGAAAAAAAAATTCCCTGTTCCACATGCTCCTGACCAGCAACATTTTGTGACACAAAGGGTTCGGTTTGTCCACCCTTAGCAATGTGAGAAAGAAGGATCCAATCCTTCTCATTTAGAAGGCGCACCCACATATCATCCTTCTCTTGCATTACACAACACCTTGCATTTTGGATCTTGCAACATTGGACTGGAACTGAGGATGGTAAGTGTGAATGAAAATTAGTCTCCTTAATATTGGGACTCTCTGTTGTCTTTTTGCCCCAAGAAATGAAGAAACGGTTCATGAAATAGCAAACATGACTGAATGGAATTTGCAGAAGCCCTCTTTGAGAACCATCTGAAGTTTTAGACTTTAACAGTCCATTATTTATTGCCGATTTCTCACCTCTTTTGTTTGATTTATCTCCATCATTCTGCAGCTTCATGGACAACTTACTCGTCAAATTTGAAAGCATGATCATTGACTTGTCTGAAAGGATGCCTGCATTGTTTGCTTCAAGTACTAGATCTGCTGAGTTCTTTACATTCAAATAACTTTGTGGATCCAACTTCAATGAGATTTCACTGAAATTATCACTGCATAACACCCTGTCCTTTGTATTTGAGGCACAAGGCTCATAGCCGCAACTGTGATCATATGGAAAAACCAAGTTTATGGGTCCTGCACTAAGGGGACCTTTAGAGTCACAAGAAATACAAATTATAATTCTTGAGCCTTTTGAACCAGGAGCAGCACAAATGTTGCAACCAGCAAGAGTTAATGCTCCCTATTATCACCATCAAAGATCAGATCAGATTGAGAACTGAAGCTGAACGAACAAAATATTCTGCTGAAGAAAAGTAAAATGACAAGTGCACACTGTGTTTTTGAAGGACATCGGTTAGAAATACAATTTCTAAATGATGTCCTTCAAAAACACAAAGATAAGATCAGATTGAGAGCAGAAGCTGAATGAATAAAATATTCTGCTGAAGAAAAGTAAAATGAGAGCTGTTCACTGCATCTTTTCAGGACATCATTTAGAAAAATACAATTTCCTTGTAACATGAAACAAGCTGACACCAACCTCATTTTCAAGAGGAACATCTATTAAAATCATGAAGACGTTGCTGCTGCTCCCCGCTCCCTCCTGCTGCCCTCCTCGCTGCTCCCTCCCTCCCCTCCTTGCTGCTTCCTCCCTCCCCCCTACCCTTGACTCCCCTCCTTCTCTTTTGCTGCTGCAGCCCCCCCTGCATGCTGCCTCCTCCCCCTTGCGCGCTGCCTCCCCCTTGCGCGCTACCTCCCCCCTGCGCGCTGCCTCCTCCCTCTCCTCCCCCTTTCCTGCTGCTCCCCCCTGCTGCCTCCCCCGGTTGCGCTGCTGCAGCACCCCCCCTGCTGCCTCCCCCTTGCGCGCTACCTCCTCCCCTCTGCGCGCTGCCTCCACCCTGCGCGCTGCCTCCTCCCTCCCCTCCACCTTTCCTGCTGCTCCCCCCTGCGCTGCTTCAGCCCCCCCTCGCTGCTGCCAGCCCCTCCCCCTCCCTCTCCTCCACTCCTCCTCTCCTCTTTTCTCCCCTCCTCTTCCTTCTTCCTCTCCCTTTGCTGCCCCCTCTTCTTCCTCTCCTCTACTTGCTGACTCCTCTCCTTGCTCATTCCTCTCTCTCTCTCCTTCCTTTCACCCTCTCCCCTCTTCTGGAGTACCCCTATTTTTGTTAGGGGTCTCCTGGGCTTCAGAAAAGCGGACAGAGTTCTTTTTTTGGTTTTGAATCGGCCTTTCCCACCTCGATTGACGAATGGGTTCCCATTCAGTCAATCCGTTACCGCCCACGCCGGCCACGAGAACCGTCACTTTCTCAAAAGACGAGCTGCAGCAGCTGCAAAAGGATTTGGAGCATGAGTGTTCCACTACTCTCTTCGTACGCATCCATGGCTCCCACCCCTCCAAGTCACAAGCTAGAGATTGGATGCTTACGGCACTTCCCCAAGAGCTCGCCCCCCACCTTAAGGATGTTCGTTTGTTGGGAGGTGTGCCTAGATTCCCTGGACATCACGAGAGACCTGCTACAGACCGGTTTTCTTTTTCTAGGCTTTAGGAGGATTTTTTTGTTTCCCTTTCAACTGGGCTTTGATCCAGTTGAAGAGGACAAGCAGGGAGTTTCTGTTTTCATCAGATTCCCTGGTCTTCCCTCAGTTTATCACCGGCTACTTTCAGTTATTGGCGAGAGGTTTGGTGTGGTAGCAGAGATCCGCCCTCTTCCTGGCGAACACTCTTCGGCTGCTGAGGTGGTCACGATGGATGGGGTACCTAGGGTTAGGGTCATTGTCCAAGACCCAAATATTTCAGATGACCACATCATGCTACAGCGACCCGATGGGTCCTTCTTCCGCCAGAGATTTGAGGTTGTAGGTCGGCAGGACCAGTGCAGGATTTGCAGATCCTTGGGACACTTCAAGCAGGACCTACCGCTCCATAGGCACCGCCTCAGACACGGGCTCCCCTCCCTCCTAGGGCTACCCAAGTCCCTCCTACACCTCGCACCATCTCTGGCCCTCGGTGGGTTCCGGCCGCGGTTAGGCCCTCTACTTCAGATCACACTTCCACCGCTTCAGAGGCTACCCCCTTGGAGCCTCAGGAGGAGACTAGTGTTCAGGAGCCTTGTTCGATCCCACCCCTCAATCAGGCTGTACCTTCCTTAGCAACCTAGGTTGTTGGCACCTCGTCCGTAGCACTTCTTGATCAGGATCCAGTACAGGTGCCTCCTTCTTTGGATAGAGGGAAGAAAGTCTTACATTCTATCCCTGTTTCGGTAGGAATCCTTCGTACACCCTCCCCAGGACTGGCTCAGCGGAACTCCTTTTCCGCTTTGAAGAACCTCTCTAAACTCCCAGATGATGATTTTGTACCTTCTACTTTTGGAGAGCCAGTTATCGGCATCCCTTGTGAGAGATCCTTCTCTCTTTCACCTGTGGACTTTCCTCCCCTTGGACCTCGTGTGTGTGGCAAGAGGTCAGCTCCAGCGGAGGGTTCTTTTTCCGCCACCAAGTCGGGTAAGGTATTCCAACCCGCTTCCTCCCGCCGATGAGGATAGCCACTTGGAATATACATGGATTGGGCGGCATCCCTCATCGCCGTTGCAGACAGCTGATCAGGAATCAGCTCCATCCAGGTGTTTCAAGTGGTTCCCTAGACATTCTTTTTCTTCAGGAACACAAATTGGATGTCAAAGATTGCTCCAAGTCAGGTAAGCTGCTTTCAGGCCAGACTTTTTGGCAACCTGCCTTGGGAACCAGAGGAGGTACATGCATATCAGTTTCAGATTCTATTCTCCCTTTGGTCATTGGACACGGCACCATAACCCCCTCCAGGGCCCAGTGGGTTTTACTTCTTATTGACGGACGTAAGGTTGGTTTCCTCAACCTCTATGCTCCAAACAACAGAGGGGACCGTGTTCTATTCTGAAAAGAGTTGCTCTCGTGGGCTGACATTGCAGATTCATGGATTATTGGAGGTGACTTTGACATGGTTGAGGCACCTTCTGATAAGCAAGGGAGCAAAGAAGGTGGTATTCATTCCCTCGAAGAGCAGCTTGGGATGCCTTCTTATTCAGGTTCAGTGGCAGAGATGTTTGGTCAGATGATGCATTTCATATTTAGTCTCAGTCACTTTTGTTTTCATGGTCGAACCATAGGATGCATATGCCTATCCATGCTCCGATTGACAGATTCTATGAGGATGACTGGGCTCTTGATAGAGGGGGGACAGTTTGCATTGCACCTGGTGTTTCCACTTCCAACCATTTTCCCGTAGTTCTGTCCATCTCAGAGGCCCATCTGAGAGGACGATCTCACAGTATCAGGATCCCCGATGCCTTATACATGGATGAGACTCTCACAGAGGCAATCTTGGAGATCTAGATTTCTCACATGCAGGGGGGGTGGCCGGTCCTTCACATGTGGCCACAGCACTTGCCAGTATCAGCGACTTTTATTACTCCGTTGCTAGTGCTCGGCGAGGTGAGGTACTCAGGTGGGAGGTTGGTATTTGCCGGCAGTTGGCAGCCTTGCAGAGGGAGGAGCAGAGACGACCATCAGATGCTTGGATACAGGAGCGCCTTGCTGCGGCAAGGGCTCACTTGCAGACATTGCTTGATCAGAGAGCAAAGTATGCCTTCCATGCACAGGAGTCATTTTGGATACAGATGGGAGGGAGAGTCAATAAACACTTTTTCTCTACACTTGGTCCCAGACATAGTAGAGAGAGTGTCAGGCAGCT
Source organism: Dipteris shenzhenensis (assembly GCF_047967505.1). Taxonomy (NCBI): domain Eukaryota; kingdom Viridiplantae; phylum Streptophyta; class Polypodiopsida; order Gleicheniales; family Dipteridaceae; genus Dipteris; species Dipteris shenzhenensis. The sequence continues at coordinate 22,100,581 of NC_141604.1, forward strand.
TATTGACTTTGACGGCCGTTTGCAGTCTCATCCGAATGCTGTCTTGCACTTAGCGACAGCTTTCTATGCCTCCCTCCTTTCCGCAGATCCTGACACACAAGCCAAAGATGTGGCCAGAGAATTCAAGTCTGCCCTCTCTGCCCTTCATAAGGGGAAATGCCCTAGTTCCGATGTATTACTCCTTTCTTTATAGCCTTTTGGGATATGATAGGTGATCCTATTACTTCAGCCCTGCAAGACATTTGGGACTCAGGTGAGATGCCTGACTCACTGACCGAGGGACTCATACACCTTATCCGGAAAGGTGGCAACAGGAATTTTGCATCCCATTGGAGACCCATCACTCTATTGGGCACTTTATACAAAATCCTTGCCAAGGCGATCAGCATCCGATTGCAGCCCCTTCTTCCAGACCTCATCCATGATACTCAGACAGGCTTTGTGCATGGCAGGAGCATATTTGACAATATCTTCTCCTTTTGGGAAGCCACTGAGTGGGCTATGCAGAGCAGGCAGAGGCTGGCAGTTCTACTCCTAGACTCTGAGAAAGTCTATGACAAAGTAGATTGGGGCTTTCTTGAGGACACTCTTCTACGTTTTGGTTTTTTAGATGCATGGATTAGAGGGGTGGCCTCCCTTTATAGATCAGCTCATAGCCAGGTTTTGATTGGAGGGGTAAGGGGTGACAGATTTCAGATTTCCAGATCAGTTCGTCAGGGATGCCCTTTAGCCCCCTTCCTCTTTCTTTTTGTGGCAGAAGCTATGAGTATCTTCCGGCTGAGCTTTTTGGGTTGAGATTGCCCTTGAGACAGGAGCAAGAGCTTCTTGACTGTGAGTTGGCTGATGACACTGCTATTTTTATTAAGGCCTCTTCGCAGTCACTTGATTCTTTCCGGACAGCCTTGAATATTTTTTGCTCAGCTGCAGGGGCACACATTAACTAGCATAAATCCTTTGGCTTTTGGATCAGTGATAAGGAAACTCCAGACTAGGGAGTTGACCTTGGCTTTTCCTGGATTCAGAGGGGTGTTTCCTGTCAGATATCCGGGATGCCAGGTAGGGTTGGGAATCTCTCCAGCACAGCAATTTGCCCCAGTACTAGAAAGTATAAGGAAAAAGCTACTTTTTTGGAGCTCAGCCCAACTCGACCTTGCCTCTAGAGTTGTGGTAGTGAACCAGATTCTTTTGGCCACCGCCTGGTTTGTGTGTTCTTGCTGGTGCCGGTCTAGGGATTGCATCACTCAGCTCATTAGACCAGTCAGAAATTTTTTATGGAGTGGACTTGATGGCACAGCAGATGTTGCAGCGAGGCTGGCCTGGGAGACCATTATTCTCCCTACATCTAAAGGGGGCCTTAACATCATTGACCCAGACTTGCAGTGCAGGGCATTGTTTTGTAAGGTGGTGGTGAGGGGACTCATGCCTGGGCAGGAACCTTGGAAGGATTTCTTTTTTGAACGCATTCAGGCTTGCACACCAACCTTGGGAGATGATTCGGTGGACAGCCCAAGATGGATTTTTACTTCAGCCCCTCTCAGATCTCCTGCCTCTCCTCTCATGTCTGCCATCCTGAAAGCTTGGGGGAGCTTCAGGAACACTCTTTAAAGGGTTCTGCCCTCTACCCTAGAAGAGATTGATAGGCAGCCGGTCATTTGGAATGATAGTATACTTGATGAGCATGGCAGACCACTGGGCACTTCCCATTACATGCAGTGGTCTAGATGGGAGAGAGGCCCCGCCTACACAATAGGTACTTGGAAGGCATTTATCAGGCTACCTGAGGATCAGAGACTGCAGTCCATGAGTCACCTCAGAGGGATAGCACGCAGGGTTCAGCAGATAGATGCAGCCATCCCGATGGAATGGGCAGTTGAGTTGCCTATTACTTCCACCACTTGGATGGGAGCTTTTTCGAGGACAGCAATTCCTCTACAGGTGATCGCTCTTCGAGGTCTCAGAGAAGATGCACTGCTGTTTGACGTTGGGGATGGAGGTATACTCTCTAGATCCACGGATGATATTCTTCTAGAGGTTGCCTTTCAGCCTATCAAGTTTGCTGGTTTTGTGGACCATGGAGCGGGCTTGGAGTGGTACTTAGACCCCGATCCTTTGCTTTTGGCCTTGGGATCTTGGAGGTTGTGGTTGTATGGAGGTGCACCTATCAGGTGCTTGTAGTGGGACCCAGGAGAGTGGGAGTGGATAGATCATGGACACCGAGAGAGGGGAATTCCCTTTTTTCGTTTCACGGTTGGTAATGCTAGGAGATTTCAGCTGAACAATAGGGGTTGGGTTCTCTCCAGAGCCCCCCATTGGGACAACTTCTTCATCACTGCAGATTTGCGTAGGAATTTCTGGAGGAGGCTCTGGAAATCCCTCAGAAATAGAAAGATCACTCTTTTCTTTTGGCTTTCTATTCATGGAGGGATAGCAGTGCACCTGTGGACATCACGTTTTGGGGCTGATCCCACTTGCCCTCGCTGTCATTCTGCAAAGAAGTCAGTGTGACATTGCCTTTGGGACTGCAGTCACGCGAGGACTATTTGGAAAGGGGTTGTGAGGATACTCAGCATTTTTCATACTTCCCCTTTCTTCATGACTTGGGGCTCGGTCGCATCGTTATCCCTTACTGGGCCCCAGGTGTTTTATGAGGGTGAGCCTTCTTCTTGAGCACTCTCGGTCCACCGGCAGGTGATAGAGCCCTGCTCTCTTCAGGATGTACCACTTACTCCCTTCAGGGCTTCTCATGCTTCAGTGGACACCTCTTGGGAGATCTTGGCTAGCATTTCCTATTGGCACATTTGGAGAGCCAGATGTACAGAGGCCTTGGATGGCACCCAGATACACCCTTCACAGGTGTTCACGGGTATTTGGACTGACACGGTTCACACTTTGATAGCCATTTGGGCTAGCATGCAGGGCCCTTCACGGGCAGCCTCTTCTAGAAGAACTGTTTTTCTTCGAGTTTGGAAGGGTTCTCCCTTTTTCTCGGAGGTTTCTACTAGATTGAGATGGCACTATCAGCCCCAATTCTTTCTTTTTGGCTCTTGAGCTTTTCATGCATTGCATGGTGTATCCCGTATGGAGCTTGCTCTAATAGTTTTCTTTAATACTTAATAGAAGTTTCTTTTTGGAAAATAAAATAAAATCATGAAGACAAATATCTTACCTTGTATGGGCAAGTTTAGTCTTGGAATTACAATATAAAAGTTTTTATAGATACATCATGAACAGAAGGATGGGAAAGGTTTCTAGACATGATGAGTGCCTCTTTTAAACAGCACAGTCCTGAAGGCCAGAAACTAGGAAGGAAACATGGGAGATCTCAAGAGATCCAATGAATTGGGATCACTATGCTTTTGATTGTGTGCCTTTTGATGGCTAGGAATTTGATTAAGTATGAACATTGCAAGACATAAATGTTGGCTAGGGCAAGCAATGGACACTCAAAAATGGAGGTGAGAAGGAGAAAAACGAGATGTTGTAATAAATTGCTGCAAAACTGAGAGTGAAGGCTCAAGAGAGAGCCAACATAACAAAGCCCGAGGGCTAACTGCCCTAACTGGACTAAGTGTCCTAGCTGACCTAGGTGGTACATGTACTAACTGTACCAATAGTCCTAACTGACTATAACAAGGCACATACCAAGGAATAAGGGGCACCTATAGATAGCCCATAGAATGGCCTACAATAAATCAATCCCTAGAAAAAACAACTTCAAAATAGTCATAAAGGCTATATTAAAATCATAAAAGAAATGTAGTAATCTAGGCTGAATATAGTCCAATGAATAGAATCACTACTTGAAAGATAGAGGCTAGACTCTGCCTTAGAGGACAAACATATCAACATGCTTGAAACTCCCTCTTTTGCAAGACTCGGTTGGTTGATTCAGCAAGAGCAAAGTCAGGAATATTTCCATGACCTTGCATCAAGGAACAAAATGAATGCAAGCAACTGTCACAAAAGAAAGATAGTAATCTGCAGTCCCCTAATTAATCTGTAGGATCACACAATAGTCCAATGAACAGAATCACAACTCTCTTTTTCCAAAAAAAAGACTTCTATTGAGTATGAATGAAACTCCAAAAGGAGAAGTACATCATGCGATACATGAAATTAACAAATAAAATCAAGCTTCCGTGGTAGAAGAGCTAGAAAATAACCAAGGTTGAGGCTAATAGTAGTAAGTACCACCTCAACCTTGTGGGGGCTTCCGGGAAGAAGGGGGAGCTGCTCCACTCCCTCAAAAGCATTCCTCTTGGTGGAGGCTGCTTTTGAAGATCCCTGTGTAGGGTGTCTGTCCTAATACTAGCCAATGTGTGTGCTAGGTGGACCTAGGAAGCATCCAAAGCCTCTATACATCTACATCTCCAAATATGCCTTGCTGCTATGCTCACCAGAATCGCCCACGAAGTATTCATGGATGCATGCACAGGTTTGGAAAGAGAGCCAGGAACATCGTCCAGGGAACATGACTCAACCAAATGACGTCGAAATCGAAAGAGCCCAAGAAGAGTCATGTGGATTGTAAAAAACCTAAGGGCCTGAAAGAGAAAGCCATGCTACTAAGCCCAAGGTCATAGAGAAAGGAGAACGCATAAAGGTGCTCAAAAGTCTAGCGATCCCCTTCTAAATGATCGTCACCTGTTTGCGTTCCCAAAGACAATGCTGAATAGAATCATCAACAGAGCGGCAACGAGGACAAGTCGAATCCACCTCGAACCTCGACCTCCACTCATTCATTGCAGCCAAAAGAAAAGAGTAATTTTTCTCTTCCTGAGGAATTTCTAGAGCCTCTTCCAAAAGGATTACTACAAATCAGCAAAAATCTATAAATTTTCCCAATGAGGGGCTCTGGTGGGCTTCCAACCTCTAAGGCTGAGCTAGAACCTCTTGGCATTACTAACCATGTATCGAAAAAAGGGGAGGCTCTTCTCTCAATGCCCTGCATCAATCCGTTCCCATTCCCCGAGATCCCACTGCAAACACGTCATGGGCACACCTCCATAAAGCCAAAGTCTCCATGATCCCGAGGAAATGTGATCTGGGTTAGAATCACAGGCTGAAATGCAATATGCATAAGAACATCCATAGGTCTAGATAGCCTATCCCCAGAGTTGACATCAACGACAAGGCATCCCCGTTTGATTCCCGTAGTCCCACAACATAAAGAGGAATCACTGATATCGAAAAGGATCCTAGCCATGTGTCCCTAGAGTGAAATCTATCATCCAGAATAACCCAATCCAAGGGTACCGCTACATCAATCCATTGGATTCTCCTTACACTCCCTCTAAGGTGCCTTACTAAATAGAATCTACGATCATCCCGGAAGGCATCTGAAGATCCTTCAAGAACCTACAGAGGAAGCAAGACCTCTCTCCCATGAGAACTACTGCATATAGTGAGAGGTACCTAGTGGTCTGTCATGCTCATCAAGTATACAATCATTTCACATGGCAGGCTACCTGGGACTCTTTGAAGAGTACTCCCAAAGCTGGCCCAAGCTTTCAAGATAGCAGCCATAAGAGAAAAGGAAGAAACTCTAAGATGGGCTGATGTGAAGATCCATCTGATACTCTCTTTCCAATCTCCACCAGTGGAAGAAGTGCAAGACTGTATGCATCTAATAAAGAAATCCTTCCAAGGTTCTTGTCCTAGCAAGAGTTCTCTGACCACCACCTTGCATAATGAAGCTCTTCTCTACAAGTCAAGATCAATTATATTGAGTCTCTCTTCCCATTATAGTAGGATCAGAGTCTCCAAAGCCACCCTAGCTTTGGTATCTATTGAACCATCTAGACAACTTAAAATAAAATTCCTTATCAATCTTCTGAGTTGAGTGATGCAGTCTATAGAATGGCATTAACAAGAACAAACATACCAAGCCATGGCCAGCAACACTTGTTGACCACCACCACCTTGGAAACAAGATCAAGTTTGACTGAGCTCCAAAAAGAAGCTTCCTCCTGACACTCTCCAACACATGAGCAGTTGTACGATGGAGAGACACACACCGACCTGGCAGTCCAAATACTTGAAAGAAACACCCCTCTGGATCCGAGTAAAATCAAAATCAGTCCCCCAAGTTGGAGTGTTCTCATCACTAACCACAATCCATTGAATTTGTTCCACATGATGTGTGCCCTGCTGCCGAGGTTTGATAACAACTTAGTACAACTTCCCGCTGCTGCTCTTGCACAATGTGTTTTCAAGTGCTTTGGAGATATTTATTCCTTGCATTGCAATGCTTTGTAAAAGCCACACATTGTTGACAGAACTTGCGGGGGTGGTTCTTATGTAGCAGGAGTAACCAGCACAAGTATAAAGAGGAGATGGACAAAGTGAACACCTCATCCGAGTGCGAGAAGATAGGACAACTTTAGCAAATCTTTTCACAAAGACTCTACCGTGACCCCAAGTTTGAAGCTTTTCGAAAAGCTTCAGTTTGGCACTTGGTCTACTTGGGACACCGAGGACATCTAGAGAGGGCACTTGGTCCACCTAGGACATCTAGGGTGTACTTGGCCCTATATGGCCACTCACTTGTAGTTTCACTCTATCCATTTGCAAGTACACTCCATTGCTCAACTCCATTGCATTCCATATTTCCTTCCATTTCAATTCATCCACCATGGGCATCATAGATCCGAAGATGCATAGGTGGACCCTTCTTGGCAAGTTAGTAATGCAAGAACTCACTCCACACTCAAAGCCCTAGAATCTCTTGCTTCAGTGAGGGCTTCTCAAGAATACCTTGGCATAGGTGGCCAAGGGCAGCAGTTCATGAATGGATTTTTTCCAAGGCCCCGCCCTCACGGGAAAGGGATCACCCAACTTCATAAGGATAGGCCGCGAGCTGGGCTCTCTTAAAACAGGCTGGTTTTTCTGACAGCCAGTTTTTATCTGTATTCCCCACAATCAGCGCCTCACGGATTACTGATTTATATGGTTGGGTTTTTCAAGCATTAATAGAAAGTTCTTTTCTCAAGAAAAAAAGAATTGCATTTTTGTTGGCTATAGCAGTGAAAAGAAAAGTTTACTGTCTCTACAATCCTCAGATTAAGAAGATTTTTGTCACTAGAGATGCTCCTAAACTCCAACAGCTCATTTGCATATTGGAATTAATAATTAAAAGTTTAAAATGCCCCATTTCCTAATTTGGAAGTTTGACAGATGTAGGTGGCCAGGTAGTTCCACAGATCTTCCTTTCTCCACCAAATTACTCTTTGGTTTCTGTAATCCATTTCCTGCAACTTGTCCCTTAGAGGAGAACATCCGGTGCTGTTTTCTCTATTTTAAGCATGCAACAGTACTCCATACAAATATCAAGAAGACTCAATCAAGTATCTCATTACAAAAGACATTACTATGTGTTATGTTTGGGAAAGAAAATCCTTAACAAGTCAACAAATCATTTTAAAAACCCCTGTTTAATATTCCTTTGCCACACTGCTCTTAAGTTCACAACATTGAAGTACCTTTGCATGGCCACTTTTGATGTGCTGAAGTAGTGTTTGGACGACCTTGCCACGAGGAGGCTTATCATTTTGAGCTATAAACTGTTTACATAAAAATTACATCAATCTAAATGAATTTCTGGGAGGCTAGACATGGAGCATGAACTTAGACTTACATTCAAGCTGCCACATACCTCACCTGTAATATCGCCACAATTGTTCTGGAAAGGAATCTCTCATCTCCCTCATTCACATTGAGCTTTTCCAAGTCCATGGTAGCATACCCAAAGTCCTTTTGAGATAAAACCCAGGAGAGTAATAAGTCCATGACAGATATCATCATCATTACTTAACTACAATGAGATGCAGTATAATAAGTGATGATAATCCAGGCTTAGTTCCTTTTATGATTCGTTGTTTGCATTAAGCCGAGAATAAATAGTAATTGCTAATGCATGACCATACACAATATTGCAATCCAACTAAGTGTATTTGGTTTTGAGAAAATCATAATTTTGAAATGCCATTAAGAAGACATGCCTAAACTATGTCAACAGGCTCCAATTTAGGGGTAAGAAGAATGGCCCGAAGCAGGTATGCAGCAAGTTACAAATCTTGAGAATTTAATATCTAAATAGTGGTGCGATCCCCTACTGGACTGTATAAGGAGCTCTTTCTTGTCCTCCCTTCAATGTGGCTGTGAATAATGAATATGCAATGATAGTTATGGTCTACTGCCCTTTAGGAAATTGAAGGCCAGTTTCATTTCCACCCATCTTGGAGCTATACCTTGGAGGAACAAGAGACCTAGAGAAGCTGCAGACTAAGCTAGAAGGGTTTCCCACCTAGGCTGATCTACAGGCAGCAAGGTGGATAGGATCATTCTGGACAGAGAGTCTACTACACTCGAGGTGGACCACCCAGGCTCAAGTCTAGAGATAGCCGGCAGATAGTAAAAGTACCTTGTGGTAAGATCAAAGTACCACGCTCTTGTGGGACTGTGGATCTCTCTCTTTTGTTGTGTCGATAGTTTTGGACGGAAATATATTGTTTTGGTAGCTTCTGGTTCATTGTCTATTGATGAGTCTGCACATCTATTTGATGCACATAAGTTTAAGAAGTTTGTGATTCCACTCCCTACACACACTTTGTGAACTCCTAGGCTATTCTATCAATCTTCTGCTGCTCGTACCCTCTGTCGGTCGATTTCTAACTCTAGGGATGTTTTTCAAAAAGCTACAATCCTTCTTACCAACACCTGCTATGACAGAATATGTAATTCAAATCATTACCTCATATCAAAGCAAGGAGTTGGCGAAGGTAAAGTATGGCACAGTCATGCATAATCAAAAGCCTTACCTCAGTAGAGATACAATTAAGGAAGCTTTCTCATTTCAAAAGCCACAAGAAGACTATCCAATGAAACATTTGTGTTCCCACCTGGCACAAAGTCACAATGTAATGGAATACGCCATGATATGATTCTAGACCCAGTATGCCAAGAAGCAGCCAAGTTTATGGCTAAATGCTCAATCATACAGGAGTGAGAAAACACCTTATGTCCATAAAAACTCTTACACTCCTTGGCAGGGACAAAATACAAGATTGGGGTCAACACATATCCCTATTCCTACCAAAATGTCTCCACAACCCATAATGGTAAGAGCTACATTGCCCATCTATTGGCCATTATTATTGGATATGAAATACAGCAAGAAGAGGTCTCTGCACCCCTCTCAGCCCAAGAAATGGAGGACTTTGATGCATTTCTTTTATCTCTTGAATAGGAAATAGAGACCCAAATCACACTCAATGTGGATGCCATGAACGGCATACAACCAAAGCAAAATCTTGAGGTTGACAATATAGAACTATGCCAAAAAATAATGCAACTCAATTCAAAATTGCTACTACATCAACCAAAGCAAAATGACTCAAGGACAAAAATCCAAGAGGAATCCACATCTCAAATCGACTTCACTAGCCAACCAAATCGTGTTCCTCTTCAAGCATCTCAAGTCATTGTTGTTGATAAGTCTACAATTCCATTGCCTTAAACACACATCATCTTGAATGATACTTAGCAACAGGTTGCCATTCAGGATAAGGATCAGCGTACCATATGGATGCATGGAAGCAAACTCTATACTCAATATAAACAAGGCAACTCCACTTCCAAAACCATACAGCATTACAGTCAACAGATGCAACAGTGGTCAAAACTATTGGCTAGTATGGCCTTAGAAGAGCAACAATGTGAATGGGAAAGACAGATGTTGCCAGAATGATACATAAGGTCCTTGTACAAAATGCTCTAGCGGAAAGTTGAAAAAATGCACAATAAGCAACGATTCGTCTACAAGACAAACACCTTTTCTTTCTAAAGCATTAAGCCAAAAAGAAGAGGCAGAGCAATCCTTCCACATAATGAAAGCCTCTTGTGATGAGCTTAAAAAAGAAATCATGCTCTTAAAAGAGAACCTACAGGTAAAAGATGATCAACTCATTGCCACAACCGATACAAGCCATGAGTTGCAACAAAGCATCACGGAATTCAAATGCCAAGTTCAAAGACTAAAGCAAGAAGGTTTAGCATCCAGGGTACATGTTGTGAACTCCAATGCCAGACTACATGCTCAAGAACAATAGTTACTCCAACTTCATGTGCTCAATGATCAATTGCCGGAATCATCAAAAGTAACTGAACAATTCAATGTCCTAAAGCTTGCCTACACCACATCACTTGGTAAGTGTAATAAACACAGCACAGAGCTGCAAGACCAAAAGGCAAGAACTTCCGAATTGGAACTTCAACTTCAAAACCAAGCCGATGATAACACGGAGGAATCAACACAAGATCTATTGCTACAAAGCACCACAACAATATACCAAGATCTTGTTGCAACACTTAAGCAAGCAGATCATCTACAAGAACGAGCTCTGGTCATGATTGGACCAAGCCACTAAGCCATAAGACCCTCTAGGAATTATGCTAGAAAATGGATGAGGATGAGAAGAATGTATCATGTCTATCAATACATGCAAACCTCATACGGTTAAGACCGGATACCATACTTCTGTATGAATGCTTGAAGGGCAATCCTCCTCTTCGAGTAGTAGCGAGACACTTACCCCTACTATAACAAGCACCATCAATCTCCCTGAGATATCCTCCCCAGTTCCCACATTGAAGCTGACAATGCCTTCGACAAAAATTAATAAAGATCTACCTAAGGAATATGTGGTCTACCTTCAATCCAATCTTCCCTATCTCACCACCCTCTGCTCTGATCTTCTCACCTCCCTCCCTAACTCTAGTAACATCCTTTGTACAGTTCCTGAAATCCATGCTTACCACTATTCCTTGCCATGCCTCTTCGCCCATGCCTCACAACACTTCTTTCTAATCCAAGAATCCCAATCTTACCATCCAGTAACACCAAACTTTTTCCCACCACTTGAAAATCCTTCTCTTGAGGATAATCAAATTGTACATCCATTTATCCTACCCTTCCTCCACCTCCTACCAACATCCCTCCTCCCTCTTTCTCTCATTCACTACTTGCTTCCACCTCATGTATGTCCCCTCTAACCTCTTCATCTCTGCCAAGACCACATATCCCTCAAATCTCTAATGAATTTCCAATGAAAGGCGGCGACAATAATTACAACAATGAGCTTCACAATTTGGATAATCCAAACCGAACACCCACACAGGGGTTGAATATGGGAACATACAAGATTCCACTGCCAGATAATCCCATAAGTGACTTCTGGAGGCAATATCCAGACATGCGGTCAAGAGGAGGATGGGATCTCAGCGGAATTTCCATGAACATTTACCAAGCGCAGATTACTCCAAACATAAGCAACAAATTGAAACTACAACTAGCATGGTGTAGGACAAAGTTGCTCAAAGAAAAGTACCTCCTTGAGTACTTACTAGCACCATCGTCCTTTCGAGCACATCCCACATTCGAAGTGGTAACCCATCGCTATAAATGGAATTCCAATCGACATGATCCAGACAAAGAAGATATACCTTGCAATTGGCCCCTCATAAATAGATACTTCAAGGTCCAATGGACAAGCCAAGAAACACTAATCAAAGCTTCGAACAAACATGCATCAGAGATGCGAGGAAGCTATGACAAAACACTCAAGGAAAGCACCAAATACAGTGATGCTCTCGCAGTCATTCTAGGGGTGGCCCTCACATTGGTGACCATTTACCCACTCTCAGTTTCAATCCGAATGCACTGATAGATGCTCAAACAACCAGTCGCCTCTTTCAACGAGTCATATCTCTTGAGGGACGGTATGTTCGTCTATTTGAAGAAACGATTGATACCGGCTTCCTACAAACTAAGCAGAGATATTAAGGAGTTCAAGCACTACAAAGAAAGGATCGCCAAGAAGTTTGCAAAATACAATTATCGACGACGGCTCCACCACAATAAATGGGTTACCACAACCGCATCACAGAGCCGAGTGCATAATCAAACCTAACCCGAGGACGGATAATAAAATCGACCTGGGGGAATGTTGCCTCTATGGTGCCAAGGGCCAATATGCGTGTGTAGAGTAGCAGCAAAGCTCCGCTTGTAATATCTTGAGCTTGGATTACAACTTGAGAAATCTAGTGGGACGAGGATAGCAAAAATCCTCTCTAGAAAAGATCTGATCATACTTATAAAATCAAGATCTAGAAAGAGAAATACTAAAAGTCGAGAGAGAAAGACTAAAATCCTTCAATCTTTGAGGTATCTTCACAAGTACCTTCACAAGTGAAGGGACCCAAAGGTACCTTCACAAGTGAAGAGACCCAAAGGCACCTTCACAAAGTATCTTCATAAATGAAGGGATCCTCATGTATAAATGTCTCTCTATGGAATGAAGCTCCCACTTTTGAGTAGCGTTATGTTCAGTACTGCTTTGATATCCTTGCGCAAATAGTCTCCAAGTGTCCATGCTTTCTTACATGATTCTGTTCAAGCATGCTCTCACCTGTGCACTCCTCCCTCCTCGTTCCTCCTCCCTCCTCCTTCCTCCCTTCTCCTCCTCCACCATCCTCTTTCCTTCTCCCTCCTCCTCCTACCTCCTCCCTTCTCTCCTCTCTCCTCCTCTTGTCGTCACTCCTCCTCCTCCCTTCGTCTTACCCTTCCTCCTCCTGAACCCTGGTACCTCCTTCTAAACCTCGTGAATTAGTAAAGGAGACTAGCTCTCCACTCCTTAAACCTGCAACCCTCTATCGACCCTAGACTCCTTCTAAACCCTAACCCTTAGCAACCCTATTCTTCTTCTAAACCCTCCAAACTCTTTTCTAAACCCTTGAACTTCCATGGAGGTGAAAACCTCCACCAATCCATGTGATCAACTCTTCTTTCTCGCCTAGCCTCATTTTCCACGCTTTAGCCTACACCTCTCACCGGAATACGACCCGAGGACCTATGCTACACTTGTAACACCTATGCTACAACGAGCGACAACATGACTGTAGGTGACCAACACCCTTGGACCTTGAAAATGAGAGAAAAAGTGACAACAATCACTCATGAGACTAAGCAACATAGGCACATTTCTAGTCCATCGATACAATATGCATCCTTTTCGACTCTAGAGTCTAGTCTAACAGGCAATCATAGATGCATGGGAGGTTGACCTTAGAAAGCACATGTGGATAGGCTTCGAGAGGTGATATGTCATGATGCTCTCTAGCATGAGTTAGGGGAAGACGCACTCCAAAACAATATCATGTTAGAATTATTATTATATCCTAGGCAGTTGCCAATGTAATGTAATAAGTGGGTTAGGGGTAGTTTTTCCTCTTAGAGGTTTTTTCCCCTAACCACAGTCTAATCCCTAACTACGGTTAGTGATTAGATAGAGTTTTGTCACTTAGACAAAACCCGTCATCTCTTCTTTGTATTTTACTTCATTCAATCCACCTTTTGAGTGACCTACGTTCAGCTCACTCTTGCTCTCCGTTTCTCTCACATTTGGTATCAGAGCAGCTCTCCTTCCCGGACCTGCTCCCTGCTTCCGCATTTGCTCTCAGCTCCCTGCTCTAAGCTTTGGTCCGTACAGCTCCCGCACTTCAGCTCTAGCTCGAAATCTTCCGTCCATACAATCCGTACAATTGTACGGATTTCGTACCTATGTCCGTATGACTCCATCACCAAGCTCGCCATACAACGTATGTACTGTTTCCATCATCAGCTTGCCGTACAATGTCGCCATCGGCTTCCGTACAGTGCCGTCCATACATCTATACACTTTTTTCAATGTCGTACACCGTCGTTCAGCTCCACCATACAACTGCAATTCACAATCCATACTTTCGTACAAATTTTTGTACTTCTCTGCACTGTACACCATACGCACGGATTTCTGACTTCTTGTTTGCCATACGTACAGTTGCCATCCGTACTGTTGCTGCAAATCCATACAGTATGGATTTTCGTACATTTTGCAAGCCTTTGTACCTTTCGTTGGCGTCCGTACTTTGTGCAAGTTTTCCTTGCAGGATCTTCTTGCAAGATTACTTTCAAGACACCTTTCTTTGTAGGTTCTTCTCTTTGCAGAGAAATTGGGCCTTTTGAGCTCCTTGCAGGCACATTGCATTTTTTGGAGTGCTCTTGTGCAATTTTTGGGCAGATATTGCAGTAAGTCTGCGGGTGTTGAAGAAATTTGGGGCTTTTGCTATTACACATCAATTTTGCAGTGAAATTTGGGGCCTTTGCAGGTAGAGTGTAAATTTTGCAACATTTGGGACTTTCAGACCATTTACCCTCTTTTATATGCAATTTCCCACAAGAAATTGGGGCTTTTGCATTTGGGTTCCAATTTTGCAGGTGAAAGAGCATTTTGGAAGTTTGCAAGCATTTATGGACTCAGTGTGAGTCAATTTGTAGACTTTTGCCATTTTTTGCAGATTCTATTTGCAGAGTTTTGGGCATTAAGCAGAGCATTGTGATGCATTTCGAGCCTTTGATAGGTTGTGACAGTATTTGTCACTGTGAGCAGATTTTCTTTGGCATATTTTACTTGCGCATTTTGCATTCCAAGAAGGGATTTTACTTGTTCAGTTTGCTGTATTTCTGAGTTTATCTGGCAAAAATGGCTCAAAACAACCCTAATGAGACGTTCGGAGTCCTCACATAGGAGGATAAGTTGGATGGCACCAACTAGTCCTTGTGGAGTTTCATGGTTCACAACATCTTGGTTGGCAGACATCTTTGGGATTATGTCAATTGAGAGGAAGCAAGGCCAAATACAGTGGCTACACCTATCACTCCTACAGCTACAGGCAATGGTAGAGGTCAAAATGCAGCACAAGTAGTTGCCCCAGGAGCTCCCACAGCAGAACATAAAAGATGGGATTCTAGGGATGCACAAGCTCTATCAATGATTTCTCTCTCTGTCAAGAGGTTCATTATTCCTCACATTCAATCATGCAAGACATGAAAGGCAGCTTGGGAGATCTTGGAGAGTATGTTTGTAGCAAGAAATAATGCCATAGTTTCCTTTTTGAAGTGAGAGCTTTCACATACGCATATGGATGAGGGAGATTCCATGAATACTCACCTCACAAAGCTTCAAGATTTGAGGGAGCAAATGCTAAATATTGATGAAGCCATTCCGGATTCAAAGATGATTACCACCACTCTGAATTCTCTTAGTCCTATCTTGGTTTCCACACCTCGCTCAATTTGTCATTGAAGGGGGGCAGCAATCCTCTCTCTTTTCAAGAGTTGGTAGGACTTCTGTTACAGGAGGAGCAAACACGAAGAAATATGGCAACCCGGGATGGCGAGCATGCCCTCCTGTCCAAGTTCAAACCCAAGGGAAAAGGGCAGCAAAAGCAACATGCCAATCAGCCCGCACATCAGCATAAAGCTGATTCAGGACAGCCCTCTTATAAGGCTAAGGGTGATGCAGATAAGCATAAAAAGAAGGGCATTTGTCACTACTGCAAGAAGCCAAGTCATTATATTGGTGAATGCAAGAAGCACATAGCTAAAGAAAAGAAACGGGATTCAAGTATGGCTGTGTCAGATGCATCAACTTCTCATTCACATGATGGGGGAGACGTTATAGCCAACTTTGTGAAAGAGCACTATGTCTTTCTGTCTTGCACTTCAGATTTTTCAGTCGGTAGTTCAGTTGCCCCTTGTGCTTTCTTGACTTGCAGTTATGATCCTTCAAAGGATGCATGCTCTCTCAGTGTCAACGAGACACTGAATACTTGGTATTTTGATAGTGGTGCTTCAAAGCACATCACTTCTAAGAAGAGCTTGTTTGCATCTCTCCATCCTCCACCTTACTAAAAAGAAGGTGACTTGTGCAAATAATTCTTCTTATTCAGTGTGTGGAGTGGGGGACATTATTCTCACATCCACTGATGGCACATATTTCAGAATTTCATATGTTGTCTATGTGCCAAGCATAAAGAAGAATTTGCTTTCAGTGTCCTCTCTTAATAGAGGAGGATTTCAGGTTGTATTCGATGATGCTGAGTGTGCAGTCTAAGACAAAGAGAATGACTATGCTTTGATGTTGTCTGGCACTTTGTATCAGGGACTTTTTCAGCTTGATATATATGAGAAAAGATCCAATCTTGCATTTTCAATGAGCACTCCCATTGCTGCGATGCAAAATGCGGAGTTATGGCATGCCAGGTATGGGCACATGAGCTATGGCAGCTTAATGACACTTCAATAGCATGATATGGTTGATGCATTGCCTCATTTAGAGTCACCTCCTCCTCATGCATGTGAGGGATGCATCCTTGGCAAGATGCATAGATTTCCTTTCAAGAAGGATGGTGCACTGAAAGCTACACGTAAATTACAGCTTATTCACAGTGATGTCTATGGTCCCATGAGGACACCTGCTTTTGGGGGTTATCTTTATTATGTTACATTCATAGATGACTTCACCAACTACACTTGGGTCTATGGTATTAAGGCAAAATCAGAAGTGTTTATGCATTTACACTTTGTGGCTATGGTTGAGAATGAGACAGGACTCAAGGTGCAGACACTTCGCACAGATAGAGGGAGGGAGTATAGCTGAAGCTTACTATGTATGATGCGGGTGAATCAATGGATGTCACAATTTACAGTCAGGCTATTGGATGCCTCATATACTTGTGCAATGCACGGCCCGATATTTAGTATGCACTATCTCAGGTGAGCAAATATATGCACAACCCGAAGACAACACATTGGCAGGCTGTAAAACGCATCTTCCGTTATTTGCAAGGCACAAATTCTTATGGCTTGATGTTTCCCAAGGGGGGTGACTTGCAGATGCATGCTTACAGTGATTCAGATTGGGCTGGAGACTATGATACCAGGCGGTCCACCAGTGGTAATTGTTTCTTTTTGGGCAAAGCTTGCATTTCTTGGCTGACCAAAAAGCAATCTACAGTGGCTACTTTCTGATGTGAAGATGAGTATAGGGTAGCTTTCACAGCGACATTTGTTCGCTGATCTTCGCCTCTTATTGGAGGGTCCTTCTCCAATTCTCACTGATAGTCAGAGTGCTATAGCAGTGGCAAAGAATCCTGTGTTTCATGCTCGCACCAAGCACATTGAGGTTCATTATCATTATGTCAGAGAGAAGTTGCATGCAGGAGAGATCAGTATGATCTATGTGTCAACACATGACAATGTTGTAGACATCTTCACCAAAGCACTTCCACGTGATTCACAGTGTCCTAAACTTATCTCCTTTTGGTGATTGATCACTACCTTGTACACCACATTGGCACTGCAGGGGGGTGTTAGAATTATTATTATATTCTAGGCAGTGGCCAATGTAATGTAATAAGTGGGTTAGGGGCACTTTAGCCTCTTTGAGGTTTTTCCCCCTAACCACTCTATCCCTAACTACGGTTAGTGATTAGATAGGGTTTTGTCACTTAGACAAAACCCCTTAAGTGACAAAACCCCTCATCTTTCTTTGTACTTTACTTCATTCAGTCCACCTTTTGAGTGACCTACGTTCAGCTCACTCTTTGCTCACTCTTGCTCTCCGTTTCTCTCACATATCATACTAGCAAAGTTATGTGATTGTGCAATGTGTGTCACAGGGACGTGAAAAGAGAGGTAAAGTATTTTATAACTCAACCCATGCTTAACCCGAGGTTAACCATGGTTAAGTCTAGTAATAGTTTGGCTGTGAGGGATTGGCTAGAGGAAGTGCAAACTTCCTAGAAGTTGCTAGGGGCAAAGTCTAAGTGCACCAATAGGTCCTAGGGGCAAGGCAAAGGCACTAGAGAGGGGTCTAAAAGTTGGGCCCAAGGACAACCAACGTTGTCCTTGGTCGGGTAGGTTAGAGCTTTAATGAAGGTGTCATGCATGCAGGTGCATGCCCTTCTCCCACCTACCATCTCTCTCCCCTCACCCTCCTAGAGCATTCCAAGCCTAGCACAGGTATTCTAGGCAGATTTCAACGTCAGGCTCAGTTTCTTTCCTGCTCTTTTTACTGTTGGCTGCACTCCTCACCCTTTGGCCAGCTTCCTCCCCCTTTTCCGCTGCTGCACACAGCCCGAAGCTGCAGGCACGAGTCCCGAGGCAGCTGTACGGCTGCCGTGCAGCCTGTACGGACTGTTGGCGCATTTATCCAGGTGACTGTACGGACTATTCTGGGTGTCAGAACCGAGGAGGGCACACTTCCGAGGAGGTTTTCCTAGTGCAGATCCTAGATCAAAGACTTAGGGGCAGATCTGGCAGCTTTTTCTCCTCTCCAGCTCTTTCTTGTCCTCCCTTCCAACTTCTATCTACTCCTTTTCTCTTTTCCTGGAAACTGAAAGACACCTACGCCCTACTGGGGGCCTGACAAAAGATAGGCACGAGGAACAGAGCTCGCCCCTCTGCCACAAACAGTAGGTATTTGGATTTGGACTTCCATGTGGGATGATGAAGAGGAAACGGATACTCAATGCCTAATGAGTAAATATGATTCATTGAAGTAACCCGAACTTACTTCAAGACTTTCTATTGCTTTGAAGCATTTTGCAGTGCATGTGTGGTGTTTTGCAGTCCACCAATCTGGTCTCTCTCAAGTTCTACCAGGGGCAAGGGTGTTCCTAGGGAAAGGCTTAAGGATAGTGTGGATGCATGTGATAGCCTTGAGGCTGCTTGGGTACAGTTTGCTAGTGGTTTGCATGCTTGGATGCCTTTCAATTGGGTCACTTCAGAAGTGGATGCCTAAGATTGTCTTGCCAATTGGACTCTGTTGGTGCACTTGGATTTGATGCCCACAAGACAGTCAGAGGATTTGCAAAGAGGAACAGTGTGGGGGTGAACCCCTAATATAAAGCATTTCCCTTCAGAAGCATTAAATAAATACTGAAAGAGGCGCCAAGGCATTTGGGACCAGTGGGTGTGTTGTTTACTGTTTTCACTGAGAAGGGGCATTCTAGCCTCCCCATTGTTGTTGTTGAAGGTGTTGTTAAGTGACTGAAGCTTGCATTGTGGCTATTTATGAGGTTTATGAGTAGATGAAGATTACTTCCCTTTCGTTACATTATGCGTACCGAGTTGGGTGCCACCCCTATAGTACTTGACACCCTTTTTCAGTTGGTTACATACCTATACAGACTACACAAGATGGCCCTAGACAGATACCCTGGATTGGCACTGCGATCCTCACAAGAGCTTGCAACAGGAGGATACACAGGCTATTGGTTTGCACAGACTAGAGCATGGTTTACGGATCATGGCCTTCAAGTGGACACACTACCACCTCTATAGTACAACCTGGACGCACCCACCTTATTGCCCAGCCACATACACTTGAACCGAGCCATCAGGAGAAGTAATCGTCGATGCATTGGTACCACACTCGGGGAGCCTATCTCAGCCCATGGAGTGCCTTCTTCAATCTACACACCGTGGTTCTCTTGGTCTGACATCCTCCTTAGACTTCCTCCTCCAAGTCTCCATCAAAAACGCAGAGTTCGCATCCATCTAGTAGATGGGCCTTGTGGTGGGCAGCTAGTGACGTCAATGTCCGAATCGCCTCCATCCGAGCTGTTGATGCAAAGGTCTCATCGTAATCTAAACCTTCAGCCTATGAATACCCCTTGGCCACCAACCTCACCTTGTACGTATCAAGTGTACCATCTGACTTCTACTTGGCTTTGTAGATCCAATTGGTTGCAATCACCTTCCATTGGTTGGCCTTGGTACAAGTCCCATGTGCAGTTCTCCTCAAATGACAGCCATTCTCAACCTCCATTGCTTTCAACCACTCAAGGACGTCCTTTGCCTCCTAGAAGATATTTGGCTCAAGAATCAACTAGATTTGAGCCCTCCATGCGTAGTTCACTATGAGAGCTTTCTAGTTCCTTCGAGAACCTCTCTCATGTTTAAACTCACTTCTTCAAGGATATCAGTCAACCCTGAGTCTTGTATTGTCCGATAATCTCTTCTCTTTGGCAAGAGTCTTCTTCTTTTCCGGCTCTGGCTCTATTTGGACTTGCCGGACTTGCTTCTGCTTCTTTTGCTTTGATCTGGAACACTACCGAGAGTAATGCAAGTTCAAAGGCTATCTCGTTCTCAAGATAGGGCTCAGTCTCTTGAAACACTACGTCCCTTGCAAACACCACCTTCTTTGTTTCTTTGTCGTACAATCGATAAGCCTTGAACTGGTCATTGCCAACAAACACGCATTTCCTTCTCCTCGCATCTAGAACATGCTCAAACCCATCTCTACTAATGCTTGATTCGTTCACCCAGCCACCTCGTTTTTAGCTGGGATGTGTGTGCTATATTCAACTACCATTTGATGCCATTCTACTTAAGGTAAGAATGACATGAATTCCCCCCCGGAAAGTTTTGAGCCTTTTCATTCACATAATCTAGGACTTACCATAGTGGAGACTACCGAGGTTGGCTATGGAGTCATCCAAACGACTAGCTGAGAGCGGAGTGGACACATGGTATGCACGTATATCCACATGGTTTGCCACACATGGGATTTAGATGGACAGGCTCCATCCCTTTCAGTACAGTATGGATGCATCCCCTGAGTCGATTCCACGAGATGACATTCTCCAGCTACATACATCTCCGGCTTGGGGGGGAGATCAAGGGCTCCCCACCAAGACCCAGTTATACCGCGACCATTTCCTGAGAGTCTCGGAGGAGGGCTACATCATCAGACCCCAGTATCTCAAGGACAGGGGAGTCTCACATGCACTGAGGATCGCCACTGGACAGATGTGGGTTTCATCTCATCCACAAAGAATTGAGACACAAAGAGCAGCACATATACCCAGAGAGCAGCGGATCTGCATGTTATGCACACTAGGAGAGATTGAGACAAAGGGGCATTTTCTCTGTGCCTGCCAAGCCTACTACGTGATCCGGAGGCGATACCACTGTCTTTATCAGGACGGCGGCCCACTATCATGATTGATCCACTTCCATGACCAGGTATTGGACTCTATCTACTTGAGATGCGCTGCCATAAGGAAACCTTGATACGACAAATCAAGGAGCAGTAAGAGGAGACCAGACCACAGGATACACAGGCTGACCAGACACAATGGCATGTCACAGATTTCTATAATTTTGAGTCAGCTCCATCACACAGTCGGGTGGAGGAGGAGCTAGCTGATATGCGAACGATATGGACTGCTGAGAGAGGATTGCAGAGGTTACCTGTGACACAGAGAGCAACTAGAGCACACTTGATTGCGGGTTCAGAGATCGAGGAGACCAACCCCTCCTCTACCATCATAGCATGAGACAGCTAGACAGACACAGATCCGATATATCTTTGCCGCTCATAGACGACAAGCCACCACAATGCCGGGTTTCAGATTATGAGTTTCAGTTCCAGTTCGAATTCTAGTTCCAGCTCCAATTCCAATTCCAACTCTCTCCTTCCCACTTTAGCATGATATGACATGACATGACATGATATGATACGACATGTTTTGTTTTCGATTTTTCCTAAGATATTGAGCTCTTTTTTTATTTCAGCATAGTATAGCACTCAGAAAGGGCCTTAGCGCACCCTTTGCTCCAGCCCTTTGTGGCTTTTATGAGTTTTTTATCCTTTTTGGTGTTTTCCGCACTTTATCCCACGAGGCCTCCCGCAAACGTTAATCTCTCTCTCTCTCTCTCTCTCTACCCCGTTGAGCTCTTACTCCACTTACCATGATATACGCTTTGATCGCGATCACTCACCTACTTACTCTGGTCATCTGTACATTCTTCTCGCATACATTGACTTTATACCCTTACTAGAAGACCGTGCTGCCCTAGTCACTCGCTCACTACACGAGGCTGCTCTTCACGCCTTTCCCCACACCACCCGCTCCACCCGTCCACCACCTCCTGGGACCGTACCTTGTAATAGCTGGTACGATGATGAGGGTAAGGCTTTACGCCGTAACCTCAGATTCGAAACAAAACACAGCCTTCCGAACAAATCAGCGATGCTACACGAGTACCACCGTCTGGTATGCAGGAAGAAACTTGACTTCGTGCGTCGGTATGACGAGGAGTGTAAGGAACTCCGCAGGAAACTTAACCTTGAGACCAAGGAGAAGTCTCCCCTCCTTGCCGAAACCAAGAGAGACTACAAGTGGTTGGTTAGGCGCAAGAAACGCCAATTTCTAGCCCGGAATGAGGAGGAGCTGAGAAGCTTGCTTTTCAGCTGTGACTCCAAGGAATTCTGGAGAAAATTCCTCCGCTCGAAGTCTCAGAGCCCCCTCACAGATCCACGTGTCTGGTCTGCATATACTTCAGCTCTATACGATGTTCCAGATCAGCCAGATATCGATTTATCCCACTCCCCTAGGCCAGCTTCATCTAGTCTCTTCACACCGGAGAGTGTCTGTGCAGCAGTCCACCGATTGAAGAACGGGAGAGCTAAGGATCATGATGGATTGCAAGCGGAGTATGTAATCCATGGGATTGATACCTTAGCTTTTGTTCTCTCCCATCTCTTCAATGAGTCTGTTTGTACAGGCCTACCACAATCCTGGTTAGGCAATACCATAGTACCTATCCACAAGTCGGGGGACCCTATGGAGCCGTCGAATTACAGGACCATCATGATTGGCCACGTTATGGCCAAGATCTATGCATCAGTTTTGGAAAGCCGTATAAATGACCATGCCGAGACGACAGGACTCAGAGCCAGAGGACAGGCTGGATTTCGCAGGAGGAGCACGAGGAGGTCAGAGCTCACACAGGACACATGCCTCCACCCTGTGGATGTACATATGAGATGGTTTGTAGACGCCGCAGGATCTTGTTACATAGGGGACGTACTCGCCGCTTCATCGATCCAGGATGATGGCAGCTTTTCGGAGGAGACTTACTCATGGAGATCTCGCCCTACCAGCCGCTCACCTCACTTTTGCTCAGATTTGTACTCTCATAGCAGGAGGCAGAGTCGATGGACAGGATTTCCAATATTATTTTGGTTCTCAGACTCCGTGATACATGGACTTGTATCTTTGCATTGACATATTGTACTCATCCCCCCATTTTGCACCCAGGGGCGGTTTCCTTGCATCTAGCTTACTTTGTATTTAGGCTCGGATTTGACATTATGTACTTTCACTTGCATTGTATTGCGTAGCACTTAGATGATATTCGACGATGCCTCTTCTTTGTGGCACGTTGATTTTGTGCTATCTTGTACGCAGAGTTCTTGATGTCCCATGGGCCCATTTTGGCCTTTAGTGGACAATAATACACTTTCTTTCTTTCTTTCTTTCTCAACCCCCTCCCTCCCTCAGCCCCTCTAGGGCCCCGCGGGCTGCCTCCTACCCTATGTGATCAATCTCGGCCCCCGTGGGCTGCCCTAGCCCCCGTGTGGGCTCCCTGCTGCTGCATGGCTGGTAGCAGGCCATTGGGCCACCTAAAACTGCTGCGCCATCTGCTACGCCACCCCTGCCACCTGTTGCGGCACCCCCGCTATCTGCTACACCCCTCTGTCGCGCCACCCCCGCCATCTATCAGCTACAGTAATGAAGGCCACAAGGACCTGCGCAGGCCACACGGGCTACTAGGCCCCCCCCCGTACCTAGTGCTCTAGCTCAAGGCTGCTCCAGGCCCGCCAATGTCAAGGGACTGCCACCAGTCCCTGTCTAGCCAGGATGAGGTCTCAGACCAAGACAGGGTTCACAGCCCTTACACCCCTCATGCCTCGACTCCAGCCCTATGCCTCTGCTCCAACTAGCTCCTGACCTGCAAAAATCAAGAATCAAATCAAGAAAGAATTGCTATGATGTGGTGGGCAGTCCAAAGAGCAGAAAAATCAGTAAAAATCAGAGAAAAAAGAGAGGCCATGGAAAGCTCGCCCGATCAGAAAACCAGAGGGGACAAGGACAGAAAATACAGTGTAATTTGGACCAAAGGGCAGAAAGTAGAGGATGGGAATGTCAAAGCATGCCTATCTACTATCAAAGAGGTATGTAAGCTACAATGCTTACAAAAGAAACTGGAAGAATACAAGAAGGATGAGCTCTCAAACATACGTGCTCAAATGAATGACGACATGAAGGGATGAAAAGAAGAAATGCATGCAAAATGGGCAAAACAAATTGGGAAAATGCATATGGGTATGATGTGGGATATGGACGTGAAAAACAATCTTCTTACATCCAAGATAGAGAGCTTGGAAGCTCAAGTGATTAGTCTTCAAGACGAGAGTGCAAAATTGAAAGCAAACACACACGGAGATGAAGGGGAGCTTCAGCCATCCCTACACGAGGAGCTGAACATCATTAGGGAACAAATGAAGCAGCTCAAAGGGGCAAAGGGGACTTCAGAAGAAGGATGCAAGATCATAAATGAACTGAAATCTGACAATTGAGAATGAAAAACTCAGAAAAGACTTGGCATTCTTGCAAGACACTATGAAGGGTAAACATGCTGAATTCACCCAAAAAATCAAGAGAGGAGAGGCTACAATCTTGGAATGGAGTGATGTGGTCAAGAAAGGTACTGTTGTCCCCAAGAAAGAGGTCATTTCCGATGCTCTAGAGGAGGATAAAAGGAGAAATAGTAAAGCCCTAAATGTCTTAGTCCGAGGCCTCACAGTAGGAGATACTCCTATGGCAAATGCAAATGCTTTGTTCACCAAAATGGATGTGAACCTGACATGTGAGACAGCTTGGAGAGTTGGCGAGCCCGATGCACCCACAAGGCCACTTGTGATGAAGCTCCAAACAGCCATGGATAGGAAGACCCTCATGAGCACAAGGGTGACCTTGAAAGGAACCCGGATCTACCTAGACGATGACCTCACCCTCCTACAGCAGGAACACCGGAGGGAAGGTATGGTACACGTCATGGCAGCGAGAGAAGCAGGGAAATGGGCTGCATACAAAGATGCTAGGGTGATCATCCGAGAGAGAGGAGATCAGGACCGGGGGGAGAAGGTAGAAAAGGAAGAGAAAGAAGAGGGTGAATTATGACCGTGTCGGGCCAAAGGGACACAAAGTGGGCTGAGAATTGCAATGTGGAATTGCAATGGCACACTCTAATCTGATTCAAGTGGTTTCTCGGAGACATACACTGATAGAGACATGGTCTTCTACACTGAGACACATGAGAGCCCCGAGAGAGGACTGCCCACCATGACAGGATATACATGGAAGTCATCTCATAGGAAGGAGACGAGGAGAGACACTAGTGTGCAGGGTTCAGGGGGAGTGGCTATCCTCTTTAGATCACACATGAGACCTCTCATATCAGTGACACGAAGAGAGGAGCATGCACGACACATGTGGATACGAGTCCAGCTGCCAAACACACGACCGATTCTCATAGCAATTTGGTATTTCCCTCCAAATACTTCATCCTATGGACTTTGCAACGGATTCCCTCATAGTACCAGAACTAGGTACAGCTAAGATCGGGATAGTGAGACACTCTGCAAATGCACCACAAATGAAAGAGTATGGACGACATCTACTTGAGCTAGGGGCTGTTCATGATTTGATCATTTACAATGGTCTACAGAGATGACCATCATCAAGTGGTCTCACTTGTTTCCCACATGGCGGAGGGACAAGCACAGTGGACTACTATTGGGTCCCTTGGCCTTTACCTCACGGATATACGATTTTATTGTGCCCCCCCCACGCCCACTCGTGTACAGGTTCACTTTGATCGTGCCTTGGGCCCCATCTATGTGAGCAACTTGGCGAAGGGACTTCCAGCCCTACTACTTGGAGATGTTGTAGACCTCGCCCACGCCTCAAACACCCTTTCCACAGTAGTCATGGATGCAACCATCAGGTCTTTCCCCACGACTCGATTTGCAAGTGCCTCACTAGGAAAGATGCCACAGAATCCTTGGTATGATGATGAGTGCAGAGAGATGAGAGCTCACCTCACATGCGAGCGAGCCCTTGGCCACTTGACATCACCCGAGGCACAGCGGATTTCACGGCGGCTGACACGTCATAAGCGACGGGCCTTCCTCACCCATAGAATGGACGAGGTGATCAGCTCATTTCGAGGAGGGGATCCCATCATTTGCTGGGGGTTTCTATCGGAGGGAAAGCCACCTATACCCATCACAGACCCAGGTGTTTGGCACACTTATGGATGCTCTCTTTATGATGTCCCGATGCAAGCACCACTTGATATGTCCACTATGCCCCGGCCCACCACTTGCCACTTGTTCATTGCATAAAATGTGTGGGCTGCACTCAACCGGCTTCATAACTGGACAACACAGGACCATGAGAGGCTACGGACTGAGTATTTCGATCATGGATAGAAGGTTTGGCTCCGGTACTAGCACAGATGTTCAACCACGCCATGTCACGGCTTCCCACCCTCATGGAGTACCACCCTGTGCGGGTGTGACATTTCAGCAGCAGAATGGAAGAGATTTGAGTGGCTACATGAGATTATGGACTCTAGGATGATTCGGAGTAAGCCCTTGTGTTGGGGTAAAAGCCAATGGCCTAGTATATAACCCTTTGTACCATACATATATAATAAGAGCTTACCTTGATCTGGGTGAGTTAGCACCCACGATTTCGGTGTTCTCCTTTTCTTTGTTGCTCTCCGATAAGACCTCCTCTCCATCAACTGGTATCAGAGCTTGGTTGAGTGAAGCCAACAAGGAGACTGTAGCATTGCGGTGTTGCTGTGCCAAGAGCCCGAACTTGTTGCGTGGAGTCTCCTACTGCCCATGGGCTGCCTCTGGGAGCTGTATTTTGACATATATTAGCTCGTTTTTACTGTTTCAGCCTTATCTATCAAACTGCCTCGACTGTTCCAGCAATCTATTGCCTTGTTTGAGCAGGGAGAAGGAATATCATCCATCTACGGTCAAAAACGACCTGCTGCTCTGCAATTCCAGCCACTGGAAGTTGCTTTTTTGGGGCCCGAAAGCAAAAACGTCTTTTGCTTGTGGCGGACTCTAGTTGATCAAAGGCGGCTGGTACATTCAGATTTCAGTTGGGTTTATGCCTTCAAGTTGATGCATATCAAGCCAAAGGTTGGCTAAAAGTGATTACTTACAATTGATGCATTTTGAGCCTTTGTTTAGCTGAGAAAGTGAGCATAAGTGAGCAGTGTTTTTTTAAAGCTGTCTTGTATCCAGGAAGGGATTATTTTTGTGAGTGCAATACGCTTCCCACTAAGGGAATTTTTCGGACAACAAGTTTCAGAATTGTTGGGCTATTTCATTGGAGTTTATGCCTCAAATGCTTTAGGAAAAGTTGGTGATTGGCAGTTTGCAATCTTGTGACAGCAATAAAAAGTGAGCAGGTGGCTGTTTTCAAAAGTGAATATTAGAGAATCCATGAGGAATTGTCTTCTGAGTTGAACTAAGAAGTTTTAGTTTTTTGGACAATCTACAAGCGTTTCAATTCGAGATTTAGAGAAAAAGTTATGATGCCCGATATGCCCATGATTTACAGTTTTGACAGTTCATGACAGCAGCTAGAAAAAGTGAGCAAGGGGATGCATTCAGCAGTGAATATCGAAAAATCCATAATGAATTTGGACCTGCAGTAAACTAGAAGTTTGTAGATCTATTGGTTGTCTACAACTTTGGTGTTTACAGCAAAGACAACCGAGTTACGGTTGGGAAGATATTGACAGTTCAAAACAGGCCAAAACTATTGCAAACTGTTATTACAACAGTAAAAGTTGGCAAGTGGTGGTTTCCAATAGCAGATATAACGAAATCTATAAGGATTTTGGACTTGCTGTAAACTGAGAAGTTGTACAAGCTACATTTCTTCTGAGAATGGAAGGAATTGGATGAGCTTGCACGCTCCACAATCATGCTCACACTTTCAAAATCAGTGTATTTCAATGTGAAAGATATTGCAGGTGGTGCCTATGGTGTGTGGACAAAGTTGCATGATCTTTATGAGAAGCAGAGTGCCGCTTATCAAGTGTATTAGCTGAAGAAACTCATAGATCTTCGCATGGAAGAAGGGACTTCCATGTCTAGCCATTTAAATCTCACCCTTCCTGAAAGTTGGGACACTTTTAGGACTGCTATAAGCAATTCAGCCCGTGCAAGAGGCCTGACAAGCAGTGATGTTAAGAGTAGCCTTCTCACTGAGGAGATAAATAGAAAGAACAATGCTGGAACTAAAAGTTCAAGTGCTCTCAATGTGAGAGGAAGGTCATATTCTAGGGGGAAATACCACGACAAAAATACAAGCAAGTCTAGAAGCAAATCTAGAGGAAAATAAGGATTTGGAATACTTCTATTATGGGAAGAAAGGCCATTTCAAAAAGGATTGCTACAAATGGAAGAGCGATGAAGGCAAAGGCAAAGATAATGTGTAGCCCAAGAAGGAAGAGAAATCCACGGTCAATATAGAGGAAGTGAATGCCATAAGTAACAATAGTGATGAGGGTGACATTCTTTATGCCTCTATGTTTGAGCATGCTTTTCTTGTGACTAGTGATGATGCATTGTCACAAAATTGGATACTAGACTTAGGAGCACCTTTCCATGTCACTCCACATAGGGAGTGGTTTACCATTTATGATGCAGGAAGGAAAGGAACCGTGAGACTTAGAAATGATTATCCATGTGACATTGTTGGAGTGGGAGATATCCACTTGTCTCTTCCTAATGGTTCTACATTTGTACTCAAGAATGTTAGGCATGTTCCAAATCCGAAAAAGAGCATGATAAGTACGGGACAGCTTGATGATGATGGCTATCATGTGTTTTTTGGCAACAATACATGGAAAATTAGCAAAGGGTCACTTGTGATTGCTAGAGGTTCCAAGCATGTAACGTTGTACTCAATGCATGTGTCAGGCATAAGAGATAATGTAATCAATGTGACCGAGCAGCCATCCGTCTCTTTGTGGCATCGTCGGTTGGGACACATGAGTATGACAGCAATGAAGATACTTTCTAGTTTGCAGTATGTTCCCGTGTTTAATTTTTCAGATTTTAGCATGTGTGAGCATTGCATGTATGGGAAGCAAACATGGTCTTTACATAAAAAATCTTTGGGCAAAAAGAGGCTTGAACCATTGGAGTTGGCTCACAGTGATGTGTGTGGACCTATGCCTATTGTCTCATTGGGTCGTCTCATTGGGTCGTGCTTCTTACTTTGCTACTTCCATTGATGATGCTACACGGAAAGTGTGGGTCTATCCTCTCGGAAGAACAGTGATGTCTTTGATGCATTTCAAAAGTTCTTAGCATTTGCTGAAAATCAATCGGGCAAGAAGCTAAAATGCTTGCGCACTAATAATGGAGGAGAGTATACCCCTCATGCATTTAAGAATTTTTGTGAGCTACGTGGCATCAAACGGTGTTGGGATAAGTGTGCTCAAGGGCTTGCTCTATGGTGCATGTGTGCATCTAGGGGAGTCACATGTGTGTGTGTGTGTGTGTTGTAGAGGCACATCTAGTGCTATGATGTGTCTAGTGTGTGACCTAAGTGATGATGTAAGCCAAAGGCCCCCACATGGGAGGTTCCTTTGATTTAGGCTAGTCCCACTGATGTAGGGGCTGATTGCCACTGATGTAGGGAAGGTGCCTTTGATCTAGGCCATCTTCTCCCCATTTCTATAAGAGAGAGTCACCTCTCTCACAATCAATAGTGAACAACATTTTTTGTTACATCTTGTGCTCTCACTCCTCTTCCAAGATGCATCTATTCTATCCCACGTGTTTCTACATTTGGTATTAGAGCTTTAGGTTCTAGATCTAGCTTAGCCTAGCATTAGATGCTCTCTCTAGCATGAACTACTAGTTTTTTCAAAGATTCCTCATCATCTCCATTTTCCTCTTTTCTTCCAAAATTTTGTGAGAGCTTGTTCTCAACCTACAAGCAACCATTCCCAGAGCCCTTTCAGACCAAGCATCCTTAAATATGGGCGACCTCCTGGCGGCAAGCAATTAGAAATATATTCCCGCATACGCCCGTGTTGATAGCTTCTTCGCTCGGCGAACTTTCACACAATTCTGCCCAATGCCTCGACTATTCGATAATTCCTCTGAGCACGAGTTGGGCGACACTACAAGCAAGCTGCTGATGAATTTTGAGCTCGTTTGGTTGAGCATTTGAGGAGAAACAGACAAAAGACCAGTTGATTTTGCTAAGCTTCTATATGGCGACCTAGCGCAACATTGTGCCTCTTCTTGCTGGTAGCCCTGGTCTGGTATACTAGTGTTATTTCTGCATAAAAATCCCCTTGAATAGAGCTACGAGCTATGCGAAATGTGGCCTCCAATCTACCTTGGTCTCTGCTGACAGAATTCTTCATATTTTGGTCAAAGGGTGTTGAGCAATCACCATAAGTTTGGGGCTTCTATTATTTACTGCAAATTTTTATTGTTTTGCTTGTACTTGAGTAGTAGAACTCAGTCATGGAGCTCATGAGTGTCCTTATACTTTGCATTTAGAATGATGACTATGTGATTCTCTTTGACCATGATTGATGAGTACTTGAATTGTAAACATGACTAAGCCCAAGCAAGTAGAGAAGTTTGATGGAACTAGTTTCCATACTTAGGCAAACAAAAGCTAAGTTTGTGCTTATGAAAAAGGGGATATGGAATGTTGTGAATGGAAAGGAAAAGAAGCCTACAAAAGAAGAAGCTAATTGGTTGATCAAAGACAAGAAGGCTCTTGCTATCATTGCTTTGGGATTAAGTGACTCATACATTCACCACATTGATGGCTTTGAAACTTCACATGAAGCTTGGGATCATCTTTACACAGTATTTGGTGTACAAGGGAAATGCTTCAAATGTATCTTGCTTATTAAGTTCCTTTGGCTACAATTGGAAAAGGGAATGTGTTATTCCATGAAGAACAACTCCTCCAAAGAGAATGAAGCATTTCTTGTGAAGAAGGGCTACTTCAACAACAAAGCAAATCTGGCTGAAGGAAGAACTCCATCAGCAAATAAAGAATTAAACTTGGTGGTAGAAGATAAAGACTATGCTTTTTGAGCACTTTGTCTTTTGAATTTTTGTTTATCATCACTTGGTCAAATTTTGAGGTTCTCTACTTGGAGTAGTACTCCAAAAAGAATGTCATATGTTTTGTCTTTTGTAAATCACCTTTGGTCACCATATGATGTAGGCCATGTGATCTGTGTTTGTCTATCCCATTTTTGTGAACCTCACACCCTTGGGAACCCTTGCTAGCATGAGATCCTAGCCATAGATTTATCCTTGACCACCATGAGATGGCATGAGAAACTATGAGACTAGATGTATCCTTGACATTGCAAGAGGCAAACCCTTGAGGGGGAGTATGTTGGGATAAGTGTGATCAAGGGCTTGCTCTATGGTGCATGTGTGCATCTAGGGGAGTCACATGTGTGTGTGTGTGTGTGTGTGTGTGTGTGTGTGTGTTGTAGAGGCACATCTAGTGCTATGATGTGTCTAGTGTGTGTGACCTAAGTGATGATGTAGCCAACGGCCCCCACATTCCTTTGATTTAGGCCAGTCCCACTCATGTAGGGGTTGATTGCCACTGATGTAGGGAAGGTGCCTTTGATCTAGGCCACCTTCTCCCCATTTCTATAAGAGAGAGTCACCTCTCTCACAATCAATAGTGAACAACATTTTTTGTTACATCTTGTGCTCTCACTCCTCTTCCAAGATGCATCTATTCTATCCCACGTGTTTCAACAAACGGGAGTTGACTACTCTTGAGAATCCTTCTCAGAATGGGGTTGCTGAGAAGATGAATAGAACTATTCAAGAAAGGAATATAAGCATGCTTTCTAATGCCGGTCTACCTCATGGCTTTTGGGCTGAGTCTATCAAGACAGCAGTACATCTTATCAATAGATCGCCTAGCAAGGCTTTAGATGGGAAAGTGCCAGAAGAGGTTTGGTCAAGCAAGCCACCATCTTATGGGCATCTTCGTGTATTTGGCTGTGAAGCTTATGTTCATATCCCAAAGGAAAAACGCAGCAAGCTTGATCCGAAGTCAAGGAAGTGCATTTTTCTTGGATATGGTGATTCAGGCAAGATGAGATACCGATTGTGGGATCCAAAGGCTAGGAAATAGTACGCAGCCACGATATTATCTTTAATGAGGACAAGATGCACAAGAAGCCAGAAAAGACTGTTGAGATACGCAAAGTGGTGTTTCAAGAGGATCGACAACCACCATATGAGAGGCATGCACAACCTCTTCCACATGATGCAGGGCATGGACAGCCCATAGAGCGTGAGGTGGGAGAGCCACATCTAGGTGGACAACCTCAGGTTATGCAGGAAAATCAGTTGGGACAGCAAGATGCTCATGGTGAGCAAGTGTTGAGACGTTCCACATCTCTAGATTATGTCATGTTGACAGATTGTGGTGAGCCTTCATGCTTTGAGGATGCTATGTCTAGGAATGACAAGCATAAGTGGGAGAAGGCTATGCAGTCAGAGATGGATTCTTTGATGAAGAATGCTACTTGGGATTTGGTTTATTTGCCCAAAGGAAAGCATGCATTGCCATGCAAATGGGTTTACAAGAAATGGGTTTACAAGCTGAACATGTCTCCAGCAGATGCATTGCCTAAGTATAAGGCAAGGTTGGTAGCCAAGAGTTTTAAGCAGGAGAAGGGTATTGACTTTGATGAGATCTTTTCCCCAGTGGTGAAGATGACTACCCTTCGTATAGTGCTTGCTTTGGTTGCCAGAGAGGACATGGAGCTCGTCCAAATGGATGTAAAAACAACTTTTCTACATGGAGATCTTCATGAGAACATCTATATGCAGCAGCCAGAGGGGTTTGTTGTGCAGAGCAAAGAACGGATGGTATGCAAGCTTCAAAAAAGTCTTTATGGGCTGAAGCAAGCTCCCAGGGAGTGGTGCCATAAGTTTGATGCATTTATGCGATCCCAAGGGTACACACAGAGTGAGACAGATCACTGCCTCTACACAAAGAAGGCATCAGATGGCAGCCTTCTTATTTTGATTTTATATGTTGATAACATGCTTATTGCTGGGAAATCTACTTTGGATGTGGATGCCTTGAAGAAAAGGTTGCATGAGATCTTTGACATGAAGGATTTGGGTGATGCCAATCACATACTTGGCATGAGAATTGTTCGGGATAGGAACAAGAAACTCCTTCATTTGTCACAGAAAGAGTACATTAGCAAGGTACTTGAGCGTTTCAATATGGAGAGGGGAAAGTCCATAAGTACTCCGTTGCCTCCATATGTGAAACTCAGCCAAGCGGACAGCCCTAAGTCAGATGAGGAGCGGGCTGAAATGGCAAAGATACCTTATGCATCCACAATAGGAAGCTTGATGTATGCCATGGTTGCTACACGTCCAGATATTGCTTTTGCAGTGGGAGTTGTATGTAGGTATATGGCAAATCCTGGCAAGACGCATTGGGAGGCAGTGAAAGGTATCATGAGATACTTGAATGGTACAAAGAACATGTGCATTTTCTTTGGGAGGAAGGACACATCTGTTGTTGGATATGCAGATGCTGATTTTGCAGGGAATGTAGACACCAGCAGGTCTACTACAGGATATGTTTTCTCATTCACTGGAGGTGCAGTTTCATGGGTCTCTCATTTGCAGCCATGTACGGCTTTGTCTACCATTGAGGCAGAGTATGTTGCAGCCACTGAAGCATGCAAGGAAGCTATATGGCTTACTCGTCTAGTGGGAGACTTGAGCATTGCAGGAGAGGTGCCAGTTTTGCACTGTGATAGTCAAAGTGCCATCCAGTTGGCACAGAATCCTGTCTTCCATGCGAAGACAAAGCATATTGATGTGAAGTATCACTTCATCAGAGAGGTGATTGAGGACAAGCGCATCCAGCTTGTCAAGGTTCACACAGATGAGAACCCTGCAAATCTTCTTATAAGAGTCTTTCCTCAGAGCGGTTTGCATATTGCAGAGTATTGATGGGTGTAGGATGACATTAGGATGCCCATCTTCTCCCTTAAAGGCGCATTGGCCTTTAAGTGGGAGGTTGTTGGGGTAAAGGCCAATGGCCTAGTATATACCCCTTTGTACCATACATATATAATAAGAGCTTACCTTGATCTGGGTGAGTTAGCACCCACAATTTCGGTGTTCTCCCTTTCTTTGTTGCTCTCCGATAAGACCTC
This sequence comes from Dipteris shenzhenensis, assembly GCF_047967505.1. Lineage (NCBI taxonomy): Eukaryota > Viridiplantae > Streptophyta > Polypodiopsida > Gleicheniales > Dipteridaceae > Dipteris > Dipteris shenzhenensis. Next base: position 22,134,620 of record NC_141604.1, read on the forward strand.
CTCTCCATCACCTCGTTCCCCCATCAAATAGTACAGACAGAGTTTGTCATGACCCCTCTCCAAGTTGATGCCATTTTTTAGACAGTGACCTTCCTCCACAGAGTTTGGGACCTACCTCACGAGAGACTTCTGAGGCTGGCACTAGAGTCCTCCATACAAATAGTAGAGAGTGAGGTAGGTACAGCATGGTTTGCACGCGTCACCGCATGGTTTGCCAATCACGACATTCAAATGGATCGGCTTCCCCCGTTTCAGTATAGCATGGATGCACCGCCCGAGTCGATCCCACGGGATGAGATTAACCTCATCATACGGTTAGATCTCCTCCAACAGCCAGCTCCACACATCTTGCACTGGGGGAGGCCAGGAGTTCCCCACCAAGACCCAGCTCTACTATTACCACTTTCTCAGAGTATCGGAAGATGGTCTCATCATCAAACCTTAGTATCTCGAGGATAGAGGAGTCTCACACGCACTGAGGATTGCCAACGGACAGATGCGAGTCTCGTCCCATCAGCTGAGAATCGAGACAGGGAGAGCTTCACGCATACCCAGAAAGCAGCGGACTTGCAGATTGTGCACAATGGGGGCGGTCAAGACAAAGGAGCACTTTTTATGTGTCTGCCCAACCTACTATGAGATCCGAGGACACTACCACTGCTTTTTTCAGGAGGGGCGCAGCTTTGGCCCACTCTCACGACTGAACCACTTCCAGGACCAGGTCTATATTGGGCTCTACCTGATGGAGATACGACGACACAGGGAGACACTAGTACGACATATCAGAGAGCAGGAGGATGGGACCACCGCACCACAGGGTACTGAGGTAGATCGAGCGCAGAGACAAGTCACGGATTTCTATGTATTTGACTTAGCCCCACAGCACTCTGGGATAGAGGAGGAGCTAGCCGACATGAGAGATATATGGATCAGTGTGGAGGGAGCCGACACAACACTGCCAGGTGAGGGACATAGAGACTGTACACGGCGCGACCAAATGCACACACGATCGAGGTTCGACCTATTTCATCTCTCCTTAAGGGAGATCGACCGAGGCGAGGCATCATCCTTGACATAGCCCATCGGATCCAGAGATTGAGGAGACCACGCCCTCCACCACCACAGGAGACTTCTCGACAGATGCAGATACATGAGTTCTTTGCATCTCATCAGAGAGCCACCATGGAGCCTGGATACGTGAAGCCAATTCATGCACTTGGGACTCTAGCTCTGAGCACTTGATATTTTCATGCCACTCTCATGCTATTTTGCTACTTTTTTTGCTATTTTGTACTAGTATAGCATTTTAGTACTTAGCAAGGGCCTTAGTGAGCCATTTGCCCCGGCCCACAGTGGTCTGTATGAGTTTATTGATTCCATACTTTGTCCCATAGGCCCGCGAGGCCTCCTGCGGACGTTAATCTCTCCTTCTCTCTCTCTCTCTCTCTCTCTCTCTCTCTCTCTCTCTCTCTCTCTCTCTCTCCCGTTAGCCCGTCTGCTCCTCCGCTCAGCCATTTAGCCGCTTAGCTCCAGCCGTATATTCGTACAACCATACAACAGTGCCATAAAGCACGCGCGCCATACAACCGTACAATAGGTTTGCCAAGAGGGATCCACGCTGTTAGGGAGGAGAGCTCGTTAATAGGGCATACCTAGCTCTAGGGTTTGGGCTGAGCCCCCAACCCAAACCTGACGGTTAGTCACAGTTGGGGGTGCCAAAATACACGCAGGCCAGCATGGAGGGGGATGCCAACACACCCATGGATTTCCCCAAGGTCAAGATGTTTGCCTCGACTCCGACCAAAGCTTCATATTCCTCCCTCGCGGCCCTCCCTTCACCTTCACCCCCTTGGTACATGTTTGCAAAGACACCTTCCCACATGCAAAGAACTATTTACAGCATAAGAGAATGGTGAGCATGATAGACCCACAAGAGCATATCTATTATTTACAGCAGTAAATCTGTGAGCTGAAGCTCAGACTTGCAGCTCTAGAGAGGCAAACAAATGCCTGGGAAAGACAAGGAAAGCAGGAAATCATTCATAAAATATTCAGATACACTATACAGCAGCACCCATGGCACAGGTGGTAACTACAGTCCAGGACTTGGTTACAACTCAGCTCAAGTCAGTGAAACAGGAAATTTCAGCAACACTAGACACTAAAATCAATGCATCAGATTGTACGTAGAGGTACAAAACAAGAAAAAAGAGTGGCAAAATCCAAGAATCATACGCATAGGGGGGCTACCGGAGGGCTGGTCTGAGGGAAGTCACAAGGAAAAACTAAACGATATCATGGAAGGCATCCCACATATAGAGGGGGAACCTGAAGACGTACTTGTCGTGGAATTGCACTCGGAAAAGAGAATGCCTTTGGATTGAGCCTATGGGTTAAGTGCACTTATGTGATGGTGTTCTATGCTTGAAAGCCTTGCGAAGGCTCAGTGAATTGGGGCTGCGTACTCAATTGCAGGGAAGGTCTCCCAGATGCAACTTGTAATCATTTCACTGTGAAATATAAAGAAATACCAAAAGGGACGCCACGGTGTTTGGGGCCAATCAAGTGCAGTTTCCCGTACTGCGTCAGGTATCCGTTACAGGTTTCCATGCTGAGCCAGGTCTCCGTACAAGCTTTCGTACAGAAGACATGGCTGAATACTCTTATGAAAAAACTTTTCAGAAGGATCGACTGGCTCAATGCAAAAAGCAAAAGTAGGCTGAGGGTCAGCATGACCCCGTGCATGATTCTGTTGAAGCACAACTGGTGTATGAAGTCATGCATGAAGGATTTGCAAACACAAGGAAATAGTGGAAAGACTCTATTCCATCGGTTCGTCTCATGGTTAAAGTGGATGAAATTGTGGATCAAGTTAGAGAATATGTCAAAAATGCAATCATTTTATTTTTCCCAAGTTGGATGCCACCTGCTGTAGAAGTAGGCAACTGGTTGACCCGAACACTAGCTCACTCGTTTGTTCGTAAGGTACACTATACAGCCAGAGGCTTTTTTGAGGTCATTATGGTAGATGAGGTTCACAGGCAAATGCTTTTGGAACATTCACCACTCTTTTTTGGGCAGCAAATGGTGCACATTTTGCCATGGTCCCCCACAAGGGATTATCAAGCTCTGATTCGACATCGATGTCCGGTCTCGGTTGAAGTTGTAGACTTCCCGCAATGCATGGCTTCACTCTTGCCTAAAATTGCAGCAACTTTAGGCAGAGTGGTTTGCCCACCGCGGCCTAATGGCAACTCTAATCGATTTTGCATTCTCTGGGATACTGATAATCCCACACCAGAGTCTTATTCAGTCACAGTGAACAATGTTGACATGGGAAGTGCATTTTATAAATTGAAATGGGGATTGTTTGCAGGGGCTTGTTTTGAATGTAAAAAATTTGGGCACATGGCTTCGCAGTGCCCAATGAGTCAGCATAAAATGCCTTCTGCTACTTTGCTTGCTCAAATGCCCATGCCCAATAAGGATGCTCCTGCCTCTATTGGGAATAAAAATAAAGGTAATAGACAGCTTTTTGTGAGTCAGGATAAAGGCTAAGCCCCAATTGTTTCAAATGGGAATGCTTCTTTCCCTTCACTTCCTGCTATTCAACTTTCAGCAAAAGGACCAAAAACTCCAATTGATGGATGGCAAAGTCCAAGAAAAGTTATTTCTGTTAGAAGACCTCCACCCCCTCGCACTTGGAATGGTGCATCTTCTAGTGGAAATTCTCCAGAGGTCAACTCAGGAATTGGAATCACGTGGGCTGCAGTGACAGCTAGCAAAAACCCTCTTCCCTAAAGAAGAGGTTGCTGCATTGCTGTCCAATCCTCAAGCGGATGTTTCTTCTCAGGGAAGAGGCCCTGACCATGAGGTAGAAATGCAGCGTTAACATCCTGAAGGTTGCTGCTGTACATAGCTGTTTTTTCCTATAAATATCTGTAAATATGCTTGCTCATATCAAATGCCTTACCTTAAATGTTCAGGGGATGTGCGACAGTAGGAAATGGAAATCTGTGTGGCTATATATCAATCGATTTCAGCCTGATATAGTGGCATTACAAGAACACAATCAGCATGTCCATGCAGGAAAGACAGGTCATTACTACGGCTATAATATATTTTATGCTGGGGAGCACTCCTTCTCAGGTGTAGTCATTCTGATTAAGCATGAGCTTCAGCCAGTTATTGCTTTAAATGACAATCAAGGCAGATGGATTATTCTTCAATGCATCATTCAAGGCGAGGTGTTTGAATTTGCTTCTGTATATGCACCTCAATTTTCTCGGGATAGAAGTGCAATTTGGGATGCCATGCACCGATATCCATGGAGATATCATGCCTTTATATGTGGGGATTTCAATAATGCTCCGCAACAGGGTGACAATACATCAGGAAATACTCAAATGTTAACCTCTGAAAGGCATGCATGGTCTCAATTACTGATTCATCTCGATCTGGTTGATCTTTGGAAGGAATTGCAGCCTTTGTCACCTGGATACACTTTTCAACATAATGCCCTTTCTTCTTACCAGGCACGTCTGGATCACTGGTATAGCGTAGCCCCGCAACATAATGATGATTTTACATGCAAAATGTGGGTTGACTATGCCTTTGTGCATTCAGATCATGCACCGTTATGGTTGAGGCTATCTTTTCATGATATGCCAGATAATAGACTGCCTCAAAGGCGACATCTGATTGTGAACAATAGTTATTTGCAGCATGTTACTTTCAAGGCAATGGTTACTAATGCCTATCAATCTCTGTCTTCTCAGAGCCACTTTGATATTGATAATGCATGGGATTCTATTGTTTCCAAAATGCAAGTTGTAATTAGAGGTTATGGCAAGTCCTACATGAAGACTATGAGGGAAACTGTTGCTCAGGCTCAATTGACTTGCCAAGACCTCACTGAACTCCGCCGTCAATTTCGTCCTTTGTTCTTGCATGAGCAAACAACACTATGCCAAGCTAAACATTGTCTCCAACTCAATGATCACAAGAAACTTGCCAAATGGGAGACCAAAGCAAGACAAAGAGCTTTCATAGATAAAGGCTCTTCTTTCAAACAATTTTTAAAAGCTTGCATCAGAAGAGATTAAACACAAATATTTGCAGGGTGCTTATGCCTGATGGTTCACGGACTACATCACGGTCACAGCGGTTCACGGACTACATCACGGTCACAACTTGCTCCTATTTGTGTACATCATTTCTCTCAACAGTTTGGTTATGCAAATCCTCCTTCATATCACGTTTTGTCTGCAAGAAAATTGCTTTTACAGCATGTTTCTCCTATTATCTCCACTACTCAGGCTTTGGAATTAGAGGAGCCTTTTACTGAAAGGGAATTGTTAAATGCAATCAAATCATGTTGTAGATGGAAATCTCCACGATGGGATGGTCTTACAGTTGAGTTTTTCTTAGAATATTGGCCTCTTTTGAAGCATACTTTGCTGCATATGGTGAATTCTGCTTGGCAAAATCAGAAAATGCCAGACACATGGAAGAGAGGTCTTGTTAAACTCCTTCCAAAAAAGTAAATCAGTGAATCTTTGGCTGATTGGAGACCTATCACGCTTATGCCAGTTATTTACAAATTTACTACCAAAATGATTATTGATCGGATAAAAAGCTATTTGCATGATCGGTTGCATCCTGCGAAATATGGTTTTATTCCTCGTAGGCATATCACAGACAACATTGCTAATGCCTATGTTGGAATAGAATATGCCAAATATATGCAGCAGGATGTTTTGCTATTACAAGTTGATATTGCCAAAGCTTTTGACACTGTTCAGTGGGATTTTATTTCACAAACAATGCAGGCATTGGGATTTGGCAAAAAAATACAGCAAGTTATCAATTGGCTATATCAAGATAGTCAAGCTGCCTGCATAATTTCAAGGGATATTTCTACCACCTGGACTCTTGGTTGTTCTGTTCGGCAAGCTTGTCCCCTTAGTGCTTTACTATTTGCCATAGCCACTCATCCAATGCTTAATATATGGACCACCTTTTGGACACTGGCCTGTTGCATGGATTGGAAATTCCTAGCAGCCGCAGCATGATCGCTCAAGCATATGCTGATGATTCTTTCTTTACCCCGAAAATAACTCAGAGCGATCTCTCCTTGATTATGTAGGCTCTTTCCACATATGGCTTGGCTGCTGGTTTTCATGTGAATTTTCAGAAATCTAACTCTTGCCGTTACATGCTAAAGACTGGCATAGTCTTTTGTGGCCTGGGGAAATTGTTCCACCTTCTCAAATGATTCGACATCTTGGCTATCCTCTAGGCTCCTTCTCAACACACTGATTGGGTGCTCACCAAGTTGAGGGAAAAAAATTGAATATTGGAAGCTTGCAACTTGGCCATTACATGTTCATTTGCGAATAACGCAATCCATTTTTATAGCATACATACAATTCTATCTGCCCCTCATTATGTTTACTAAGGCTGATCTGGTTTTCTTTATGTCTCTATCATAAAGATTTTCTGGCATTCAAAAAATGGCAAGAAAATTCTCAGATTACTCTCTATGCATCGTCTCTGTTCTCCAAAGATGCACGGGGGTTTGAACATACTCAATATTCAAGTGCATATACTTGCTCACAGGGGGAAAATGATGTTGCAGTTTATGCAAGGGGATCAGCCTTGGGCTTTCATGATCCGCTCTCTTTTGTTGCATATTGATACTTCTGCTTTTGAGCATTGGCAGCCTACACAGTGGGATTTTCTACTTGGCTCTATTCGAGGCAAGATCAAAGGCTGCCCTTTTGTCTCTCGTTTGCTTCTTGATTGGAAGCATATTTTATCCCACTTGGAATGAAATGGCAGGGATTCTTCCTTAAGGGCTGAGAATATTTATTGGTCCAAAGTATTCCACCCTCCTTTGGCTATACAAGAACCCAGGCGTTCTTATTTTATATCTTTCAAAGGGATTGCTTCTGTGGCAGATGTACTTCATGATGATGGCACTCTTTTATCTTTTTCTGCGACTGCTAGCAAGTATGGTTTGGGAGCTCATTATCGTCCTTTATTGGCACAAAATTGCAAAAATGCTTCAACCTTTCTTGCCGGTACCTCGTTTGGAACTTCAAGATAGGCTTGAGGATTGGATTCTCCATTCTTCCTCTTCTTCAGCCCGTCCTTTGAAGCTGTCACATATCACAGTGTCTTCTCTGTATAAAGTGTTGTTAACTCTGCCTTGGGTTTCTGACAGAGCCAATTCTGTTTGGCATATGGATCACCCATCAAAGTGGTGGCCAAAGCGGTTGCGTCTCCTTTGGCATTATGAAGTCCCTCTTAGGCAACAGGTTTTCCTCTGGCGAGTCCTACTTGGCATTTTTCCATCTGGGCAGTTACTCGCGCCTAGACATATTGCCTCGGCTATTTGCCACCGATGTCTACATTCTGCAAAATCTGTGCCTCACATTTTATGGCACTGTCCATATACTTGTGATTTCCTCGCTCTCATTCGTAAGGGGCTTCGAGCAAGATTTCCTACTCTTACTTTTGGCAAGTTCTTCTGGTTATTTGGTTTTCATCCAGCTAGACAGGGTTTTGATTTATTTTTTGTTTGGGTGCGCAACTAGGCACTTTGGACTCTATGGATGGACAGAAATCATAGAGTCTTTGGTGATCCTACTTTTCCATCTTTTGTTTTTTTCAAAAGATCTCTACGGCAATCGTTTTATGATTGCTTTCAAACTCATTTGATTGACCATGATGTATATATGGCTTATACTGAGATTTTCGGTTGAGTAGTAGTTACTCCGCTTTTGGAGTACCTATGAATGTAATTATTTCACAGCAATAAAATATTCTTCTCACCAAAAAAAAAGTGTGTGTGTGTGTGTTTGTTTCTTCAATCTAATAGACCCTTCACTCTTTCGGCTATTTTAAAAAAGAGAGATACACTTTAGCTCTCATGTTATAAATGAATTGAAGAGTCATGACATAACTTGATCTAAGATGGCAGATAGCATTACAATCTTCATGTTATAAAGACAACAAGATGAAGAAAGCGTCACAATCTGCCACCAAATGTGTCACATTATCAACTGTCCACATAATCACATACAAAACTTACTTGATTCATGGACACAGCGCTGCAAAGCAAGCAATTTCTTCCATTGTCAAGTACTATGCGTAGTTCACGACACATGCTGATCACACGTTGCAGTTCATTCTTCAACAAACCTGAAATTCCATGAATCCATTGAGTCAAAGCGAACCAACCCACATTCAAAAAATTAATTTTGAAGCTCTAAAAGGTTTGCTGTTTAGATATAATGTATCGATATTCATTAAGAGACCAATTCCAAGCATATTTCATCCATCTTGGATGATGCACCTCTAAATGGACTAATCTCTTTTCCCAAATACTTTGTGAAGATCAAAGAAGCCACTTGGATGCAGAATTGGAAGATCTATATATAAAGTAGTGTAAAGCAATGCATGAAATAAAGGAGGTGTAAAATTGGGAGACCTATATATAAAGTAGTGTAATGCAATGCATGGAATAAAAGAAGACTTATTTATCCTCGCGCACAATCCAAGCTGTCTATTTATAAAGATCAACATCTCTAGCTTTCTTGGAAAAAAAAAAGATCAACATCTCTAGCTACTTCATCAAAGCGTGAGAGTTGACCAAGTTCTCGAGAGAATGATGTCTCCATGTTAAAGAAAACAACATAAGTGAGAAATGCTTCTATTAGAGTTGCATACAAAAATAAAGCCCTTCATCCACAAGCTTGAATACCTAGGACTTGGGCTAACCTAACGATCAGCTAGCCACACTCGCGTGATTTACAATAGAAAGTTCATATCACCAGAGACTTTGTCAAAAGCACAACAGATGCTAGAGTATATCAATGCAAGGCTATGGATAGAGCTAGCCTTGTGCAAAAAGAGCCATTCATTGAAGGAAATTACAGGGGGGAGAAATAGCTTTCTTTGCAATACTACCAAATCTTACTTACATTGAATCAAGGCAATACGTAGCCCCAACATATTTTAGACCATAAAAATTCAAACAGAAGCTCAATGATGGGGCATAAATGTTGGAAGCACCACAAAACATCCATGTGTTCAAAAGCAGAAACAGAACTTGCTTGCTATCCACACGAAGCAAAGTTGCCTGCGCTTCAAGAAGCTCCGCAAGGAGATAGCCACTATAGTTGGCCCAATGATGACTTCTCCAACAAAGACAACGTCGGTCGTCAATGAGGAGATTGAGGATCAGAATGCTTTTCCACCACCCTAGCAGGTTCAAATAGTTCGGAGGACATCATCTCCACGAAAGCAACCAAGCACGTTCTCTTCTTCCTTTGCCTACAGTTGCGTTGAACAGAGCATTCACCAACCATGTGTTGAAAGTAGCATGGAGACAAAATGATCCGACCGGAAGATTTCTTTCACTTGTAGATCAGTCGCCTTAATCGGAGCATTCACCGTTCAATGTGTTGAAAGCAACATACAAGCAATACCTTTCATTCTAAAGATTTCCGGATGGATGGACAGCCGAGCACTCAAGGTCACACCAGCACAAGCAACAAGTGTCATCTTGGGAGCTCGATGGTGACACCAGTTTGAGGTCTGGCCCAACTATCACACCAAAGGTTTGGATCTCACCATTCCAGCCATTGGTAAGTTTATTCTTTGGCTTTGAGGCATTTTACTACAACCATTGATCTTAGCCATCCAACTGACCAAGAAGATCCATTGAAGTGGGGAATTTTTAAGCACAGTACAACAGTCGCAGACATGCTCAACAGTAGCAATTATCTTGACTGGTATAAGCAATACAGTTGCATCAGGAGGGTGGAGCAGGGCCTGCAAAATGAGCAGGTGCAGGGCCAGCAAAAGGCGCCTGCAGGGGACCTTACATAGGCACCACATTTGGGTTTGCAGGGCAGGAAAGCCCAGACTAGGTCAGCCCAGCCTGTGGGCAGTCGGCTGGCTCACAAACTAATCAGCCAATCTGCGAGCAGGTCGGCAGCAGGTCTAAGGACTGCAGTACAGTCTGCTCCAGGGTGGCTGTCCAGGAGTCTTTGGACAGTCCAAGAGCACACAAGGGGCAGATCTACCCACTGAGAAGAGCCAGATCGTGGTGAACAGGAAGAGAAGCAGCAGATTCACCTAGAGCAGCCACTGAAGTTCCGTTGGGGACACGCTGTGATCTAGGAGAGGTCTACAACAGTTAATCAGCAAACAAAGCCTGTTCTGGGTAGCTTACCTCAGCATATGTTTGCTGATGGTGCTGTCACAATTTTAGCTATATTTTGTAGTTGGACATCACCTCTATTTATGAGATTTTGGGTGAATATCTGTGGGTATTCCCTCCATATCTGGAGTGTTCCCTCTCTATACATGATCTTTACATCAATAATGGGTACTTCTTCATTCCAAATCATTGTTTTAGTCACTTCCACCCTTGTGGTCAAGGGCTCCTGCAAGTCGTTCATTGATTGAAGGATTTTGAAAGAATTTTGTGCAGTGGAGAGCAAGTACTAGCAGTTGCCAGATGGAAATCGGCACAATCGATTCCCAGAATTTCTCCCAGCCCATATTGATATTATTCTACTCCATGAGAATGCCTTCTGTTTGGTCTTCGCTCCTTTAATCATTCTTGTTTTGATTCGTCTAGCTGCAATCTGGCTCCTCCGTGCTTTCATTCGCTGCCTAAGGGCTTGGTGGCTCCCTTATCTCAACAAGGGGCTTTTTCTGCTTGAGTGCATAGCTGATTTCCTTCGTCAATCTCATTTCTTCTTTCCAACAAATCCTTGGCTCTTTTAATTCGACTAGTCCTTTGTCTCTTGTGACCTTGTAACCAACCAACCTTTACTTCTACTTCTGGCAACACCACTCGTGTAGTTGGTGCGGCCATCTTGGTCACATGCTCTTTGGAGCATGTCTAGCTGCTTCCTCCAGAGGTGGCATTCGTTCTTGCAGTGACCTTCCTTCCCGCAAAAGAAATATGACGTATTAGTGTTCGTTGGTCTATCTCCTTGATAAGGCTTTATGTCCTCCCTTTCCACTTGGTGCCTCCCTTTCCACTTGGTGAACCTCTACGGTCCTCTTGTGTTTGTTGAACTAACATTCTTCGAACGTGTTCCTAACAATCACTCGTTCATGGCAAAATGGCCATCTACTTTGCACTTGTGGCACCATACTTCTTTTTTGGGAACACCTCATATTCGCATCTCTTTTAAAGGGCTTTTCAACCTCCTTCCTTCCTGGTGCCTTTGATGACAACCAGATCATCGTCTTCTTCTTCGTTGCCCATGTCACAAAAGACAGCTTTCCATGTTATGTGGCTCTGCGTCGTTGGTGAGGCTGCTGAACAACAAATGCAAACCGTTTCATCGTCACTTGATTGTTTAACGCCTCATTCGGGCTACAAAGTCGTACATCGATTCGTTGAGTTTTTGTTTAATTCAGTTGGGCTTGAAGGTCACATCTTCCTCGATGATTTCAGGAAGGCTCCCTTCAAGTCAGTCTATGTGGTAAAATGATCATGTGGATATTAGTCAAACCAGTCAATGGCCTTATCTACGAATGTGGAGAGGAAGTACAACCAGCACTCCCCTTTGTATTGCATTGCAGTATTACCGCCATTCACAAAAAACTTTGCAAATGGAAAAGAGTTTTCTCACCCTCTCATCCCATGTATTTTTGAAATTGTATTCTTATTTTGGTCCCCTCAATGTTGCTGCATTTATTCATGGACTTGGTGGTAGGTTTTCGAACAAATCCATCATTGTGGATGCGCTCTTGAACTTGAGTTTCTCCCTTGCCTTCATGAGCTCGGTAGGAATCTACTTCCTGGTTCTTGCTTTGATTCTCCTTGAGAGGTAGAGTCTCGCACTTCTTAAATTCTTTCCTCTCTTTGGTCTTCGGCATCGTTTTTGGTCTCAAACTACTCAGTTTGCTCACTTCATTTTCCGTTTGAGTATCCTCTTTGTTTAGCGTCCAAAGTTCGCTAACTTGAGCATCCAATCCTACTATACATTCTTCTCTCCTCTGTTGATATCTTTGTCATCAATAAGCTCTTGCATTTTGTGGTCCCAACATTCATTTGCGAGTTGGTTCCCACTGTTTATTCCCATCTTAATTCATTGGCTCATCCAACACAAACCATTGCATTCCCCAACAAGATTTCCCAAAATGTTGACTACAAATGGTAGCAACATGTCGAACCATTCGTTTGATCATGCTTTCGTTTTTCACCTTTGTTCTGGATTCTTAATGCAAGTAAAGTGGAAAGGAAAACAATTGCTCAAGATGAAGAGGAAAATGCTCTGTGTATTTCTAAGAAATATTTTGCACAAAGGTAGTACAACCGGCTTGCTAGCCAAAATCAACACATCCTTTATCACAATAGCAAATGGAGGACCTTCCTCTCTCACATCTACTTCCTTTTATACAAGTCCCTTTGACAAGTCATGGCGAGCACCACCCGCCCACATTTACATTCGCTTGCAGCTACCTGCTAGTAAGGTAGCTGCCTTTAAGGCTGGTGCCGAAAATACCTTCTAACAAGGCAACCCCCACTACTCGGCTCGATGCATTTCAGCTCATTGGTCTTATTTAAGCTTGGTGTGTTTCAGCTCAATGGTCTTATGCGGGCTTGGTACATTTCAGCTCAATGGTCTTATTTGGATTCGGTCCATACAATGTTGACTTGAGCGAATGGGTCGCTTCGCACTTCACTCGAACGGGTGCTTCGTTGTGGTGCATTGGCGCCCTTCATTCAGCTTCGTCTCTTGTTGAAGCCCGTCATTCAGGTGTTCAACACAGAGCTCCACTTCCAAATCACCATTTCGTGATTTGGAAAAGCTGTTTTAACTTCCATCTGATAAAGAGGACAACCATAATGAGTGCCAAGGACTACTATCAATCTGATAGTGTTATGTTTGGCTACCGCACAAAGGTCTCATTATAGTCAATGTCTTGTTTTTGGGCATAACATTTTGAAACAATCCTGACTCTATACTTTTTCACGCTTCCATCACTCTTCATTAGACCCATTTGTTACCGATGGAAGTCTTTCCTCATGGTAGATCTACCCACTTCTCTGTTTTTGTATGATACCATGATACTCCTCTTTCGTGGCTTCCTTACCACTTGGGTCTTCAAGCTCGGAAACATCTTTCAATTAGTCATTAATGCATGACACATTGAGTGTATCAGGTGCCCTTTGAAGCCTCGTGGATCTTCTAAGCCCTTCCTCACGAGTTGAGGATTCATCAATAACCTGACCTTCTTTGATGGTCCCATCAAACACAAGCACTAGACGAAACCATCTCTAAGCTAGATATCTAAGAACTTCTCTATCTCTGTGCTAACTTGCAATCACAGACCAATATCAAAATACAAACACATGGACACATGTGGTATCATCTAGTGCATCACCCCACCCAACCGTAGATTTTTTAGGATCACCCCCGAGCTGGAGGTCAAGCAACCTCCGACCGTGGTCCATCCCACGTAAGGCTGCACGTCCCATACCACGCAGCCCCACTGTGCACAGATGTCATTAGGGAGACACAAACCTGAATGGGCTCTCAACTTAGTTGAACATTCTTTTCAGAAAAAGGTAAATTCTATTGATGCTTGGAAATGCAAACAGCTTCCAAAAGGAGCTGTCGATGAAAGTACAAAAGAAAAACAAGTTGCCAACTATATGAAAGCCACCTATTTTCGGATCTCACGGATCACCGCCTAGAGAGATTCTAAAACAGGAGTTAGCAACCAAGATGGTAATCTATGCATCCAATGAATACCCCTAGCAGAAAGGGTGTACAAGATTCCTTCCAGCCATGCCTCGCAGAAGTAGTCTTGCATTTCGTCAATCGCTCTCGAACCTAGAGTACCACGCTCCTATATGGCGCGCAAAGTGAAGATGATATCTTGCCAGATGGCTCCTAGGGTAGCCATCGGAGAACCGACTGGCCTCCCATCACCCGGCTGCATCGGGCAACCCGGATATTCCAAGCAATAATGCTGGATCCTGTCTCCAACACACTATCCTCCAATAGAGGTGGTGGGCGATAAGAGGGCTGAGATGCGTCATGGATCTCTATCCGGGAGACCTGTTGTCCATGCATCTTGTATGCCAGTGAATCGAAAAGGCGTGTCGTCCTCTGTGAGCCAGGCCGACATCCCCCAAGTAAAGTCCTCCTCATCCTTTGTGTGCTAGCCACAATCCTGAGGGACGCCAACCATATCCATTGTGCGACCGGGCATCCCCACAAGCGATGGGTCATCTCCAAAACACCTTTCTCACAGCCCATGCATCTGCCATCTACCCGCATCTGCTCCAGCCAGGGGCCAATGGACAAGCCCCCATGAGCCATCAACCAGATAGGAAATCTTGTGCAGATGCAAGCTCGTCCAAAGGCGAGGCCAGAAATGGGAAATAACCTCTCGGGACATCCTGCTCTAGCCAATGATGTTCCCTCGAGGGGGACCATATTGCTGCCTCAAGCTGTAAGCGGCGCCCAATACGAGTCGTGTAGGAAAGGAGACCACCTCCACCCAGTCAAGTTGCCCCTAGATCCTACGGGGTGTCACACAGGATTCTGCCCTCCCAAATCCACACACACCACATTGCTCCCTCCAGGGTCGATAAGACTATAGTTGGATCAATGTACCAAGTCCTGCCCAAGCGGCCCTGTACCATAGATCCTCCAATTCCGCCTCTAACTCATCATCCACCTCTATGTACCTACAACGAGCCTCCAAGTCCCACCCTATAAAACAAAGACTCGCAGGATTCGAGAAACCCACAAAAGAAGCGTATCCTGAGAGGTATCCCTATCCGTGAGAACTGTCCTGACCAGCAATGGGGGATCCAAGGACTCTGTAATCCGTCCCACCATGAATCTTGGATCGATCTCCAACATCCTGATACCTACCCTTCAGTGATGAAAGAGGGCCTGTGTGTGGGCCTATGGCTCTCTGGGACGCCGTCGCCAAGCCCTGAAGGATCTAGCTGGCCCACTGTCCCACTGTGCCCATCCCATGTGAGTCCGTTGGCCTAACATGCACCCCTCCGAATCTCTGACCTCCGGGTGCCATATGAGCGGCTATCTCTCAAACTCCTCTCTACATGATGCCTAGTCTTAATGAGTCCTCCCGTCAATCTCTACCACACTCTGTAGAGACCACCCCTCATCAATGGAGAATCCTTCCCTATCGAAGGAGCCTCGGAGAAGATCCACCTGTAAGATTGTTGCCACTGTCATCCTGTGCGAGGAGTGTTCCAAAGAAGCCCCCGCTGGAGGAGGAGTTTCCAAGGTTCAGCTCTTAGGGTGAGAGCCTCTCACTGCCAGCCTGCCCAAGAGGGCTCTACTTTGCATCTCGGATCAATAATGCCCAGCCCTCCCTACACCTGGGGCAAAATCACAGTCTACCAAGCTACCCTGACTCTGGTGTTGCGCATTCCATCCGATCCTGACCACAAGAAGTTCCGCATCAGGCGTTGTAACTGCCCCATGCAGGCCCGATGGGAGATGAAGATTTGGGTCTTTTGAACTTTTACGTGGGTACTGAGTTTGTGCATTCAGGTGAAGGCATAGCATTACATAAGTTTGGTTTTCAGGATTGCAAGCTCATTTCTACTCCAATGGAACCTGAGCTGCAGTCATCATGCTGCAGGAGAGTCCCCCAACAACATGCGACATATCATGAAGGTTAGGTTGGCCTTCCAAAGGATCAATGATGCAAATGGCAGTCTCAACCCTGAGAAATGCACCATTGGAGCCACTCAAGGGAGGTTACTGGGACATATTGTCTCATCTGAGGGCGTCAAGCCTGACCCCGAGAAGGTAGAAGCTATCCTCAAGCTCTCCCCCCCAACAACCAAACGTCAAGTACGCTCATTTGTCAATCTAGCAGGATACTATCGCCGCTTCATTGATCAATATGCTACTTTGACGCGACCCATGCCACTTCTCTTTGTTGCATCTGCTAGAATTGGTCATTTGATGTTGCCTAGAGCTCCGTGTTGGAGATCTAGGAGGATGGTCAATGCGATTCTCCTCTGGTTGTATTGGTGATAGGGACAGAGGACGACTCATCGAGAGGAGGATGGAGAAAGGGTTTACGGTGTGCTTCTGAATCTATTCATAACAACTTCGTGGGGCAAACTACGCAGGAACCAACTAACTCTACTTGTAAGCTCCTTATATGAGGAGAAGGCATTTGAGCAGCTCAGTTATCCAGTAGGTCCTGGTTTGGACACCAGATGGGGGCCATGTGTGGCCTGATGGCTAGACAGCTTCAGATAGAGTTGGTACACTGCCAACTAGGCTACATGCAAGTGCGGGAAGGCATCCCATGATTGATCGCATTGAGGGTAGACGGAGCATTTTGGAGGTGCAGTCAAACCCCCAATAGTTGGGGTAGCCTGCCCAACCATCTCAATCAAAGCTGGTGCACTACGCGAATCGGGGCATTTGGAGTCAAAGCGCCCCCAAGAGAGACCTTAGCTTCAAATGCAAGTCCCTTGCTGGATCCTATACACTTTCTAGGCCCACCTATGGGGTAGCCATCTATACTCCTTGGCTGGAGCTAATAAGACGACAGCAGCAGCGATCATTGCAACGGTGCCTTCTAATCCTGGGATCATGACTAGATGGATGGTATCCTAGCTATCAACGTCGAGCAGGTTTTCCAATTTGACATCATGAGTGGTCCTACCTCATACAGGATGCCTCTATGGACCAATTGGAGATCACCGAGGTCACCCAGACAACTTGCTAAAAACATCCCCTCATCATGAAGGCGACATCTAGGAGACCATAGCCAATACCAATGGCTGGCATTGAGGGCCATTTGGCTCAACATTATCTACCCCTTGCACTCCATCTGGTAGCAAGGTCGCTCGGATAGCTGATCATCATGAAGTTCTCCATCACGTGCAGAACCCTGCCTAAGTTTTCTGCAGCAAATGACCAATCTCCACCTTCAGGTGGTGAGATGATTGATCCAAAAAATAAACATGAACTGAGATTATGGCCATTAAGTAGCTGTTGCTAAGTTTTCCTAGAAGACATAGAAAGACGATATTCTAAACAATCCAAGAGTGCCATAACACAAGAAACTTACCAGAAACTTTTATTATGCAAATTTAAGGCTTTCTCTGACTTCTCAATTAGTTTGCAGAAAATTACACGAATAGATAATACATAAAGGGAAAAAGGGAGCAATCTTTGCTAATACTTACAAAAGTGAGCTCCACTCAAGGATTTCCGAACCACATTACGCAGAAATGCAAGGTTATCATTTGTTGGATCTTCAACCCATGGTTGAGCATACTTCCTACACAACTGAAACATAGTGTCCATTATGATGAGGCATGAATCGGTGTGATTACAAAATCCAGCTTACTTCAAGTCCAGAGAAAAATGTCAATAGAACATGATCTTGAGATAGAAACAGAAAGATGAAAGGACATCACATTCCAACCCATCAGCGAGAAACATAGCATACAGACTCTACTACCAGTGACCTACACAGCCTTCTCAAGCGGACAGGAAAACAAGTCTGCTCCTACATGAAGAAAGGGTTGGAAACCACGACATGGTCCTGAACCGAGGCAAACACACTGGCTATACATGTTCTACACACAACACACAGAAATAGGTTGTTAACAACTGTGCACACAGCTGCAACTTGTGATCAATGATACTGCTTTTTATTTCTCTCGTCCAAAAGAGCATGATGGGTATCCTTTGAGCATTAATATTCTTTCATTTCATATCGGGCTCAAGACTTTGATAACCGGAAGTCCACCAGGGGAAATTGTTTCTTCCTTGAAAACTCTTGCATTTCTTGGTTGAGTAAGAAACAGCCTATGGTGGCTACCTCGTCATCTGAAGCTCAGTACAAGTCACATTTCACTTACCATGGTGGAATGTCTATGGCTTAGGAGATTACTTGCAGATCTTCAGGGCAAGTTGGAGACACCAACTCCAATTCTCACTGATAGTTAAGAGTAGTATCGCAGTAGGTGTTTCATGCTGCACAAAACACATTAAAATCTTTTACCATTATGTCAAAGAGAGGCTCATGCAGGGGAGATCAACTTGGTCTATAGTCCAACACATCAAGGCACTACTTAGGGAAAAGTTTGAAGCTTCCCGCAAAGCTTTAGGCTTACTTCCTTTTGATGATTGATCTTTCACTCGTACATTTTTAGGATTTTTGTTATGTTGACACCCTCTTGTACTCCACTCTCACATTCTTCCCTATTCTGAATTTGAAACTGCATTTCCGTGAGCTCATGTCACATCTTGTCTAGCTTTTGCTGCATCACCAAGTCTTATGATAATATCTTGTTGTTAAGGAGATGGACGCAATTATTTCATGCACCAGACTCTTGCACTGTCCATCCTTTGTCTTCCGTTTCTTTCCATTGTCTTTGTGTTAAGGTAATGCATATGTCAGCACAACATTTGCCTTTCAAAAGCAGGAGACCCATCTCAATTAGCATGATGGGACAGCAAGTTTGTATTTTGACTGCAGCTCTTCTATGATGAATCTCTTTTGTACTATTTCCATTCTCTTCCAATACTCTCTGGTGAGTCCTGGAGTTCATGCCTAGCATCCATACAACTTGGACAACACGGTTTACAAAATGTTTTCCATCTTCCAATCACATAGGTTTAACTTTCTACATTTGTTCTACTTTATTCTCTTTCACAACACTGTATACTCTTTCATCCATGCATCCATGATGCATGCCATTTGTAATTGCCTTTGAATGTGAGGCCCAAGTACTTCAATGATTTAACTACCTCTGGTTCTTGCCTTTCAAGGTGCGGGAGATTTATTGTCAGAACTCCCAATGAGCAGAATATTCGTCTTACTGACATTTATCTGCATGCTACAGAGCTGGCAAAATCTACTCAAGGCATTAGGATGCAAAAAGAATTGTAAGCAGCGATTTATTGATGAAGTAGCTGCATGCGGCATGATGAGGTTACATATTGGAGAGAGCACCCTATACTCATTGATAGATGGAAATGATGCAATCCCTTTGCAAAGGACAAATGTGCTCTACAAAGATAGCTTAATGTTTGTTTGTCTAACAAAAGCCTCTTCAGTTCCGCGGAGACTTCTTAGCACAGCCGAAGAGTAGTTTCTTTGAGTTGCTTGTACAGTGTTAGATAGAAAGAAAGAAAGGTTATTTAAGTCTTCAAAAGACCAAAGGGTCTATGAGACTAAAAAAACGAAATACAATGAGCTGAATGGGTGGAGCCTCTAAGTTGGCATCTTCACCCACGACAAGTACAACATAAACATAAAACACTAGTACAATATAAAACATAAAACATAAAACATCCGGGTTTGAAAGATTCCGGAATCTTTCAAAACCCAAACGGGAGCTTATGCTGGGGTACTGATGAGAACATAAGTGCCGCTTTTCTTACTAAGCTATGATTATTTATTATTTTTCTCATTTACTCTTAATTTTGTCTAAAGTTGCTTACAAACTCTCTTCATTCCTTTCTTCTTTCGCTTGTTGTACAAAAATTTTAATTTGTGAGATTGGATATATTCTGGTCTTATGAAGGTATATATATATATACAAAGTGACTAAGCCCATGGAGAGAACAAGAGCTCCGATGTGGCGTCACTGTGGTGGTTCTCTGTGAGACCAGTAGTGATCCTTCGCCTCCTAGGCAATCTATGAAAGAGGTGATCTCATCAATGTACAGCCCGAAGAGAGTCGGTGAGGGGAGGCAACCCTGCTTCACTCCGATCGTACTCTCTACCAAATCCGATAGGCCAACCTGGGGGCACGAACTATGCCTCTGACTGACTCATATATGCTCATCACCCCCCATATCAGTGTCTCTGGAATGTGCAGCTCTTGTAACCTCCTGATCATGCGGGATCATGGGACAGTGTCAAAAGCCTTCCGAAAGTCTACAAAGCATGTGTGGACTTTCTGGTGTCTAGACCTCGCCTCCTCAATGATAGCCCTCAGAGTGAAGATGTGATCTAGGGTAGAGTGTTGTCTCCGAAATCCTACCTGTCCTAGTGCCCGCTGACCTCAAGCCTCTGTAAAACTGCTAAGTTTCCTCTCTAGAACTGATCAATAAATCTTGGCCAGAGTGTGGCCAATCATAAGGGTCTGATAGTTCCCCGTCTCCATAGGGCCCCAAGCTTTGTGTATCAGCACAATAGTAGCGGTACTCCAAGAAGGTGGAAAACCATCACACAGCCCAGTTGAACATATGTGCTAGGATCAGGGCTAGGACCTCCTGTCCATGTCAGTCCAGATGCCCTCGTGGTCCTGTGCTCTCTAATTGTGTAGACAACAAAGTGCAGCCCGTACATTCTGTGTGGTGAACAAATGACAAGTGGGGGGCCTAGCGTGGACATATCCAACGGTGTCTGCATCTAGGCATCATAGAGGGAGCATGCATACATGTGCCACACATCTGGGTCAGAGATGGGGATAGGTGGCTTCCCCTCGTATAGAAATCCCCAACTAGTGGTCGGGTCTCCTCCTCGAAACGATCTAACAATCTCATCCATCCTATGTGTGAGGAAAGCCCGTCTCTTACGGCGCGTCAGTCGTCAATAGATCCTCTGTGCCTCAGGTGTAGCCACATGGCTCAAGGCCTCCTACTGTGTGAAGTGGGATCTCGCCTCTCTGCACTCGTCGTTGAACCAAGGGTTCTAAGGCATCTTCCCATCCTTGGCCCGCCCTACATCCTATACCACTAAGACAAGGGTGTCGGAGGCACTATTGAGGTCTATGTCATCTCCACGTAGAGCTGGGAGCTCCCTGGCTAGATGGCTTATATACACTGCGTCAAGAGCACGGTCAAAGTGGATATGAGTGCGTGGGGGGAGCTCTCCCTGTGGCTGGCATAGTGATGGAGATATGGAAGGCCAAGTATGAGTGGTCAGCTCCGAGTGGGGGGAGGCCGGGGGGGGGTATGGCGAAGTCGTGTCTCCGTGAGACAAAGTATAGTGGGCCTACTAGATAGTCCACTGTACTAGATCCACCACCATGTGGGAAGCAAGTGAGTCTCCCAGAAGATGGCCATCTGTGAAGGCCATTAAACATGATCATGTCGTGGATTGCCCCCAACTCAAGCAGATGTCGTCCATATCCTGTCACCTATGGGGCATCTGTAAAATGCCTTACTATCCCAAGCTCACCTGCATCTAGTTCCAGGACTATGTGTGGGTCTCTGTCATCATTTGAGAAGTCAAGTAGGCCCACCTGTCTATTTCATGTCCGTGCATTGAAGTCCTCCAGCAGGAGGGTGTCTCCCCGTCTGAAAAACTCCGTGATGTCATCATGGATCATCTCATATGGGCTCTCTCCATTTGTAGTGACCTCTCGTGCATAGGATGACGTGTCTGGAGGAAAGTAGCACACTGCAATGAAGATAGGCCGAGCATCTGGGAGCTGAACTCGTATCCACATGTGTCGTGCATGCTCCTCTCTCTGAACCATAGACATGAGTGGTCTCAATTGTGATCTGAAAAGGACAGCCACTCCTCCAGAGCCTCGGACTCCGCTATCTCTTCTCAACTCTCTTCTGTGAGCTGATTCCCCATGTATATCCAATCACTATGGCCAGCCCTCGCTCCGGACTCTCATGTGTTTCGGTGTAGAAAATTATGTCCCTGTCAGTGTAGGTCTCCAAGAAACCACCTGGATCAGACCAGAGGGTGCCATTACAGTTCCATACTACCATTTTCAGTCCACTATGTGCCCTCATCCCGTGGGCCCGACACCGTCACAATTCACCTTTCTCTTTTTCTACTCTTTCTGTCCTTTCTCGAATGATCACTCTGCCATCTCTGTATGCAGCCCATTTCCCTTCCTGTCTTGCAGCCATCACTTTCACCATTCCCTCCCTGTGATGTTCCTGCTGTAGGAGGGTGAGATCATCATCCAAAAAAGTCCTGGTGCCTTTTCAAGATGCCCTCATGCTCATCGGTGTGGATCTGTCTTCCTTGGTCCGGAATCCTAGTATCAGTGGCCTGCTTGGCGCATTTGCTTTACCCACCCTCTAGGCTGTCTCGCAAGTTCGGTTGACCCCCCATTTTAGTGAAGAGTATGTGGGCGTCTGCCATGGGAGTGTCCCCCTTTGGCAAACCTCTAACAAGTACATTCAAGCATTTGATGTCCTGTCTTTTGTCCTCCTCAAGGGCATCTGAGATGATCTCTTTTTTGGGGGCAAATGTACCCTTCTTGACCACGTCCTTCCATTCTAGCATTTTGGCTTCACCCACGCTGTTTTGTTGTTTCAACTCAGCGTGCTTCCCTTGCATTGTGGCCTGAATGGCTGCAATATCTTTTCTGAGGGTAGCATTCTCTGCTTTGAGCTCCTCCATTGCCTTGCATGTCTCTGCTGGGGTCCCATTCATGTCTTTTATCTGCTGTAGTTCAGTCTCTAGTGCGTGCACTTTACCTTGAAGGCTGGTGTTGGCGGCTGTCCACTCCAATTTGTCTTTCTCCCATTCTTCCTTTCTGGATTTCTCCTTCCTCCACTCTTCTTGTATCTTGCTACCCTGTTTCTTCATTTCATTGAGTACTTTATCCACAAGTACTTTCTCAGCCAATAAAGCCACATTTGTGGCTTCGAGATTCTCTACCTTCTGAATGAGGGCTGTACAGAGATTATGAAGGCTGATAAGAACACTTTCTGCAACTTTATTGGTGATGTTGCCCCCATTTGTCCTCCACACATCCTCGTGTCGGCATAGTTGCAATCCACTGTTTGCTGCCCGTTTGCAGAAATGTATAAGAAAGAAGAGATATCTCACATTTTGCTGTCCCCGGGTGATTTCCAGGCCTGCTGGTATGTTTTACCATCTCTCCTTGTTTGCCTCAATGCTGCATTGTAGCTATATTGACTGTTTGGGGTGGTCTCTTCTGCCTTTTCTTGCCTCAGCTGTCGATTTTCTTGATTTTCTTCAGGTCCAGGACAGAAGGTGGAGGTTCACCTATGACAGATAGATGGCGGGGACGGGGGCGGGGGAAGGGGGGGGCAGCGCTGATGAAGTCGAAAGTGTGGAGGTGTGACTGAGAGACCAGACGCACTGAAGGGGGTCGCGAAGCAGGCTGGAGGGTGTCGCGAAGCAGGCGGGGGCCTGCTAGGGGCTGGTGGGGGTGTCGCAACACAGGCAGGGGCCTGCTAGGTGCTGGTTGAGATGTCGCGAAGCAGGCGGGGGCCTGCTGGAAGCTGCTAGAGGTGGCTGAAGGTGGCTGTGGCTGGGTGGCGTAGGAGGTGGCTGGGGGTGGTGAGAGACAGAGGAGCTGGAAGGGATGGAGGGAGAGGCTGGCGGAGCTGGCAGGGATGGACGGAGAGGTTGACAGGGTTGGCGGAGCTGGACGGGCTGCTGGACGGAGGGGCTGAGGGTTGGACAGAAGGGGGGGGGGGGAGAGAGAGAGAGAGAGAGAGAGAGTGCACAAGCGAGTAGGGGGAGAGAGAGGGGGCTAGCACCTCACAGCAAACAGGTCGGGGTTATCCCTGGGCAAAGGCTGCAACAGATGGCACAATCACATGGAACGGATCGCAAGGTCTTCAGGGCCTGGATCCGGCCTGGCAGGAGGCGGATCTGGAGCAGCAAGCAGGCGGGGTAATCCTGGGTCAAAGGCACACTGTTGGCGAGGTTTGTGGGCAGGTTTATTCCATGCAAGGCCCAGCCCTTTTGGACTGCATACCCTGCCATCTGCCAGCCCTGTTGCAGGCCAACAAGAGGGCTGCCACACTGCCCCTGCCCTTAAATAGGACTGAGGCTGGCTGGTCAGCCAGCACACAGCCCCACAAAGGGTCCCCACGGCCCCATAAAAAGGGACTGGTAGGTCGGTTGAAGGGCCTGCCTGGGTCCACCTAATAGGCTGCCTGGGTCGGCCATTTTGGGCCAGGATTGCCCTATAAAAGGGAAGCCCCAAGGCCTCATTTCATCATCCACCAAGGCAGCTTTCAGGGAGCAGATCTGGAGCAGAGGAGCAGCAGACTTGGGGCCTACACCCAGGAGGACCAAGGCAGCCTATGAACTGCAGACACAGTTTGAAGAAGGGCTGCACACCTAGGCTCACGCTAAGGACAGCAATGTACGGAGGATCATACGGAGACTAAGGTCTGAACGCTCATCAGGGAGCACGCAGACTCATGGATCTAGGAGTGTCTCAGAGGTGGTAGGACGACAGCTTTTGGTGAGAACAAAGGACCACATGTTGGTGGGACTTTGGCCCTATGTTGTATTGTGCCTATTGGACAGAAATATTTTGTTGGTCCTATATCTCTTCTGAGCATTGTCTATTTGCTAATCTGCACATCTATGTGAAGCACATTATTAAGGAAGGAAGTTTGTGATTCCACCCACACCACCACTGTGTGAGCTCCTGGGCTATTCTATCAGTCTTCCACTGTCCGTACCCTCTGTTGGTTGACTTCTAACAT
Organism: Dipteris shenzhenensis; assembly: GCF_047967505.1. Taxonomy (NCBI): domain Eukaryota; kingdom Viridiplantae; phylum Streptophyta; class Polypodiopsida; order Gleicheniales; family Dipteridaceae; genus Dipteris; species Dipteris shenzhenensis. The sequence continues at coordinate 22,159,081 of NC_141604.1, forward strand.
CATGTGTATCCAACTAATATAAACTATGATGTAAAATACCTGTAGTGACTATTTGGTAGTCTTTTCCTCTCTTTCTAGCCACACAGTTTGCTGAAGCATTATCCTTGTTAGTATCTAAAGCTTTAGAAACTAAAACTAACATTCCAGCTTCCTACTTCTCTTTTTCCAATTCGTTGATATGATGATGTGGCATTTTACAATCATGGCATCTTCCCTTCTTTTTTGCTTTGCTTAAATAAACCTTTGCCTATTAGATGGCTGTCTAAAGCAGCCTTAAATTGCACGTCACCTTTCAGGATTCCTATTTTGTACAACAAGTGCTTGATCACTGCTACAGGAAGAGGAAGGTTTATTCTTACTTGTCTATTCCTCCTCTAACAACCAACCCATAAGCTCCTCAAGCTAAAGTCTCTAAGCATTGCCCCTCAAAGAACAAGCGAGAGAAGTATGGAAACTCAGGTAGGACTTCGGCAATGACTGCAATGTCTTGGAGATCAAACCTTTTTCAAAGATGATCTCATCAGTATTCAAAAGAGTCTCTAAGATCCTAAAGTTTATACCTAGATGAATCCAGGAACATTCCCAAACTCATCCTCTAAAAACACAACATAGTGCAGTTTCAATCTCACGATAGTCACTCATAAGATTGAAAACCATAAACTCCATCACGCATAGCAGGGACTAGCTACTATGACATCCCCACTGACGTCATCAGCACCCAACAGTGGGTGTAGACCATAGTATAAAAGTATGCTCTCACACATACAAATCCACACACCCACACATACTTGAGCATCCATTTATACAAAGTCTTCGTACTGAGTTTCTGTCGGCACTCCGGAGGTGAAGGGCAAACTCAACCATAACGAAGGCTAGCACTAAAGGAGAAGTCTAGATCCTAAAGTTTAGTCAAATGCTCTGACATATTGCCACCCTCATGCACATTCAGATTCTCAAGCGCTCCTTCTTGAGGAATGAAACCCTTGCCTCCCTCTTAGCCTAATACATAGTTTGCAAGATATGCCATGCATGCAAAGAGGTCCTACAAGACTTGATGTGTGGAATAATAAACCTCTTGATTGACAAAGAAATCGAGGCAAGTGCTTGGGCATCATGTGATCCCAACTCCTCTACTGAACTGTGACAGCTTCAATAGCTGCAATGCTGGTCCAGTCGCTACTCCAACTTGTGTTCTACCAGGTGTGGTTGATGCATTGGGGGCAACATCTATGAGACATGGTGCATCCCTATTTACTAGTCCCCATAAACCTTTGGCAACCAGCACATTTTCAACCATGAAACTCCATGAGGAGTAATAGGTGCCATCAAATTTGTCCTCCTAGGACAAAGCTCTACCAAATAATTTGCCATTTTAAGCCATATTTCATTGCACAATTGACCGCAACCTCTGACTGCAAGTGCGAACTCAATGCAGCTCTTCTTGAGTGCTTGTACTAGCAAAGTGCTCAACAAAACTCCAAAGAGGAATTCGGGAACCGGAAAAGCAGATACGAAAACCAAGAATCTGAATAGCAAAACTCAATCTGAGCCAATCCAGATCTAGTACAAAATTCAGTCCAATCCGGATCCTAGATAAAATCTTAGACAAAATCCAATCCAATTCCGGATTTGGGCAGATCAGGGACAAATTCTGAATCCAGGCCAATCCAAGTCAGCAAAATTGATCTGGGACAAAATCCGAAGCAAGGAGACTTCGGAGCAGGATTGATCCGTGGCAAAATCTGGAGCAGGACGCAGCAAGATACTGATTTCAAAGTAGATGCACCTTTGTTCCAGGGGAGGAAAACAGGCCGAGCAGAAATAGAGGTCAAGAAACAGCAGATTGAGACTGAAATTCAACCTTGCTTTTGCACAAAACCCCCTCTTTTGACTGAAATAGGCCGGGCACATATTTCCAGGTGTGGTTGAGCAGCAACTGAATTGAGTCGAACAAAAAACAGATATACCTAGATGAATCCAGGAACATTCCCAAACTCATCCTCTAAAAACACAACATAGTACACTTTCAATCTCATGATAGTCCCTCGTAAGATTGAAAACCATAAACTCCATCACACATATCAGGGACTAGCTACTATGACATCCCCACTGACATCATCAGCGCCCAACAGAACTGGCTGAGCCTAAAATGAGCTGAAACAAGGCCAAAAATGTTGGCTGACAGCTCCAAGACAGAGGCAACAATTCTGAATAGTAAAATCTGCTCCAAATGCGGTCGAAACCGGGTAGAACAGCAGCAAAAATCACTATTTCAATGGCAGCCTGTTTGCAAACCAGCTCCCAATGACCTGAGACCAGCTCAAATGCTAGAACTGAAGGTGGCTCCTCCAAAAAAACTAGCCGCCTTAGGAAACAAGGCCAACCACCTACTCTACAACACATCTTTATGAAGCTGCATTGTGTAACCACTGTATTGGACCAATACTTGTGTCCCATAGATCCAATTGGGTCTCGAGAGGATAGTAATGTCATAAGAATTGGATGTGCTAACAAAGTTCTTTCAATCTTCCACCATGCAATTGTATATTATCAAGACAAAATCGTGGGTGCTAGGATAAGACACAAACAAGTCAATTTCACATTCAAACGGAAAACTTTGGATATGGTGGGTCTAGAGTTCACCAAAAACAACAAATGTAAAACATGTAGAGAGAAGAGATTTTCAGGGTTGCAAGCACTCACTACACTTTAAAATGGATGCAAGAAATCACTCCTTTGGAATTAGAAAATAAGAAAATTTATACACTATGCTGATGCCAATCCCACATTTCTATGGACGACAAGCAAGGGCTCTAGCTCTAGCCAACAAATATTCAAAAGAGAGTGGAGATTGTGCAGAAGAGATTCATAAACTTTAACTTCTAGTACCAGAAGAAAAGTGCCTCTACAATCACTCTTAATAGCCTCCAGTGCACCCCAGGACTCCATGCTGCAGTCCGTACCACAGTCCATACAGCAATGATCTTACCCAGGTAAGCTCCTACCCTATCCCACATTCACTGTACCTGCGTCCTCCTCATATAGGGCTCACAGATGGGTGTGGTGCCCTTTCTAACAGAATGAACTGCAGGAAGGTACAAGGGGAGGGACAGAGACACACACTGAAGGGAGGAGCAGCCAAGAGCTGTTAGGAGGGAAAGACGACCGGCAAGCAGCAAGGAGCAATTGGGAAGAGGAGAAAAGGTAGGTATGAACTGCAGGCAGGCGTGAGGGGAGGGAGAGAGACACGCTGAAGGGAGGAGCAGCCAAGAGCTGCTAGGAGAGAGGAAGGAAAGGGTAACACATTCAGAGGGGGGAGGAAGGAAGCAAACAAAAGCCTCATAAGAAGGAGATTGGAGCAAAGACGGGTTCAGTAGGTGGCTTCTTCTCTTTATTTGCCAAAACTCAATGAGCATTGGCATTAGATGGCTGCTCAACATCAATAAAAACAATTGATATACAACTTACAAGAAATTCAAACTAAGTTTCATAAGTATGCAGCTTACAGAGCAAAGATCACTTTTCTTGAAGCCCAAAAGCGGTCGCACCAACAATAATCTATTAACGAGCTCATTCTGGGCATAGTCAGGTATACATTGGAACCTTTCAGATACAAAAGGTATACCAGCGAGTCCAGCTAAGCCACTGTGTCGTGATAACCTAATAATAAATAGTTCCATCTGCATTGACAAAAATGACTCATGTCAGTATTTCCTTTTGGCTAGTCATGGCCTTGATGTTTAATCCATCATTTCATCAAACAATGAGTACCCAATGCATTGACTGATGCCGAATTACTTCATAATAACAGTCCCTTTCTTCCAAATCTGAGCATTGTGTGTGTGTGCGCGCGCGCATCACAGCAAACAAATAAGCAAGCCATACAACCAGAGAGATGGAGAACAATGAACTCAGATGCAAGAAACCCACTTACAATCCTGTCTATTCCTTACGGGGTGGAATGCTCTTATACAAGTACAGCGAGACGTACAAAAATTACAAAGCATAGATACACTCAAGCATGTATGCACATGTGCGATATGCAAATGTATATGTGTGTGAGTGTATACACACATATATCATACCTGTGCATATAGGAGATAATTGAGAGAGAGAGAAGTAGAAGTAGAAGTAGAAATTATTATCATCCACGGGGGGCCGAAAACGACCCATGGGACCCGAACGGTGTACAAGAAAAGTCTCCTCCGGTGTGAAGGGGTCAAGAATTTTCAAGTTCTTGACGGTACAAAAAGAGGCGGGTAACAAAAGATCCTAATGCTGCCGGCGAGGCTGTGGAAAGGACTGATGTTAACTGTGTGGAGTCTCCCAATAACTTCTGGTAGTCCTCCCTAATGTGTGCATAACTGGGACACTGCAGAGCTATATGTGCCTCTGTCTCCACTGTTTGAGAGTCACAAAATCTGCATATTCTGGCATGTCGAGGAAGATTCAACCACACTCCCTTCTCAATTGCAAGCATGTGAGATCTAGTCCAGAATCTAGCAATATTTCTGCGATAGAGCAAGGGGATGGAAGTGCTGATGTATGCCTGAGCAGGGGCCTCTTTTGTCATATATGTGGACCAACATGTGGGGTTGATGTGATCTTGGTAATACTCCAGCTTCACCCTCTTCTTTGTTGTTAGCCATTGAGTCTATAGAGTGCTCAGTAGGGACATCTGAAACTCTTGGATATCAATTCTTGCGGGTGGCATAGTCAGGTATGAGTCTACATTCCATCTGCTGAACCACTTCCTTATATCTGTCCCCCATCATGTGCAAATGATCTTGCTCTTATGGTGCTTTTGAAGTTTCATGCTGGCCATCCATGCCCTGTGAGGTAATCTATATGTTTGCATTTGTTGTACCTCCACTAAGTATTGCAGTACTCTAACCAAAGCATGGAACTCAATAGGTCTCCTGCCTGTTTCTAATAGTAGCACCGAGTATGGAGTAGTTGCCTTTACACCTAAGTGGTGGCGTAAGAAAGCCTTCTGCATTTTTTCGATCTCATTCCATGTCGATGGGGGAATGCTGCCTCCCCATACTTCCACTCCATAGAGTACTGTTTAAACCACATATGCATCAAACAAAATGTTCCGAATCTTCCAATTGCGAGTGTCGGTGTGCCTGCAGTCATTTTCAAAGTGATAGTATTTGCCCCAGCCTGTGTCTAGTCTTCTTTGGACACATTGCCACCATCTATGATCTGCTGGAATATCAATTCCTAGGTATTTAAAAGTATTGACATATTCGAGGGGTTGTCCATCGAATATAATGTCTAGGGGATGTAAAGGCTGAATGGTGCACACTGCCATCATTTTGGTTTTGTTGACATTTACCTACAGCCCGCTCTCTAGACAAAAGGTCTTCAATATCTGTAATAGTTTGTGCATGTGGTCGGGATCATATGCAAAAAGAACTATATCATCTGCATATAGCAGTAACAATATTACCCACACTCCTATTTTGGGGCCTTGTATGTCTTCTGTTGACATAGCTTCTTTTACAAGTTCTTCTAGCCTGTCAATGAATATCCCGAATAAAGTGGGTGAGAGTGGGCAGCCTTGCTTGACTCCCATGTTGCTTTGAAATGCAGTCAATAGTCCTTGAGATTGCTTCAATCGGCATAGAACTTTTTCATATATCCGGGAGATGCCCACTCTGAGTGTCAAAGGGACCTCCAGGATGTGCATTCTATCCCATAAACCTCCTCGTGGTATTGTACCAAATGCTTTTCTGAAATCAACAAAGCAACAGAGTAGAGTGTTTCTGTGTAATCTGCTTTCATCCATGAGGACCCTCAGTGTAACGAGGTGGTCTGCAGTTCTGTGTTCTTTGCGGAAGCCTGCTTGCCCAATAGCCCTTTTCTTGGCTTCTTCTGCCCAGCTGCTGATTTTTGCTTCAAGTATTGTACTAAAAAGTTTGGCTGGGGTTGAGCTGACCATTATAGTTCGATAATTGGTAACTGAATTTCTGTCGCCTCCCTTGAAAAGGGGCTGAACCCAATTTTCCTGCCAATCAAGCGGGAAACCATGTTGTAAAGCGTGTGTTAACACCTGTGATAGCCACTCTCTTGCTTTGTCTCCTGTCCATTTTAGAAATAAAGCGCACATAGACATGTGATCATATGCTTTTCCATTGGCCATCTTTTTCAGCCCTGTTTCTATGTCTTCAAATGCAAAAGGATTGGGAGAAGCAAGTGGTATCTCTTCAGTCCCCATTTCTGTCGCATTGACATGGTTGTAGAGTTTTCATCTGATATATTCCCCATGATCTTTTTCTTCGGACTCTTGACATGCCTCCAACCTTTCTTGGGATTTTTTATGAATGTAAGTAAATCAGATTTTTCCTTTTCTAGAATGTAATGCCTCTTCTTTTTCCGTGTGAGAGCATTATATTGTTTCTCCTTCTGTCTGTACAAGTCTGTGTTTGGAATGTGTTTCAATGCTTTGCGCATTTGCTTGCACTCTTCATCGTACCAGTTCTTACATGGTAGACCTTTGACCAATTTCTGTCTTGCTTGGGGGGCTACTCCAACCTCCTTGCTCCTTTTCAGAATGGGGCTGGTTCCTTCCTGTAGGGGACTAGCCTCTCCCTTCATGCCACTTCCTCTTTTCTTGATTTGAGCTTCTTGGTTGCAAGCTAAACCCCTCTTGCTCCTTTCCTGAAGGGGGTTAGTTCCTCCCTTTAGGCTCCTTTTCGTCCTAATCAGGCTCAATCTTGGCCTTTTTCAATTTCACACCTTTGTGGCGGTGTCCAAGATAGCCTCTTTGAGGGCTCCCCATGTGGGTGTAACTGCCATTGCATTCAGTTTTGCATCCAGTGTGATGGCATATTCTTTCTGTTTCTCTTGATCCACCCGGAAGCCTCCTGGATGTGCTGTAATTTTGTGTGTGGATTTCAGCCCGGGAGAGATGGTCTGACTCTGGCTGTTTTGCTCCTATTTTGAGGCTCTGAATGTTAGGTAATGCATCTACATGTGCCAAAGCATAATCTAATACACGGTGCCCTCCACTAGCCGAAAAACATGTAGTCCCGTTGGTCCCGGGAAATAGTTGCATTCCATTTAGTATTGGCATATGTAGACCATTCATCATGCTTCTGAGTGCTCTGCCTTGTGCATTAATGGTGTTATCGTCTGAGATCCTGTACCATCTGTCATCCACTTCGATTGCATCCTCTTTATCCATTTCATCATGCATGATCGGCTGAAATTGCATTTGTCCAGTTCTTGCATTGAGATCACCCAGTATTATGACTTTACCTACTTCCTTCAACTCAGCAATGTCTAGGCATAAGGCTGCAAATGCATCACTGGTGTCTATTTCATTCCTGCCATAAAAGGGAGAGTCATGATGTGGTATATAGCAACCTGCAATGAAGAGAGGGCATGCGCCTTCGACTTTCAGCCATATAAACCTCTTGTATTTGTCGGCTCTGTAGAAACTGATCTTTTCTGCCAAATGTTCCTGATACATGCATGCTACACCACCTTGACCTCTTTTCCCTATCTGTTTCTCATACACGGTATGCACCACATATCCTGGTACGTCTGGAATCCTGCAAATTTCGCTCTCCCATGTTTCTCCAAGGAAAATGATGTCTGCATCTTGTATGAAAGCATTGATACTAATTCCCTTGTTCCAGGGGAATCCTCTGCAAATAATTACTTGTAAGGACTTGTGAGTCCCATGGGTCTTGCATCCCTATTTGATAGTCTCCTCCATTGGAGGGATTTTCCCCTGTCGCTTGAGCCTCTCATTGTACTGCTTCCTTCTTATTTCTTGCTGTTTTGGGGTGCGATCCTCACTGACATAGAAAGGGGAGCCCTTGAGGTATACTCTACTGCTGTCCAAAATGATGTCACGTTTTGTTGTGTCCATCACTGTGCATACAATGGCTCTTTTACCAGTCGTACATTCTTCTATTCTACCCACACGATGTGCTCCATACACTGCCACATCTGGCATCATGAAGTGCTCTGCAAAGAACTCTGTCACCTCTTTTGCTAGGCTGAGAGGACTCTCCTTTTCCACCACTGGAATTCCTCGTATGACAAGGTTACGGGATCGGCTTTCTTTTTCTTTTTGTTCCTGTAGGTCTTCCTGTGTAGCAGTGTTGTTACAGGCTGGAGGAATTTGGGCTTGTTGAGCTTGTTTATGCTCGTTTGCATTTCCACCGGGTGTGAGCTTTGAGGCAACTTCTACCGACTTTTTGGGTTCCTCTAGAGTGAATCTTTCCTTGTTCCCCTGTTCTTGGGCTTGTTTAAGTTCATGTACCTGTTTGCAGCCTGTTTCCACTTTGGTTTCTAGCACTGTCACTCTGTTTTGCAATTGCATCATAGTCTTGTGGAGTTGGAGATTTTCTGCTTGGAGTTCCACCAACATGTTAATGAGCATGTCAAATTTCTTGCTGTTTTTGGTGCAGTAAACCTTCAAGAACGGAGTGGCAAGATCTAGTTTCTTGCTCAGTTTGAAAGGGGTCTGAAAAGTCCCCATCTCTGCCTTGAGGCCTGTCAGATTGCTCCTCTTCCTACAGGACCTTGCTGGAGAGAGAGAGAGAGAGAGAGATGCATGGTATAAAAAATATTTGTCCTAAGAGAGAGAGAGAGAGAGAGAGAGAGATGCATGGTATAAAAAATATTTGTCCTAAGTTAAAGCATTGCTAGGGCTTCATTGGGATTTGATTAGAAGATTTGCTAAAACGCACACAAATTGTAAATAAAGGCTACTATCCCAACCTTGAGACCCGGCGGAGCGGGTCTCTAGCCGGCCTAGACAGGTCATGCTACTCGTTTTAATAACTTGGGAACCAAGTTAGAGTTTTTTATTCTTTCCATCCAGTGACACATATTGAGGCAGCTAACATGGTGTAGTTGGAGCTTTTCGGAAGTTATGTTCACAATCATCCCCAACTTTGGGACCATTGCCTTTGCCTCTCATTCGTAAAAAGTATGAAGTATTTGGCGGTGGTAAGGTTATAGGTGCCTGTGATTACGTGAAGAAGCACATTATCCAGTCACAAAACGCCAAAGGGCGTCTCCTAATAAGCGACGAAGGGCAGTTGAGTATAAGAAAAGTGATTGGGTATTGTTTAGATGCAAGGGCTCAAGGCAAATAAATAATCATGTCTTAGTAACCAAAGCGTCAGCTCAAACAACAAAACATGTCGCAACAGAGGTCTCAACCTTGTTGGCATGATTCTTATTATGTAACATTGTGGGCTTAATTATGAAACCATGGTCAGGTTTACATGGGAGATTGGTTCTCCCATCCAGCATTTCACACAGTTGTGTCTTCTTGACCTCGATGTTTCATATCCATGTTGTGATCAAACCTCATTGGTCCGTTACATGACTCGACAAACAGAAACAAATTCAGGGATCCAGGACAGACATATCGATGCTCTTAACTTATTCACGTTTCATGCCAGAATACTGACCTGGTCGTCCACATGATGGGCAGTAAGAAGAACACGCAATTCATTTCTTCTGCAAGCCTTCTGAAGAAGTTCATACCTGCAAGGAGAAATAAGACAGCTCCTAAAGTGTTTCTGCCAATAGCAACTTTCAGCAAAGCATTGATTTCAGAAAACCAATTGCTGGCGACATGAAACTATTTTACTGATCCATCTATTTTATGTAAATATAAACACATTGATTTTGCGAAGCCTCAACAGAAAGAAGTGGTTTTACATCAACCTGGCGTTACGTGCACCTTCTTGTAAATGACCTTGTGCTGGTATACCATTTGTCCACAGACAGTTTAATACTTCACACCTTATCCCTTCATAACATAACCCATATATGTAAGTTTACTTGACATGAAGACGATCAAGTGACTTTTCAAAAGCACATCCACTTTTAGGTTGAAATGGGTATAGACAAGCTTCGAATTTTTCCAGTGTAATTCGTTTCAGAGTTATATTAAGGTCATGTCAACCCTTGAAGAGCTTCCAGAGACAGCCACACAAACGTTTTCTTCGCATAACCCTTTTTTTTTTAATCAAGTGAAAAGAGCACAATACTCGGGAGCAGATGATTGTGTGATCTCAATCTTTGCATTGTCGAAGTAGTAGTAGTCTATTCCTGTTTGATCAGAAAGGCTGCAGACAGAAAAGCATATTCACCCAGCCTGTGGACCCGATTTTGCACGAGAAGAGCTTCTAATCCACTGTCTGCGCGTAAGCCATGGTCCACTACAAATCCCACCAGATTGCCTGACTGGGCACGAATAGGACCTTCCTTGCGTTTCGAACGTATCCATCGACTCGCTAAAATGCAAAGCGCAGTGCTGTCCGAACCACCAGACACTGCGATACCTGCATCACACATGTTGTTCGTATCACGGATTATTGCGACATCTCTGAACGTCGAGCGGCTCAAAGATACAACGTGAGGTTAGTAGCGACAAGTTATCGGCCGTGCATGGATAGCGAGATGTTGAATCAGTTCATCAAAATGCAAGCTCATACCAATGTGATCTGCAGGGGTGATGCCAGCTGCACTCATTGCTGTTGCAAACAGAGCATCAAAGGCATCTGTCTCGTCGCTAAGAGGTGGACTTTTCTGGGTCGAATGATTTCCAAACTGTTCCATAATTCTTGTTGCTGAGTCGTCGTCACCAGCACAACATTATCATGCATCTCAAGCCCGAATGGATCGATAGATAGCTGGGCAGCCGCTTCCTCAACAACAATTGGAATTTGTACTTGTCACAACCTGCATATCATCATCATCATAAACACCTTCTTCGGTGCGCTCACTCACGTGCGTGACAATGAGGTGGCCACCAGTGCCCAATCCAGCCCATGCAGGCAAGAGTAGATCGATTTGAGCACCGAGAGGCCCCCACGGGCGGCCCCAAACCCAAGCTTCTTGGGCAGCCTAGACCCCCTCCCCAAGCACTCGGAGGGAGGTGGCAATTCAAACCACTGCCCGGTTTTTGTGTGTTAAGGACATCTCAAATCCCGTGTTGAGGTGGCAATTCAGACCACTCCGGTTTGTGTCTGTTAAGGACATATGCCCACCAAGCACTATGGCTAGCAAGCACTTGTTCTATGTGTACCTGTGCTCAAGTTATGACACTTGTCTTTCCATTCAGTATGGGGACTTTGCTATAAGATAACGTGACAAATGATACACATGGCAACAAAGCGTAGGACCTGAAAGTCCATCTACAGAGCGAATTCTTTCTTGTCTCTCTTTATGTTGACGACTCTAGCTTCCTCTATCTATTTTTGACACGCTACATTCTTTGGTGGAGACGTCAAGTACTCGAAGGACCTAAGATAGAAGATGGAGCACATGGAGCATGATGGTAACTAGGTGCGACAGGAAGAGCAGTTGACAGGATTTCAAATTACACTAGAAATGTGGGCAACCTTTCTATCAGAACTTGGTCAGTCAATCGAATATCAATGTAGCTATACTTGCATCGCGATATGCATCAACAGCGTCAATTCGACCAAGCCATGATCCAAAAGTACAACCGAAAGCCTTTACGGGGTCTCCAGAAGAGGATATATATCTATGGTTGGATCACTTGTACAATCTCGACAATTACCATAGATGATTAGCAGATCAACAAAAGATAGAGGAATAAAACTAGCATTTCAAGATTGGTAGTACCAATTGGATGCACAAGTGAAAGCATCATGGATTCATCTTCGATTAGCTTTATCTGCAGCATTTGGTAATACAGATATAGTGAAAGATGCCCTAACTCAATTGCAGGAGCGAAGCCAAATTGCCAAATGAAACAATTTCACAGTTCAAAGTAAAATTAACACATTTGCTGATGAGAGTAGATTACAATACGTTGGAGGATTTGAAGCTGTTCTTCCTTTGGCCGAGATTGAAGCCCAACATCCCCTGAAGAACCCAAGCCCAAGGACCAAAATCTTTGAATGAAGCCTTGTTGGTAGCAACGCGAATTGAGTTCAACACATCATAGTTTGTGTCCAAGGTACCTCGGTTGCCACCGATTTTGCTCCACGACCAACTCCAATGGACATTGATCATGTCCACAATGCTCAAATGAACTAGAGGCCTCCTTTTTGTAAACAATTTTCAAAGAAGAGCAAGCTACCAGATCGTGACGCTCAAGGGTGGCCTAGATGTTTTTTCTATAATAGATATGGCCATGTTAAGAAGTATTGTAGGCAATTTCTTCCTTCACAAGGACAAATTTCAGTACAAATTTCATAATTGACAGATAATTCTTCATTGTCATTGATCTCTCGAAAAGATCAGTCGAGGGCATTGCAAGAGTAACATCCTCGGCACCAAACACAAAACTCTCACCGTCGGTAGTATTTGTCATTTATCTGCCATGTAGATGACATTCTTCTGTCCTTCTAATGGTTTCATCTCAGTGAACCATTCCTCATGCTTTGTCATATGAGATGATGTGCCGTTGTCGATGTACCAAGGATCTTGATCTTGTTGATCAACTCGATAATTGAATTCCCCTTTCAAATTGCAATCAATATCAAGATATAATGTTTCAATCTTCTGCATATCCTCGCTTGCAAGGAACATATTCTCAGGTTCATTGGCATAATGGCTGTGACTTGAATGTCCACCACGATGATTTCCTCTTCCGTGAAATTCCCTCAATTGCTGCTGGATTGACCACCTTGGTCGTACTACTTCTTGCGGCAATCTCTTTCATAGTATCCAAACGTATGACAATAGTTGCACTGAATGTTTGAATGTTAGTGGATGAATTCCCTCATCATGCTGATTCTGACTTTGATGTTGACTTTGTTACTCATGATGACCACTTCGCTGGAATGATCTACCTCTGCCTCTGCCTCTGCTTCTATCTAAAGCTATGAATGCTTGATCATTGGAATGACCGTTGCGTGGGTGAATGGCCTGAGTCCTGAGTTTCTTCACCAAGTAAAACTGACTAGAGCTCTTCCAATGTCAGAATTTACTGTTGAATGGCAATACTCTGGACTAGATGGCAATACTAGTCTATTCAGGATGACTTGAACCATCTCTGCTGGATTCATGGTCTCTCCTGCTACTACTGCTATGAGTTGATTGTTGTAATTCTTGATCCTGAGTATGTAAGCATGGCCGGTTTCATTGTTGTTGCAAACAATCTGGTTTATTTGGTTTCTCAATGTGAAAATCCTGTAAGTGTTCTTGGAGTTGTAAAGAGTTGCAAACATATCCCATGCTTCTTTTGATGTCTTGACTATGTTGAGCTGTCCTAACATGACATCTTGCACATTCTACTTGATCAGATGATATGCATACTTCTCTTTCTTGTGCCACTCTACGTGTGCTCGAGCAATGACAAGATCTGCTATAGGTGCGGACACTATTGGTGTAGCCATAGATCCCTCTGTAGATTGTGCTGCTGGTGCTGTGGCGGCAATAGGTGGAGTAGACCTACTACTGGCTGGATCATCCAACGGTCTAGGTCTAGACCCATCGACATACTCCCATTTGTCTTGAAGTACAAGAATGATCTCCATTCAGTATTTCTATGTGCCGTAATTGGAGTTGTCTAGCTTAGCAGATGCCTCCATATTGGGGTTGCTAGTCATATACATGGTGCAATGTACTCGAAGTGTCTGTGAAATCACTGTCTAAATCAACTACAAAACACTCACTATGTCGAGTGAAATCTGAACTGTCGGTGAAGATAGAACTACAATATATAATCCAATCTGTTTACAAGACTTGTGGCAAATGATGCCGAGAATAGCCAAGAGGCTTTACAAGGCTGGAATAAAGTGCACAATGCCGAAAAATAGCCAAATAGGCTTTACAATGATGGCATGTGTGTGTAAAATCAAATCATTGGCTATCTGCCCACTGAACAATCGGTCAATGCCTTTGAACACAACACTCTGAAGTCTCCTCCACTGAACTGTGGAACATCACATTTCATGTAATGTGATGATGTGAAACCGCATGTGAGCACTAGGACTTACTCCGAGTAGGAACTATCTAGTAATTTTTTGGCATGGCTGCGATTGGATGCTTTGGAGTTCTCTCCACTATGGATATAATGTACTCTGAACTAGATCTACATCAACCATCGAGCGATGAAAAGCAGCATATACTTCCTTTTCTTTGTTCATTTTAGGTGTTGGGTCAGATGCATCAATGTAGAGGCTGATGTGCATGCAAGAAGTGGATTTGTCGTTGAGGCTCAAAAGTGTGTGGTACTTGTGTCAAAATGTGCACATGATTGGATGAGCACGTAGAGCACAAAAAAGAAGCGTTTTTCCTTTTTGGAGTGCTCTCAAATTCTTCCTGGATCAAGAGATATGGCTTGATGTACGTGGAGGGGCAAAAGGAGAAAATGATGATGTGGCCATTGTGTTCACATGCAGGGGTGTGCCTCTGGGGTATTGTGTGATGAGGTGGAAATTGTGTTCCTGTGTTCCCATGCAGGGCCTAGGCAGAGGCTAGTGTGCCTGTGGAGATAATGCCACGTGGCAATGTTGAGGTGGACTCCTGACCGTGCACTAATGAGGTGGACTACTAACCGTGCACCGATGACATGGACAAGGTGATGTGGCACTAGGGCTAATGATGACATGGCAAGTAACCCTTGTGCTGATGTGGCTCCTACGTGTCAGTCTGGACACTTCAATGTGGTCACCCAACCTGATCGAGTTAATCTGGCCCGAAGTTAACTTGACCAACCCTATCCTCAATTTATCCTAACCCAATTGTGGGGTTTTTAGTCTGCGACGTGTTACTCTTTTGGAGGGGATAAGATCCAACAGAATATTTGGAGATTATGCATTCTACTACTTGTTGCAGAAACCAATTTTTAATGTATCTTCTACAAGTTTAACTTCACAAAAAATGGGTGGGATTTCATTTACCTTGATTTTGAAGCTAACTTTTATGCAGTTGAGTCCAATAAACCAAGAACTCAAAATTTCTTGTTTCTTTTTCTTTTAAGTATTTGATTCTAGTGCTACAAAATGATGTGGCCTTAAGAACAAGGGTTTGTGCATGTGTGCCTTTTAAAAAGGATGGGAGATCAATTGAAGATCAAAAGGTTGTGTTGAGGGCCATGATACATTGAAGATCAATGGAAGATTCAATTGAAGATCACGTGTCCATCATAAAAAGGATGGAAGATCAAAGGGTCAAGTTATGGGCCATGATACAAAAACCAAGTGTTGTTATGCCACAAACTAAGTGGTATTATAGATGACCATGACTCTAAAGTGATGTTGTGAAGGTTTTGTTACTAACGAAGCGACGTAGAATGGACACACATGATCAACTAAGTGGAAGCCATACAAACTAACATCAAGGAGAGGAACTAGAAGCTATTGTTAAAATCAAGGAGATGCAAACCCATAGGAGTAATACTCACTTCGGCATCTTATTGAGAAAAGCATCAAGCCTTGATTTATAATCCTGCACTAAAATTTCCTGGCCCAGATGGTATCCCCATAATTTATTTATTTTTTGGGCACAAAATGTAGTTGTTTTTTAGATTATGTCTCAAGAGACTGATAATCACATAAAGTTCCCATTACAACAACTGGTTCCACCAATACATTTGAGAAACCAAAATACAAAAAAGGAAAGCAAATGAAGAGCATACATCAGTTATTATAGACTGAGGGTCTATTGGTTTTGCTTTGAAGTCTTTGATCAATGCCTTGCCATCTTGGTAGATAGCCCATTTGCCTTCCTTTCTAGCCTCCTTCACCTTTGCAAGCTCTGAGGCTTTGCTCTTTAGCTAAGTTTTTGTAAGTTCCTCTGCAATCCACACTGGAAGTCCTTTCAACTTGTTAGATTGTAGTAAGGATCTGTATTCTTTCCTCTCTTGTTCCAAAAGTGAGAATTGTGTGAGCTCCTTCCTTTCCAATGTCAAATTCCAGATCTCCCCACTCAATTCTTGGTGGAGATTTGCTCAGTTTTTCGAAGGTCTCACTCCCACTGTCTTCTGCTACATTCCAGCAATTGTCTGGTAGTCCTCCAATCCTTATTTTCTTTGAGTTGAGCTGCCTTTTAGCTTTCTCCTTTACTTCCTTCTGAACCTATGTACCTAATCTCTCCTTTGAAATTCTCTTGAATCTCTCCCTTAAGCTTCTTGTGCAACTCTTCCATCTGAGTAGAGACTAGCTCCTTATCTAAAATTACATTAGGGATAGGATTGTTGAGTTTGAGCTCAAAAGATTCTGTTTCGTTTGCATGATTTCAGCATCGCAAATAGGGGGGTCCTGGTAGTCTGTCATTTTTTCAATGAGTGACATAGAGATCTCTCTCCCTCTCTCTCTCTCTCTCTCCCTCTCTCTCCCTCCCTCCCTCTGTCCCTCCCTCCCACGGGGACTTGCTGATCCTCTTGAAGGAGGTAGTGACTTAGGGTGCCACTTGCCTCCTCATAGGGGTAGTAGTCGAGGGGTCTGTGATCTGGATCCGCCATCTCCTCCCAGTAATTAGGCACTTCCTCAACCAATACTTGATTGATCAGAGCTATACGAGGTAGTGGAGGTTGAGGGCCCAGTATGGGTGACCAAAGAAGGATTTTCTTTGTCAGCATATGTTAGACTATGCTTGAAAGTCACCTATCCAACATGGCAAAGGCTTGATGCTACATTGTGATGAAATATTTAGAAACCCAAAATGCATCCAAGAATTCAAGTGTATGTTGGTCACTGTGGTCTTGAAACACATTTTAAACTAGCATTAGTTCAATAGCTCACTTTAATATGTATACATTATTCATTTTACATTGTTGCTTTCTCCCTTAATTGCTATCATTTCCCTTTCTTATTACCTTCCCTCTTCCCCCACCCCCCTTTCTTTTTCTCACTTGATCTAAGTGGTTTTATTAATCAATCTTTTGTCGGGTATGTAAATCATGAGCAAAAGCTTTTGTTGGGTATCCCAGTTCCAGTCCATCCTCTTCTTGTTCCTCTTCCTCATCTTCTTCCTCCTCGTCCAGTTCTTCCTCCTCTTCCACATCCTGAGAGTGCTCTTCATCTGATCACAGATCAAGAAGAAGAGATTTTAAAGGAGGCAAGTCTGTTGAATTTACCACTTTTGATAGTAAATTTGGGATAAGCGACAACGCTCTGAATTTTATTTGATAATTCGATATCGCTTTTCAGATAGGGCACTACTATAAAAGGTCAAAGTTAAAGATTGTGAGCTTGCATCTCACAAATAGTGCGCTTGCATGGTGGGGAGCACTTCTAGTAGTAGATGATGCCCCCAAGACGTGGTGGGTGAGTGGTGGCATGGTGGAATCATAGCCATGACAGACGTGGCTAATGACAGCCACCACCATCGGGTAGTAATTCCCACAAAAGTAAATCATGAAGCCTAATCACCTCTAATCCCTCATTACCATGCACTCTAGTACTCTCCTGAGCATGCAAGCCCAGTGACTAGTAATTTACTGCACCCGTACTAATCATGCATGCAAGCTCGGTGGTGGTAACTAGAAGCTGAGTAATTGCCAGCCACTGCGGTGGCTGGTAATTAATTGCTAGCTCAATGGGTCTTAGCCACCACCACAAACATGGCTGGGAATCTTAGATGCCACCACCTCTAATAATTCATTACCATGCAAGTCAGTACTGTCGCCTCGAATTATTCAAAATTTGGGCCAACCATTATGGTGGCTCTCACCTTGACAGTAGTCGGGCTACAATCACCACAGTGGCTCTCACCTTGACAGTGTAGTCAAGTTACAAACCACTCTTCCATTTCCTTCACTGCTTCGTCTTCTATCCCTCTCGACCATTTCTTTCTCCCTTCCAATTGGACTGCAAACTCAAGCCTCCACTATTCCATTTCCTTCACTGTTTCATCTTCTATCCCTCTCGACCATTTCCATCTCCCTTGCTCTCTTCCTACAACTTCTATCCCCTCTCGTAATAATGGATCCTACACAATCGGGGAGCTCCTCATACAATCTTTCCTCCCCCTCTACAGCACAGTGCGAGAACTCCTCCTCCCCTGATCTTGAAATCGTGACATATGGGAGCTCCTCTCTCGCTCTTCAAAAGCCCAATTTGGATGCTCTCCAAAACTTCACCAGGTTGGTACAGGAGGTGAACGTGAAGGAGGGGCAACTAGTCTATCAATGTTAGAAGATTACCATCAATGAAAGCGTGATTGAAAATGCTCTAGGAATTTTTAGAGGCAGTTTGCAAGCACACTTTTTCGAGAAGCAATGGAAGAGACAAGATATTCTAGACGTATACCCCAACGCTCAGATTAGTAAAGATGGTGGAGTCAAGATTCTGATCTTGCCAACAGACCTCCAAGATGTATTGAAGAAGACCATTCCCTTCTTTCCTAATACGAGAGGAACCTGCAAGTTCTAGTTCTCATGTCTGTAAGAGGTACCATGGAGGCAAAGACATATCACATGGTCTACATCATATTGTGACCAGAGGTGATTTAAAAAGACTATAAGGACTAAAAACGCATAACGTTCCTTTTGGAGTACTACTCCAGGTAGAGAACCTCAAAATTGACTACAGAACCAAGTGATGACAAAAGTTCAAAGATATTGGACTTTAGAAGGTCCAATTGTTATCTTCCACTACCACAAAATTTGTTTCTTCATTTAATGATGCTACCACAAAATTTCTTACTTATTTTGCTGAGGGAGTTCTTTCTTCAACCATATTTGCCTTTACTTTCTTCCTCTCATTGCAAAACTTCTCAGAGTAATTGTTTTTTTCACAATAAGTGCAAGGATTGATCCTATAGCAATCCTTGCCAAGATGATTAGTCTTTCCACAATGTATGCATGCTTTGTACTTGCCCTTTGATGAGAAATTCATTGTAAGTGCTTGAGTTTGATCTTCTACCTTCCTTAAATTCTTTTATCTCTTCTTCTTGTAGAGCGCTGATGATGCTCTCTAGTGTGGGGAAAATTCTTCAAAGTAGTCACAACCTAGTCAAAATCCTGAGGCATACTCTTGAAAGCACGGCCATTGCATCATCTTCAGTGATTGGAGAGTATCGTATCATACGACTCCTCATAGTATTGACATGAGCTACAACAGAGTCTCCATCCATCTTAAGTTCAAAGAACTTAATCTTCAAAGTCAATTTAGAGTTATGAGAGCTAGCACCAAATAGTACATCTAACTTATGCCAAGCCTTAGAAGGAGATTCCAAATCTGAAATATGATGCACATAATCATCTCCCAACCCTAATGCAATAATTGCATAGGCTTCTCTAGCCTTTTAGCCTCTGTTGGTGTTGTTGAATTAGAGTCACTTGCCTTCCCCTTTTCTTTGGTTGTGGTGGATTCACCCTCTTGAAGCCTTGGCCATTGAATTTGTCTATTTTAAAGGTAGCCATGAGAGGGTCTTACCTTTATGATTAGGTAGTGTTTCTTCTCTTACAAATGGCTCTAAATCTCAACCATACAAGTGCATATTGCAAACTATGAAATCATAGAATCCTAGTACTTTTGCATCAAAATAATATTATGGCTTTTTCTTCACAATCTTTGTCACTTTTCTATTGACATATCTAGGTACTTTCTTCTTCTTCCCTTTTGCTTTCACATATGAAGCATTAGAAGAGCAACAAGAGCTAGGCATTGTGGAAAATCATTACCAACTGAAAATTTACTATCAATAAAGTATCCTCTGCATATTTGAATTTGCATCAAGCATCCATTTCCCAAACTGTCAAGAATATGAACTAGAAATAATAGCAATCTTTGAGACCAAAATTTGCATTGATAGAAGCAATAATTAGAGGGCTTTTGAAGTAGAAATAAATATTGCATACCAGCCAATATCTACATGAGAGGATGGACGCAATTGCACATCAGGTCACCATAGCCAAGCTAAATGATTTTGACTGGTTTTTCTTTAAATCATCCTCACTCCACCAACCCTTTGGGCTTAAAATTTATCAAAAGGTAGCTTGCAATATCACCCAACTTGTGCTCAAAGGACAGGTTGAAATTTTGATTGTAGGAGCTAAATTGCACAAAGTTCATTTGGAAAAGTGTATGTTGACACGGGCTATAGAGGGCAAATGTTGGGAAACCCTTCGAGGTGGAGGTGCACCCTACTGAGGTGGAGCTATAGTTCAAAGGGTTTGAGGAATGGCACACTACAGAGGGAGAACAAGCTCTTAAAAAAATCTACAAGAAAGAGGCAAAATGGAGAGAAGAAGGTGGAATTGAGGAAGAAGATGAGGATGTGGCAAACTAGAGGGCTAAAGGGTTTTGTAGAACCTAGAGCTCTGATACCACATGTTGGGGTGTGGTGGGAGAGAAGCATTATGACAAGAGATGAGAACATGAGAAGAAGCCAAAAGTCTGTTCCATTGATTGTGAGAGAGAAGACTCTCATTTATAGAGTGGGAGAGAGGGTGTCCTAGATCATAGGCACCTCTCCTACATCAAAGGCAATCACCCCTACATCATAGGGACTTCCTAAATCATTGGCACCTCCTAGAGAGGGCACCTTCTACTGCATCATCACTTGTGTCATGGTCCTAGATGGTACTAAGTTTACTTTAGTACTAAGTGTGCTTTAGTACTAAGTATGCTTCACTACACACACACACATACACACTTACTATCCCTTCCTCCATTGATTTGGTCACTTGCTCATTAGATCTCCCCCCTACAACCCCTCCCCCCTTGTCTCTTTCTCTCTCTCTAGCTCTCTCTCTCTCTCTTTCTTTCTCTATCTCTCTAGCTTTCTCTCTCTCTCTCTCTCTCTCTCTAGTTTTTTATTAAGTTTTCCTTAATTTTCTTTGCATTTTCTTTAAATTTCCTTTTTTCAAGTATTTCATAAAAATTTCTAAAATTTTCATAAAATTTTCATTTTTTCTAATTAGTTTCTTTAAATTTTCTCTCTATTTATTTCATGATGCGTGAAAATTTTTCCTAATTTTCCTATTTATTTCTTCTTTTTCCTAAAATTTTCCTAATTATCCCCCTTTTAAAACCTTTTTTCCCCATTTTTTTTGCTAAGTTCTAACCCCCTTGATTTAATCTACTCCTAACCCCTTTAACTAGAACTACTCCTAAATCCTTTTTCTATTTCTAAAACCCTTTAATTAAAACCCCTAATCCTATTTACTACCAAAACTGCCTGCTAACTAGCCCAAAATAACCTAACGCTCTATTCCCCCGACCCTTTATTCTCCCGACGCTCCCCGACCCATGGCCTATAAAAAGTATCCTAAATCTATGCTATGTCCACCATATTTCCTTTGACGACTGTCTGCCTGCTACTATCTGGTCCTTGTCACCTCGCCTCCTATACTAGATACTAGTATCTACCCTGCAATTTGCATATCGCTACGCACCTAGCATATCGCTACGCACCTATCCCGTCCTTTAGTCCTGGTTTTTGGTTGCCCATTACCCAAGCCATCACATCGAGCAACGTAGTCAAATCTCGTGCGGTTCTTCATGCGCCATCATCAGATGGTCTGATTTTGGTAATGCACTCAAGCTGCTGTCCGGGCGCCCTTTAACCTTGACTAAGCTTCTACAGTGTATACTTCCAAGTCAAGTATTGACGCTCCTACCTCGTCTTCAATGCACGCAGCTATCGTCTTACGCATTGGACTCAGAGCTTCCCCCCCTCTCCTCTTTCCTTATTTTCTAAATTTCCTCTCCTCTCTCCTTGTTTTCTAAATTTCCCCCTCTCCTCTTTATAAGTTCCCTTTGTTCCCCTCTCTATGAATGTTTTACTCTTTTACTCTCCTCTATTTATGTCTCGTCCCTCCCTATGTACTTATAGTTATTTTTCCTCCCCTTTCTATCTACAATTCGTCCCTTATCTATGTATTTATAACAACCCCCTCTCAATTCGTCCCTTATCTACGTATATATTTCCCCCTCTCTTTATATATATATTTTACCCCCTTCTCAATATATGTATCTTCCCTCCCCCTCTATTTTTTCATTTTCTTTCCCCCTGCTTCATGCGCTAAAAACATTGTTTCTTCTAAATTCCTCCCCGGGTTGTTTCCCCCTTCTCTCTTTGCAAAATTAATTCAAAATTTGCCTATATTTTTCTCATTATGTTTTCCCGTTGTAATCACCCTATAATAACTTCGCTTTCTTTCAGTTCCAATATTCTTATACTTCTATCTCTTGCTCTCATTTGTTTTTTCTCTACTACTTATAGCTATTTTTTCCAGTCTCTTCCCCTGCCCCTTCTTTCTAGCCACCATAAGTAAAGCATCCTTCTCATTCTTCCCTTGCCCTTCCGTGTGTATATCCCCATTTCTTTACAAAACTCCCCCATGTATTTTTCCATACAACCTTTGGTTTGTTTTCAGCCTCCCCTAACCTTCTACCTAACCTTTTATTGTATACACTCTACCAATTCCACACTCGATTATGCCCATCTTTTTTACATTTGGTAACTTTATAGTGCTGGTTAAGTTTATGGCTAAGTTTCTAATTTATTGTGACCCAAATAATAAGGGAGGAGGGTTTATGACACCTGTCTTACCAACTTGAGTTGACTTGGTTCTTATCATGTTTTATTGTTAGATGGTGGCAAGTAGGTAGACTCCCCTCTTCATTAAAAGTGATGCTTGCCAGGACTTATCCAAGCTCAACTTCTATACATTTTCCACAAAAGTCATTTCTACAAAAGGGCCCATTGCTAGTTTCCTTTATAAACAAGGATTCACTGACTTGTACAAACTTTTTTATTAATGCAATTAGTCCTATTTCATTGTCTAGCTTCGCTCGTTTGTCTTTTCACTATGCAAAGGGGTGTTGTAAAATCTCTCACACACACACACACACACACACACACACACACACACACACACACATGTGACTGCTACTAGATGCACACATGCACCTTAGAGCAATCCCCTGATCACAAATATCCCAAAAATGACCATGTTTCAATGTAGGTGCATAGGAGGGTTTATGAATTGAATTTTGCAAAATTTTCTAAATCCCATTGTTAAAATACTATCTGCTTAAGGAACCACTATACATGTCACTATAGGCACCAATATGGAATGTGATACAGAAATTAAGGTGCTAGCACAAGTACTAATTAAAAATTAGTGGTACAATTTTTTGATAGTCCACTATTTTTTCTGATGCTCTGTCACTTGAACTCAAAAATAATAACCTAAGTATGGGCAAAACCATAGATAAAAAGTGATGAAAATGGGCCTTTGGCTAGTAGTGGAAGGTCCTCTTTCAAGAACACTATATACCCACTATATATCTAGCTCGACAATATAGTATGGGAAATTTTTTTCATACATGCGTATGCTTGTGGATTAGGGAACTCTTCATAAAATAAAAGTGGGATTCCTCTTACTTGGACATATAAATGGTCAAATTGCTTTCTCTTGTAGTATAGTAATTGAAAAGCTCATTAATTTTTTGTAATAATTTTATTCAAAAATCTATGGACTTTTGGTATCACTACACAACTAGGTTGTTTTAAATTTGCAAACTTATGTATGCTTTCGTGGTTGCATAAAAGAAGTTGATAGTTTAATTGAGGTGCTAATGCTGTGATGCTTTGATGATTAGAATTTCAAAGAGTAGAAATGATGAGAATAGAATCCCAATATCTTTGTGAAAGGGTACCACATGATTTTCTATATCAACATCCACATCTTCCTTGGGGTTAAGATCATCATCATCATAGTAGATGAAGAAGTGGATGATTACCCAACAACAACAAAGAATTGTAGAGACAAGCAAAGCGGTTTTCTATACAATGAAATGGTCACGAGCTCCTTCTACGTAGACCCGACTCAACAGCCTCCTACAATAAGAGCACATCAAGGGGGACCTAACCAAATACCTGTGTAGCACAAACCAAAGTCCATGCAAGGAGAGAAAGGCCAGTCTGGGTAGCCGTTGCCAAGACCACATGGAGTCGAATCACAATCAGTGCAATTAAGAGCCGCCACTATTGCAGTAAAGTGAGAAAAATTGCACCACCACAAATAATTAGTTTCTATTGTCGCATGCAGTCCATCAGAGAATTGCTACAATCCACAGGTTCATACATGCTCTGATACCATGTTGATATCCTACACGTGTCCTAGGTGACGTAGAGGGCAGGGGTCCCCTCCTAGCTAAGTCATGACTCCTCTCCCCCCAAAAGGTCCCGGGAGGGATAGGAGAGGGGGGTCTCAATGGACTTTTATATTCAAGGATGTCCAAAGTACCCTCTATGCTTACAGGATTAATCTACTCAAATACACGTATCACTGCTGTGAGCCACCCCATGAATAAACATGCTCCGCACAAGCAAGTGGTGAAGGCCACTACTTCCAATAGGGACACAAGTAGAAAGGCACGACTGGCTGATGTCGTGGTGACCACTTGTCCTATTGGCATCTGCTGCTTGACTTAGACTATTCTTGCTCTTACTGTTCAAAGCCTTCCTTGTCTTCATCACGCTTGCGACTTCCGAGTCAAACTCGATGTGTTATGACTTAGATTCCTAGGACTGTGAAGGGGAACCAGTGCCTTCATCTCCTTCCTTACCCATTGGCTTCTCTTGCTCGCTTCCCTTATCGTCCTTGGTCTTGTGTCGGATGGACTTGCTCTAGTGCCCGGTGTTGCTCGAGAGGGTGTGGGCCATGGTACTTCTCCCAAGACCAACCTATGGTGCAATATGCAAAGTTGGGGTCCGAGATTTGCAACATGCTTAGCACTAGCCTTAGTGGAGGTACAGTGCCTAGTGCTTTTGGAATCGATAACTGAAAGATTCCCCCCCAATAAATGATGTAGACAGTCGAGCACATGTGCCTTGGACAATGATGTTGTGTTTTGATGATGGATCGTTCGGGTTGCACATTCCTCCATGGTAAGGAATATGGTGCAGATGGAAATGAATGAAGGTGGAAGTGGAAGCAAAGGCAAAGGAAAAACAGAGGGCAATAGAATATCAGACAAGTGCAATTATAAGTGATGAAGAAGGAGAATGCCCTGTATCAGCAATCCAAATATCATATTTGTCCTTTAAATTGGAGGTGACTATCTCACCATTTTAGAAAGAATGGGAGCAAGAAATGAGGATTTCGTTGCGATCATACGACACAAGAAGAGCAATTTTTTAAAATGCAACAAAGAACTTGTGTGCACTTCAATATTTTCAGCAGAGGAAGACTTTTGGGAGACAGTGGTCCTAGATGGGAGCTTTTGAAACAAATTATTGCCTAACTAGATATTTACAATGACTGCTTTGTTGAAGGATGAGGAAGACTCTTTATGGGATGTCTGGAAACTCTTACCTCAGCCCTATCCTTTGAAATCCAAGATGCAAATAGACATTCTTTGTCAATCTTGGGTTCGGTAAACATCCTCTTTTCTAGGTATTCTCCTTCAACAAGGTGAGCATTGGTTGATGTAACTACTTCAGTTAGCTCAATGGATGCTTGATCACTCTTCATAAACCCATAAAGCATGTGTGAGCAAATATGTGTTAAAAACTAGTTCTATTCTTGCATTTTTACATTTCCTCATGTAATTGGTTAAACCCATGTACGATGTTATGGATAAATTTGACCAATGAAAACGGCATAAATATGTGTGTGTGCTTGTATGTGTGGCAATAGTATAATAAAATATCGTGTACATAGGGCCCAGGGTTGAGGTGGCAGGGCATGACCATGTGCCACCCTTCCACGTAAGAGGACCCATAAGGTGTGTTGTACATAATCCATGGTAGTAATATTATAAAATGTTAAGGTGGCATGGCTCCCCCATGTGCCACCCCTCCACCTAGGCGGTCCTATGCTTGCATTTAATAAGATATGGCTCAAAGTCCATGGGAGAAGTAATATAAAATAGATGGAGATGGATATTATATTGGGTTATTCCCTCCATATAGGATAGGCCCATGTGGGGGAGGTATAGATAGTCCAAGGATGCAAGTTAAATAATGGGAAAAGTAGGATGAGGTGGCAAGATTCCTTGTGCCAACCCACCACTTGTCCTCCTAGATGTTTGAACGTATTATAAAATTGGGAAGAGACCAAGGGAGTATCATAGACTTGGGATATGGGAGTTGATATATGTGAAAAAATGTGGCCAGGCGTTATCGCATACAATTGAGAGTGCATAACCGCCTAGCCCACATGGGAGACTCTTCCACACACACCATGCATGTGAGAGGATGCATTTATTGGGAGAAACCCTCTCTTTTGACTATAAAAGGAGGGGGCTATTCCTTGATGAGACACACTCATTCTTATAAAGCCACCTAGCTAGTACTTTGATTTCTCCCTTCCCTTCCTTTCAAAATAAAGCATGGTTCTCTTCCCTTTATGTCTCCATCTTTACATTCCTCGTCCGATCATGTACACGCTTCTCTTCCCCCTCTCCCTTTTCCCTTGTGTCATAGTCTCCCTCTTCATTCCCTCCCCTTCTAATTCCTTTTCCCCTCCCATGATAACGTTTCGCCCTCATATTCTCCTTTCCTCTATGGCCCTCGAGCGTCGCCATGCTTAGCCTCTAGCCTCTGGTCCTGATTTCTTTTTCGGCTAATAGAAATTATGTGGCTGCTGGGATCGAAATCTCCACAGCTAGTGGTATAAAATATGTTACTCCTACGACTGGGTGCGGCACTGCGGCCTCTTCCATGCGCAGTTCTCTTCTTTTATGCCTCCAAACTGCGTGCCTTCCCTATCTCTACGGCTGTAAAACCGCCCTGCTTCTGCGCTTCCAGTCGGCCTGCTTTCAGCTTGCGGTTCCCACGTGTATTCTGGTTGGTGAATCTTCTACTCATACTGATCACAGCTGTAAAACTGCAAAATTTGTGCTCCTGCGTTCGCATTCGCACATCCACTGTGTACACTCGCGTGCATCACAAACAAATCGCACGTTTTTATGGGCTCCTGCGTCTTCTGGTCGCGGACTGTTTTTTCGGGTTTCTGCAAAACTGTAACAAATCCCGCGCCCCCCCTCTCTTCTCTTCTTCTTCTTCTCTTTCTCTTCTCCTTCTTCTCTCCTCTCCTCTCTTTTTATTAAAGAGTGGGATTTGAACCCAAGACCTCCCCCTTCACAAAAGGGAGACTTACCATTGGGCCATCAGATAAGAAGTAATGAAAACGTAATGATTCTTGCTTATATATTGAAATCTCGAAAACTGTAACTCTCTAACCGTAGGGAGTTTTCACATGCTGTAAAAAGCAAAAGTACTTCACTTCATGTGCTCTACTCATATCTCCTACTAGATCACAGATTCTGAACTTTTTCAAGTTCACTTCATGGACGCACACCTCGATGAGTTCAAGGATTCGGTGCCAGGTCCTCCACGCCTTACGGCTACCAATGGGCGAGATCTCTTTCTTGATCTTCATGTCAATCTACAACAACTGATTGTACAGT
The DNA here is from genome assembly GCF_047967505.1 of Dipteris shenzhenensis. Lineage (NCBI taxonomy): Eukaryota > Viridiplantae > Streptophyta > Polypodiopsida > Gleicheniales > Dipteridaceae > Dipteris > Dipteris shenzhenensis. The sequence continues at coordinate 22,186,416 of NC_141604.1, forward strand.
GCATTGCTCAAGGAGACGACGGGTGGGATGATACACCGTGGATGATTCAAGGTGAAGAACTACTGATATGCTGAGAGAACTTAAATTTCAATTCTACTCATTGTACGGTCATCAAGCTACTTGCTGCTTCGGAGGTAATTAAAAGGGTGTCCTTCTTCGAAGGGTGGGATGCTCCCCAAGCTTGGGGGGGGGGGAGATTTGGCGCATCTACTTATTAATTCCTGTGGATAAGCTCGTCTTGAATGGTTTATTCTCAATCTCACTACAAAGATTTCTAGGCCTTGGCTATGGTTGGTAATGTTTCAACCAAGGAATCCATTTGTACCTAATTAACCCTTTGTGCCTCATTTTGAGCTTCAAGTTATAATTCTTTTTTGTCTAAATATAAACTATCAACAAAGGATTGCCAATTTATTTGGTGCTGAATGTTTGGCTCAAGTATAGAATTCTCCCCACCCTCTCCTTCTACCTATCTTGGACTACTGAGAAACTTGGGATTTCCGGATTTTAGTCTTGGTGTGATGACATCTTGGACCCTTCAATTTGATGGAGCTTACAAACCTTCGACCAAGGCTACTGGCGTGGGTGTGAAGCTCACTTCACCGGGTGGTGAGGAGTATTGTTATAGCAAGTTTGAACCTACAAGTACATGCAACCAAGCTGAGTACTTGGCACTCATTTTTGGGCTACAAAAGGCACAAGAGCATCACATCAAGCAACTTGAGGTGCAAGGAGATTCTCAACTAGTGTGTGAACAAGTTAGTGGAAGGTGGAAGGTGGGGAGCAAAGGCTTGGTTCCACGACATCAACAAGCATTGAAACTGTGCCAACAATTTGAAGAGGTAAAAATTCAACATATCCCTCGAGCTCAAAATATAGTTGCTGATTTCTTAGCACGAGAAGCTTGTACTTCAATCACGCATGACGCGAGTGGAAGCACCACCCCTACAAAGCTGCAAGCCACGAAGGAGGGTGATCATTTGTAAGGAATGCAAAGGTTGTGGTCATCATGAAACTAAGTGATGGGCATATTTGATACGAGTTTACCGACTTCGAAAGATCATCAGGAAGGTCCTCAAGGACATTGCTCAAAAGAAGGATGCCAGACGCACACCCCTTGAAGAAATAGCATGGCGATTACAAGAACTGGAAGAAGCTAAAGGTAATGTGCAAGCTCTCCAACTGTTGACATTTGTGATGGCATTCTTGTTTGCCTTGATGAACAACCTCATGCAGCGCCATGTCTCTAACCCTCGCTTGTAAAGATGGATGCAATGTCATGCCTCGACTAATAAGGATTGGTCCTTTCAAGATTGTCTATGAGCTATTCTATGCTGAAGAGTCTTCCCGTACAGTATTTTACAATATACTAATCACACCCTACCCTACCTATGTGTGCTTTGTGTATGTATCTTCACCTGATTTTTAGTTCAAGCTTCCCCTTTCCATTGTTTGCCAATAGATAAGCCTCATTTTGTCTCTCTCTTTTCCATTTTCCAAGCATGGCAGACATTCCTGTGTTCTGTGGACGGGTTGAAGAAAATCCAAGTGAGTATCTTGTAGCCTTTACATGCTATTGTGTTTCTCTCAACTTTCTTATTGAAGATAGATGGTTGTTGGTTGTTCCCACATTCTTAGATGATTTTGCCAAGGTGTGGTACAAGAGGCAGGCTGATGAAGTTCAAGAAAGCTGGCCCCATTTGACTGTAGCATTGGTCAAGTATTTCAGCAAAGAAGAGGAGCCCAAGAATATTCATCTATTGATAGCGAGGTTAAGGCAAGAAGAAGGAGAGATAGCACATCGATATGTGGATCGAGCGGTTGGGCTCTTGGATTGCCTGGTAGCTATGTATCCGGATAATGAGGGGTTTGTTGCCGGAATGACTCAGTATGTGTTGAGCCATATGGTGTCTGGTTCAGCTGATGAGTTTCATCTCAAGTTGAAGTGGGAGGACCCGAAGACCATGGAGCATGCAAAGGCAATTGCAGTGAAGTTTGATAGAACGTCTAGTGATTTAGTCATCATTCCTCCTTTCCCTTTTGCAACGACAGTCAAGGTGTCTCATGGTGGATCCATCTTAGCAAAACCTCTTCATCCCCCATCTTCTCCCCCTCCTTTGCAATATGTATCCCCTACCCCTATTGGTGTACCTCCAACTCCTCATATTGTGAAGATTATTGATGAGCTCCGCATTGAATTGATGGAATTAAAAAGTAAGGCTACTCCTGCTCCACATGATAAGTCCCAGTTGGTTTGTCACGGTTGTAATCGAAAGAGGCACTACCACTCAGAGTGTCCAAATATTCCTCAAGTGCATCTCATGGAGACTTCTAGATCAGTTACTAGGGAGTCAGATAATGATGAGATTGAATGTGGCAATGATAGTGAATCAATTCCCTCTGAAAGCTGTAGTGAATCCGCTAATGATAATGAACCATATGGACTTCATATACCCTACCAGATTGCATTGAATCCTTAAGATTCTCTTTCTTCTCCTTTGGATTTTTCTTTAGGTTCTCTTTCTCCTCCTCTGGATTTTTCTTGATGGATTGTTCGATGATGAAAGCATCAATGAGCTCGAAGTCTTGACAGTAGGGGCCGACAATGGTGAAATCCTCACCATTTCTTCTCCCCTTGATGTTGTGAGTCTCTTGGAACCTGATGTGATTATATGTGGTGATAGCATGGTAGAGATGTTTGAAATGTGCTCAGAAGATGCTTTGATGGATATTGAAGAACAATGCAACCAACTATGGGCTGAGCTTATTGATGAGAAAGTCATGGTGTTAGATGAAGTGTTGAGCAGTAAGGATGAAGTTGAGGCCAAGAAGTTGATGGATGTGATGCATGTTGAAAAGGTCTTGATGTTATCTCTTGATGATTTCACAAGGTATGATCCCATGATTGATTTGGAAAGGAGCTCCAAACCATTCTTGCAAGAGTCAATGTGGGATGGTGTTTTTCATCAAATAATAGATTTCCCTCCATATGGGGGGAAGTATGTTTTGGAGTTCCTTTCATCCCAAATTGGGGAAAGTGATCCGCTCCTGTGTGCTTTGATACAGCATCCGGGTTTTGTGGCCCTTTTAAGTAGTAACCGGTTTGTATTTGATCCAAGGCGTGAGGAGATGGCAGTGACATCACAGATTGTTTTTGATCGAGGAAAGTATAACGGTAAATGAACACAGATTCTTGGATCTATTGAGTTCCAAGATCATTTTCAAAAACCACATGAAAGAAAGGTATTCAACAAAAGGGATCTCAAGCTTTTCCTTGTTGTGTTTTTTTTCCCAAGCACGAAATGCTATGCATTTCCTGCCGGGAGGGGGAGGAAGTGTTATAATTAAAGTTAACCAATGAAAATGGCATAAATATGTGTGTGTGCTTGTATGTGTGGCAATAGTATAATAAAATATGGTATACATAGGGACATAGGGCCCAGAGTTGAGGTGGCAGGGCATGACCATGTGCCACCCTTCCACGTAAGAGGACCCATAAGATGTGTTGTACATAATCCATGGTAGTAATATTATAAAATGTTAAGGTGGCATGGCTTCCCCATGTGCCACTCCTCCACCTAGGCGGTCCCATGCCTATATTTAGTGAGATATGGCTCAAAGTCCATGGGAGAAGTAATATAAAATAGGTGGAGATGGATATTATATTGGATTATTCCCTTCATATAGGATAGGCCCATGTGGGGGAGGTATAGATAGTCCAAGGATGCAAGTTAAATAATGGGGAAAGTAGGATGAGGTGGCAAGATTCCTTGTGCCAACCCTCCACTTGTCCTCCTAGATGTTTGAACGTATTATAAAATTGGGAAGAGACCAAGAAAGTATCATAGACTTGGGATATGGGAGTTGATATATGTGAAAAAATATGACCAAGTGTTATCGCACACAATTGAGAGTGCGTAACCGCCTAGCCCACATGGGAGACTCTTCCACACACACCATGCATGTGGGAGGATGCATTTATTAGGAGAGACCCTCTCTCTTGGCTATAAAAGGAGGGGGCTATTCCTTGATGAGACACGCTTATTCTTGTAAAGCCACCTAGCTAGTGCTTTGATTTCTCCCTTCCCTTCCTTTCAAAATAAAGCATGGTCCTCTTCCCTTGATGTCTCTATCTTTACATTCCTCCTCCCATCATGTATACACTTCTCTTCCCCATCTCCCTTTCCCCTTGTGTCATAGTCTCCCTCTTCATTCCCTCCCCTTCTAATTCCTTTTCCCCTCTCATGATAACGTTTCGCTCTCACGTTCTCCTTTCCTCTATGGCCCTCGAGCGTCGCCATGCTTAGCCTCTAGCCTCTAGTCATGATTTCTTTTCCAGCTAATAACGGGTTTACATTTTCAATCTTAAAACTCATCTTTTGGGCCAAAACAATAAAATTTTGACAACTTGAGAAGATACAGGGATGTGAAAATGCCATCGTTTCGCAAAAGATGATTTTGCGAAAAGATGGCATTTTCACATCCCTGTATCTTCTCAAGTTGTCAAAATTTGATTGTTTTGGCCCCAAAGATGAGTTTTTAACATCTTTGCATCGCAGTCCCTGTTTTGGTCCAAAAGATGATATTTTCACATCCGTGTATCTTCGCAAGTTATCAAAATTTGGTTGTTTTGGCCCAAAAGATGAGTTTTTAACATCTTTGCATCTTTTAATTGTCAAATACAAATGGCATAATATTACATATCAAATCAAATGACAAGGCACGATTTAGATGAATATCATTCCTTTTTGTACCATTTAAAATTTTTTTGTGCATTAGAATATGAATTTTGTGAATTTTTTTCGACGGTCCCTATTTTGGTCCAAAAGATGACATTTACACATCCCTGTATCTTTTGATTTACAAGTCCAAACAAAGTCATTTTACTTATCAAAACAAATGGCCAAAAGTAATTTAGATGATTATCATGCATTTTTGCACTAGTAACGTTGAGACAGCATGGCCTACTAGTAAAATTTCATACACCAAAATATGAATTTGTAGTCAATTTGTTGCATTGGTTGGATTAGTGGAATGTAGGGTGAATTCATTGGGGAGGGATGTTTTTGCAATAACAAAGAAACATGGATTTTGTTCCAAGAGTAAATAGAGTTAAAAAAGCTAAGCATTTACACATGCATGGAATCTAGACTAATCCATTCAAGGAGTCGAAACACCCCAATTGTATGAAAGGTTGCATTCATGATTTCAATTACTATGGTCGAAAGAGATTGACTACAATAAGGTTTGTCTTTAATACTAACGATGACTTGGCAATGAAACATACCAACTCTCTTATGGGTGATGTGAAATTAGTGGTAGTGGCTTTAAAGTTATATGCATATTTAACCTTTTAGCATTGAGGTAACATATGGACTTTCAAATAAATGATATTTTTTTGTTATTCAAATAGGGGATTTATAAATCTTTTATTGTTTTGTATCACTTGCTTTTTTGTAATCTTCCAATTGGACCCTGTGTGTCTTGGACCTCGTCCCCCACATAACCTCTGTTCTAAATTTCTCTTTCTCTGCCTCTCCCCACAAGTGAATTCCTTCCTCTACCTGTGCATGTGCTTCTGCCCGCATAGGCGACTTCCTTGATATTTGCATTCTTCCACATAACCTCTGGTATAAATTTCTCTTTCTCTGCCTATGCTTGTGCCTGCCAAGATGCTAACATAAAACTGTATAGTTAAGTTCATTCAGGATATCCATACCACAATCATCTTATTTTACCTTGATGTCAAAATGTGCCGATTCATTCCGTATTTCTTTAATTCTAAAAATACCTTCAATTTAAAAAGTGCCAATTCATTCCGAATTTCTTTAATTCTAGAACTTCAGCAATACCTTCAATTTGTCGCTGTCTTAACCTGCTCAACAAAGCACGAATATGGTCATTATGCAACATGATGAAAACTTTGAATTCCATCCAATGAGGAAATTAAATTTATATTAAACCTGGTAAAGCAAGCAGTGACTCAAGTTGAGCATCTTTTATACTAAGGGTCCATTTGTAGGTTAAGCCAAGTCCTTTATTCATTCTGGCCCAAGGTAATAAGCTTCTGTTTCACTCTCTTAGCTTCAGATCATCATCAAACATCCCCTGAAGAACTCTGAAATGTAAATGTGTACCATTACAGGTCAGAAGAGTTGGATGTAATTGATAACAAGAGTCAACAACCGAAAAGGTCATTTAACATTCCAACCCTGTGATCATGCAATTCATAACAATAAACTAGATCCAATGTTTGGTTCCTAAAACTGTCTCTCTCCAGGTTCTATAATATCAGGACACAATAACAAAGCCCTTCAAATAAACAGCATGTAGTATAGCATTTTGTATAAGGAGCGGTCTACTCTTGTGAATGTGAAATGGCAGTACATAAATTTTGCGGCGCCAACTTCAAAAAATGGACCATTTGAAATGCAATTGCATACATGCATCTAACTGCATAACAATATAGAGAGCTCCTGTTTCATTATTTTGGCTTCAATTCAGAAAAAAAATTCTGAAGAAAGATTAAACATAAGATAGTAGCAATGTGAAGCTCCTTCATTAGCATTTAGTGTATCATTCGTTTTCTAAAGATCAGTCTAGGAGCAATTTTAAATGTGAAATGGTAGTAGAAAAATCCTGCAGAGCTAATTTCAAAAAATGACCGTCTGAGATGCAATTGTATACACAAAGCAAAGATGCAATAGTATATACAAGCAACTATCTGCATACAGGCACAAGGAAAAAGTGCCAGAAAAAATTGACTGAGAACTACTATTATTTCTGATTTGAAAGAGTCAGCACATCAGGACGCTGTGGGGTGTGAATCATAACCATTTGGATGATCTTTTCGCCATCTCCAGGCATCCGCCAAGCTTGCTGTGAGATCTGTATGTTGGGCTGCCCACTTGAGCTCTCGATTTATTTTTGAAACATCACTCCAGACTTCTGCATAATCGCCCTCCCTCCGTCCCAGATATGAAACTCTGATGTTAGTTCCAGTCGCTGCATGACAAGCCTCCACAAATTCTTTCACTGAGACCCCTGCAAGCACACAACAGGTTCTTTACTTCGCCAAGTGTGGTGAAAAATAGCCTATTAACAACGATCAAAATATTTCTACACACATCTGGATGTGTGACCATGACTGATCTGGGATGAGGTTCTCTAAAAACCAATAAAATGCTCAAGCAGCTTCACTTGTTAAATTTATATAAAAGGGATTGATCTTGCTAATGATAAGGAGAAATGAGTTGCTCCTTAAGATGGGCACTCACTGATCAAATACATACCTTTTCCAGTTCCTACATTGTAAATGCTCACTTTTCCAGGTGAACAATGGCTTAAGGCCTTCACATGAGCATCAACCAAGTCTGTTACATGGATGTAATCCCTAACACATGTACCATCTTTGGTTGCATAGTCTGTTCCTCTGATCTGCCAAATGCATGTTTGATATGTTACAAAGGCCAACAACAAGAAACTGGGAAAACATTTCTTGCTATAAACATCACTTGCTAAGTACAATGATTGCTTCTTCTGTTTTTATATTTCAACTTCTCCCTTGTAATTTCTATGATGTATTACATTAAAAGCAGACCAAAACAAATATTGCTTCCCGTATTTGCAGTTGATCCTTTGTTTCTTACATTAAAGAGTCTGTAGAAGAACCTACTGGTCTCTTTAACTTCAATGCCAACCAGAAGAGAGAATCGTTTTTAGGTGACTTTGCTCTCCTGTTTCACTTCATTCATTTATTATTGAATTTCTGGTTCACATGGTGTGTAGTGTTGGGCATCATTTTCATTGATGTACATAGTCAAATTTTCACAAATATACTATGTTTACTTATCAGGAAACACATTTCCTAGAGTTTGCAAGAACACAACTTGATTGCATGATTTGACTGGAATGATTTTGGGAGTCTCATAAGTCGAACTGACATCCATTTTCCTTTAATTGTAGAGTATGTTTTCTTCCATCTGGAACGATGCTCATGTGATACTGAGCTACAAGAGATTCACATTTTTAGGTCTCAAAATCAACCTGCAGGCCTGGAATGACTCCCATGACTGCATCAAAACAAGCACCAGATATCCGCCCATATTTTCGTAACTCTGGTCTCGGTGCTTCACCCAGTCTCCCCTTTGGATCTGATCCAATCACATTGAAGTATCTGTAAAGAAAGATGAGAGTTTCAAAGCAGTAGTACCATAGACAACATGTATACCTTTCTAAGGCTAGAATGAGGATAAGTACAAAAGGAAGGTAAGGTAGAACACAACTGAGAAAAAAGTGGAAAGGGAGGAAACTGAGGGGGGAGTGGTGGTTTGCGGAGGAGGGGGGGGATGAGCAAGGACAGAGAAAGGTTTGTTGGTAGGCTTGTTAGAAGATAACATGAAACAGAAAACGAGATCAGAAAATAGAAGGCTTAGTTAATGTCCCCATGTCATGCAAAAATAAAACTTTAGTTAATATGGCCTCTACTTCATAGACCCCCTGCGTAGATTTCTGGTTCAGTCATTTTGCGAATAAATTTCCCATTTTTAATTAAGCCCTTTTTTCAATAACTTGAAGGACTGCCCCTCCATATGTTTACAAGGGTAGATTCTCCTTGCAAATAAAGCCTTAATATTAACCTACTTCATTCTTTCCTTACCAAAACCAGATACTTCACATGGATGCAAAAGAGTTAAAATGACACTTTTCCACCCAAACAAAATTGTGGATGCCAAGCTATCATCCAAAAAAAAACCTCATACTACATATAGCAAGCTGCAGTCATGTTAGATCTGATCAACTAGTAAAGAACAACTGGTAAAATAAACAATACCCTGCTTTGTGGAAAGGAAACCAACCGGAGGATGACTGCACCCATATCTGACTTTCTTGCATGGTCATGGATAATTTCTTCAGCCATCTTCTTTGCTTTTCCATATGGATTGATTGGAACCTGAGAAAAAGCACAGATTAGCAATTTTCTCTACTGTTATGTAACTGAAAGGAAGTAGCTTGTCGTCTAAGATCAAATGATTTGTTTCTATAGGAGAGAACTGATCCTTCCTCTTTTAACAGAGAAGTATCCAAACAATACAAATAATATTCCATAAACACTCCTTCCCTTGAATATCGGTTGCAGATCAGATGAGATTTCATGCTAGAAGTGACCTTATGCGTGCCTCAGTCCCACTTCATTAGGCATATTCCCTTTGCGTCAATGTTGCTATTTTCCCTATCAGAATGCCAAGGACTGTCATAAGAATTGCACTCACTCGGACCGTTCCGTACCAAAATTTGTCATCTGATGTCGAAGCCACTCGCTGCCTGATCATCCCTCGACATGGTGCACTATCAAGTTTCAATGTTGGCCAGTTCATACTTCATGAGGCCAAGCCATACAATTGAATCTTATCTTTACTTGCCCACTTTGTGCCTCTAACAGCTCATCCGAATGCCATGCCCACTTTGATGCACTGCGATCTCTCAGTGCTGGCAGTTACCTTTCCACACAGATGGCCAAGGCAAAGATCATTGCTTTCAACATCTCACCACCAGATTGCAGGGGTATAGCTTCCTCTTGGGGGGTGCAATGCTCTAGAGGTCATATTCTATGTTTGACTAGAAGTAGAGTTTTGTTTTTTTCCAAGAAAAGATCCATTTAGATACAATTATCAACTATCATGATTGTAATGACAAAGGGAAAAGACTGAATGTTTGCAGCCTGCTTCACGAACTTGCCTAAGATAGGCCAAGAGTAGGTGCAAGCCAGTGTAGTGAGCAGATTCTTGATTCGTGAGAATGTAGAAGGTGCATATAGGCCAAGTCTTGCTAAAAATGCCCAAGGTCTCCAAGAACCTGCATGGTCCCAATTCACAAGGTTCTAACTCACTGCCTAAGGTAACCCAAGGGTAAGTGCTAATAGGCTGTGTAGTGGGCTATCCAACCACCAGATTCCTGCCATATCATGCAGCTTGCTTTCATATGTGCATAGGTGTGCAGCTAAACACCCTGAGGTAGTCCACCTTGGGTTTTCTGTTATACCAAGTCTCAAAGGGAGTCACAGTCTTCAAGGCCTTGGTTGGCCATTCGTTCACCGAATTCTGCAATTTTTCATTTCTGAAGTAACCTTCTTTGGAGGAGTCTCCAAAGAAGGCATATGCTGTACCTTCCCATGTCTGAAGTAACCATTGCCACACATGCATTTGACATGCTGCTTTCATGTTTATCCAGCTGAAACACACCTTGATTTAAAAACTATTTGATAGCCCTCTTCTCTATCCTTGACAATGCATTTATCATCTTCAAAAATGATGGCAAAGCCTCTTTTCTGAAAAGATGATACTGATAGCAAATTCTTCTTAATCCCTGGCACATAAAGGACATATGAAAGGCATAAAGCAATCCCATCAACTAATGACAGCTTTTGTTTTGTTTTGAGAGCCATCTTGCGAGGCACTTACACCCACTAGACATCTCATGGAGAACGCTTTCCCCCCACCATATGTATTCGGTGCCAGCTTTAGTGTGGACTCCCCACTAAGCAGAGAGCGGAGAAGATACCAGGACCCCAATAGCAAAATCCTTCCAACTCCCTTGACAAGGTATGAGAATTGTTGGTATAAGACGTTCTCCTGCCAACTGGAGCAGGCTGTGAATCAGCAAACAAACTTTTTCTGGAAGTAACGTGCCTAGAAACCCCACTTTCAAAGCACTGAAGCATCACTCACACTAAGTGAGGCAACCTCATGGTTGGCATCACACCTGGCATCATAACTGGTAATAGGTAGATACAGCAGCCTGTGAAGGAATCTTCAGCACTGAAACAAGCATAATCTGCCTTAAAAACAGCAGGAACATCTCGAAATCTGCACCAGAACTGATCACAAGGTGCAAAACAGATCCTGGAGTACACCTGAGCAGACACACAGCTTCGAGCAGATGGATGAGGGTGGTGGCTGTAAGAAAACGGCCTGATTCAAGCTGCAGGTGGAGATTTCCTGCGACAAAACTCCACTCCTAGGATTGGAATGGAGTGGGGAGTGTCAAGCAGGGTCACAGGCAATCTGATACCAAATGTGAGAGATGGAGATGGTGAAGGGAGTAAAACCGTTCCCCGTCTACCCCCCCCTCGCATGCTGCGCAGCCCTCCCCCTCCCTCCGTCAGCTGCTGCCGCGCAGCCAGCCGCCCCCCTCTCCTCATCCTCTGCCCGTCGCTCCTCCTCTCCCCCCCCCCGCCACGCTCCACTCACCTCACCCCGCCTCGCTCCGCTCCGCTCACCTCACCTCACCCCACCTCGACCCGCTCCGCTCCACTCCGCCCGCTCCGCTCACCTCACCCCCTCTCCACTCACCTCACCCCGCCATGCTCCACTCACCTCATCCTGCCTCGCTCCGCTCCGCTCCACTCACCTCACCTCACCCCGCCTCGCTCCGCTCCACTCACCTCACCCCCCTCTCTTTCTCCTCCTCTTCCCCCGCCACCCCTTTAGTCCCCACCTTCTTCCCCCCCGTTTCCCCATACCTCTCCCCTTCCGTTTCCTTTCCCTTCCCCCGCCTCGGGAGTTCGCAGTTAGTCAAGCGATATGGCGGCTACGTGCCCGGAACCGGTGGCCCAGACATACCCCCCCCCCCTCCATCAGCCTATCGCGTTACATTGACAGAGCACCAGGTCTCCTTGGTGAAGCAGGCCGCCACGGATTTCTCCCAGACATCAGTTTATGGGAGAGTCATTGGCTACTCCCCTTCACGAGTAGACATCAGGGACTGGTTGCAGTCCACCCTCTACCTCGAGGACAGTCACATTGAGGAGGTTGCACTCATGGGACGTGGCATCTTCTGGCTTAAGCTCTCCTCAGCACAGGCTACGAGCGACATGGTCAGGCGATCCCCTACTTCTGTGGGTGGGAAGATCAGCCTCATGGTCCCATGGTACAGGGGTTTCAGTGTAGCGGACTTCGATGCCCGCTTTCGCATTCCTCGCCATCCAGTACCCTTATCTTCCTAGGTCTCGCAACAGAGCTTCGCCCGATCATCAAGGACCTGGGGGCGCACTTTGGTTGGCCTATGTAGGACACCTACGTTGATGCGGCGGCAGCCCAAGGGGTGCCACGTGTCAAAGTGGCAGTCCTTGATCCACAGAGCATCCCCTCGGAGTTTGAGATAGAGACAGACACAGGTGTGGTGACGCAGTGCATTCTGGTCACTGGTCGCCCAAACCAGTGTCTGAGATGCCATGGCTTCGGGCACCAAGCTCGCTCATGTCCTCGCTTCACGGGTACAGAACCTCAGAGGACCCCCGTTCAGGCAACTCAGGATACTCCACACCAGCCAGCGACATCCCTCCCGAAGGGGAAGGCTGAACGGAGGTCAAACGAAAACGGAAGGGAAACAAAGCAGGCCCCAAAAAACCTGCCCATCTACAGCTAGAGCCCCCTCCGATGGTCCCTACTCATCAGCAGCCCGGTAAGGGGAAGGAGAAGGGAAAGGAGAAGGTCAGCCAGCCTCCCCCTCATCCTTCACCCCGCCCTCCCCCCCCTCCCCCCTCCTCCTCGATTCTCCGACCCCCACCCCCTCCAGGATCCCCCTCCGCACCAGTGGTTTCCGCTCCACTCTCTTCCTCCAGCATGATCCAGAAGGATCCCCCCCCTCCACCTGCGCCACTTGCAGCCCCGAAGCCGGCACAGACCTCACCCTCGCCTATCCCTCCGGGCCCGGCGGAGGGGAGAGGCCCTTCCCCGCAAGTAGCTAGCACCCCTCACTTCGGTTCAGACTCCTCATCTTCGTCCCCATGCCCAAGGGCTGCTCCTAGAGCTCTTCCATTGGAGTTTTACCGAGCAGGTCCTTGGGATTACTTGGATGCAGCGGGTATTGGCTCCTTTCCCGCATGCCTAGACATCAGCATCTTCTTCCTCCGCAAGGGGGCGGAGGGTAAGGTGTCCATCCTTGCCCCACACGATGGTCCTAGCTATTCCTTCACTATCTCCAGTGAAGGGAGACGAATGAAAATGTTTGGGAGACGATACGAGACCAGTCCCAGGAGCAGGTACAGGACTGGATTGGTAGCAGAGCAGCGGAGCCTCTTCAGCAACAGTGGCAAGAGGGTGATGTTCGTCTGCGTTGGCACCACAGCGCCAAACGTTTCCGACTCCTAGTCATTATTAGACCACCGCTGGAGTGGGCCTACGCGCAAGGGCTTCGCCCATGGAGGACTTCAGAGGTTGCGGGCTTCTACAGCATTTCCTTGGCAGAGGCGTCGAGCTGGTTAGAGACAGCATACCACCACGGGACGAAGGGCCTTTCCCCTCTGCTGAAGGTTTTAGAGGATGGGTCCATTTTGACTCCTCGGGCTGAATCCGTTTTGTGATTACAGCCCGCTAGCCTTTAGGCCTTCTTGTACCTCGCTTTCAAGTAATATAACTAGCACTACTTTTTGCACAAAAAAAAAAAAGAAGGGAGTAAAACCATGGAGCTCTATTAAAAGGAATTTGCAAGAATGAAGATACAAAGGATGTCAACATGAAAAAACCCCCCTAGGTTAGAAATGAGATTTTCAATGAGAATCCCGTCATGCCCAGCACAAGGAGCTCAAGCTTGTCATAACACATGACACATGATAAGGTGGAACAACTATAACGAACAGCATTCTTTCATGTTTTTCCTACCTTCATCAAATGCCTATCAGATGTGTGATAGACACCTCTAGTTCCCCCACAAGGGGTGTACTCTCATGATCTGTTGGTCTCAATAGGCCTTGGGCCTTTTGCACATGGATGCCCCCCTCCCCCCCTCCTGACTCTCTCTCTCTCTCTCTCTCTCACACACACACACACACACACGCATACACACACACACACACAACTGAAAAATAAGGCAACGGAATTAGCTAAGGTCAAGGCTGCTAGGAAGGATGGAAAATGGGCAGTATATCGTGGAGGCATAGCAATCATCAAGGAGTTTAAATCTAAGCCAAAAGACTCTTAGTCTTAAACTGATGTATGGCTGATTACGTTTTTCAAGCTTTAAGTAAGATACTCTAAATAATTGGTGTTAACATCCACAAGTACAACCACCAAATGCAGGGTAATCAATGAGTAAAGGTGACCAAACAGAATGATCAACTTTAACAAAACAAGCTCAAGGGAGTTTGATACCCAAATACACCAAGGCCAATGATTACAAGCAATGTGCACACGGAATGAGTATAGCTCAAACACAAGCAGTTTGATTCCCAAATACCCCAAGCCCCCCCAAAAGTCCAAAGATTCCAAACAACATGCACAGGTTGTACGTTCCAGCTGTCTCCGCCCAGAACATGAAGGTGTTGGAACAAGGAGATGCACACTTCAGTCTGCATACGCCTTGCACTGTTCAGCTCCACATCCACAAGAAATAGCGACGCCAACGAAAATAGCCATGAAAGGAGTACAACTCAAACTCATGGAGTTTGATCCCCAAATATTCTAAAGAAAAGGCTTCCCAGCAACATTCAACTCAGGGAGTCTGTTCCCCAAATATCGTCCCGGAATAGGGTTTGTTGGAATATGAAGCCGAAGTGAGTCAAAAATGTGTGTTCTAGGTGGTCTAGGTGGTGTTTTATAGTCTAGTGAGTCCTAGACGTGCCACGTGTCATATTGGGAGATATCCCATAGACATTGTGACTCTCTAGAGTCTAGTGTCACACTATATAGTGTTGTACTTGTCTATTGTCTATCACAACAGTCAACATCAAGCTATGAATACATTGTGAGTATTTTGGTTATTGCCTTGCACTTGTACTTTCTTTCCTTTCCATTCTTCCTTTAATTATGCTTTCCATATTTCCATTCCGTTCCTAGCTAGCTTCCATGTCCCTTCAGGGTTACCGTTGAGTGTCCCGACGAAGCTGAGTATCGCCACTCCAGGTTTGAGTCTCATGCACCATGCATGACACCAAATAGGTGAAGGTGTAAGGATGCTCAGGGAGTTTGAGTCCCAAATCACCCGAGCCTAGGAGTGGCGAGGCTAACACAAGCGCTATTTGGGAACCTGTTAGGATCACCTCCTAATACTAGGTTTATCCCAAGCGCTTTAATATGGTTAACACAAGCACTATTTCCGCTAGTAGGGAGAGTTGGTAAGAAGAGCAATATGCCTTGGCGCCCTACGAGCCCAAGAGCCCATGGTTGTAAAGTGAGGGAGAGTGCTAAAAAGAAAAAGGGTTGGCCCTCCCTTCAAAAGGTGACTTGTATAAAAGGCCAAAAGTTTGACTTTGGTCTTCATTGTTGTTTGCACAAGTTTGAATACAAGCTCCCTCTTCTCTTCCAAGAGAGTGTTTTGAGTGTTCTCTTGTTTCCATTGTAGTGCCTTTGTGGTTGTCACTCTATCCCCTTTCACTCCCTTCTCCTTCTTCCCTTCCTCGTCCTCCCTTCTCCCTCCTTCCTCTCCCCTCCCCTCTTCCCCTTCCCCTTCTTGCATGAAACCACATTGCAACAATCCGGAGGCCGCTTGAGTGACACTTACGGACGGCTCATGCTATGCATTGCTCCCACAAGGAGTAGCTAGGAGCGGAGCTCCGTTGGCATATCTTCAACTACCCCATGACACGTGAGTCACCGCCAAGACCCATACTACATTTTTGGCGCCGCTGCACAGAAGAAAATGTATGCTTTTGCATTTGCACTTATCTTTCTTCGTTATAGTCCCATTGCACAAGTTTTCAAGCTTAACTTGGAGCTTGTTAGTGGAGTTGTAGGAGAGAAGAGAGGTAGAGAGAGAGAGAGAGAGAGAGAACAGAAATCTGTTTTTTCATGTAGGAATGTCAATTTTGAGCTTGGGAAGCTCGTTTTAGTTGCTTTTTGGTATTTCAAGTTGATAGGAACGTAGTAAACTTGATTGCTAAGGTGTGTGTGTAGTCTAATCACCTCGAAAAACAACAAAACTAAGGATTTTTGTCAAGTTTTGGAGTAGTTTCATGTTCTAGAACTTGCCTTTTCTGAGTTTTTGCATTTTGACTTC
The DNA here is from genome assembly GCF_047967505.1 of Dipteris shenzhenensis. Taxonomy (NCBI): domain Eukaryota; kingdom Viridiplantae; phylum Streptophyta; class Polypodiopsida; order Gleicheniales; family Dipteridaceae; genus Dipteris; species Dipteris shenzhenensis. Next base: position 22,202,409 of record NC_141604.1, read on the forward strand.
AAAAAGTGTTTTTTTTCAAGTTTTTTTTCATTGAGTAGGTAGATTAGGTAGTGTAGCACCCCCCCATCACAAAAAAACAGAAACAAAGACTGCAAAATCTTCAGAAATCACCCAATCTCAGTCGGCGCAGCTGTGTTTGACTATCCCGCCGAGTCGGCGTGGTAGCATATCACACTGACCAGATTCCCCGCCGACCGACGCGTTAATCGGATCCCACTGGTCAACCGTAGTTGACCCAGTGCCGTAGTGCTTCTCCGCCAACCTAACCCCTGACCACGGTCTATCCCGCCACTTGGAGTTAATGCTTGTCAGAGTTACTTCCGCACCAATTTGACAGGTCATTAACTGGTGATGTAGTGGTTCCCCGCCGATCGTTGCTATTTTACTATCCCGTCGCTGGCGTGGTGAACCTACCCCTCCGTCCGTATCCATAATCGTTCCCCTCCGCCATCGCGTTACTACATCGCACCGCCCATCGTTGTGAAATCCCGCCGTCCAATGTTGTCCGCGTACTACGCCATTGTCGCTATACTATCCCGCCAAGTCATTTTTTCGTCGACCGGTGTTATACCGTATCTCTATGCCCCTGGGGATAGTTCGTCCTTCGGATTGCACCAACCACGTGGCACCTATTTCTCCACCGATCGTCACCATACATCCATCCCCTCGCCCAGTTCTATTTCCTATCCCGTCGAGTCATTTTCTCGCCGACTGGTGTTATATTGTATCCCTACGCCAATGGGGATAGTTCGTCCTTCGGATCGCACCGACCACATGGTACCTATTTCTCCACCGATCGTCGCCATACATCCATCGCACCACCCGGTTCTATTTCCTTATTCCGCCAATCATCGCGGAAAGGTTACGCCACCGCCCGCTGCCAAAACCATATTACACCGCCATTGCTATACCCGCAGCCTGCCGTTCAGTGCTGTAGTGCTAGCCCACCGACCGGTGCTGTAGTACTACCTCACTGACCGGTGCTATACCTCTTGGGTAGCTAAGGAATTAACAGAAAATTCCAGAACCTCAGTTCAACTTAGGTGTCCCCGGCCAGAGGCACCCCACATGCACCTGAGGTCCGGAAGGATATTGCCAAAGGGTCTAGTGCCAGAGGAAAGTGCCTCGAGCTACGCTCAGCCCACCCTCCCTCCTAGATGGGGATCCAGTAGCTCGATCCCAAGCCTCCACTCGTTCGTAGGACCCCGTCCAAAAAATCAATCTAGTTCAGACAACACAGAAATCTGGAAGGAGTAATGCAAGACCCCACAAGCCCAAGGGCATCATCGAAAGCCCCTTTCACGAGTGTAGCTTCTCCCAACTCTCCTGCTCCTTCGGTTGCATCTAGGCTTAGAGGTACGTTCTCTAATATGGCTCCTTACTCACTATGCGGCAGTACGGCGTCCGCCTCCACCGCATTCATCACAATCATCGCATTTAGGTCTAGGTGAGTCAGTACCGTAGGCATCTCACCTGATGCACCAACCGCACACTAGTCCCTGCCAAGCCCACCGCACGCACACACGGTCAGCACTAGGTGACTAGGGTCCACTCTTGCATTGTTTATAAGGGCTCATGTTCTCACACGATGACCCCCTTGTCACGGCACTCAACACAAGTGCACTCTACTCCACCCACACTTCACCCACCCCACCCCCCCTTGCTTCCCTTTTTTCTATTTTCCCACAGTCACTACAACACCGACCGTGGCAGAAGGGTTCGCCACCGACCATTGTTGAAAGGTATGCCACCAACCGTCGCTGAAAGGTACGCCACCGACCGTCGTCGAAGGGTTCGCCACCGACCGTTGCCGAAAGGTGAAGGAGAGGGAGTGAGTGAGAGCAAGAGGGAGTGAGAGAGTAGGAAGCTTGGAAGCTGAAGACGTAGTTGCAATAGAATAGAGTGAAAAGAGTACAACACAAAGTGAGAAGGATAAGGTTTTGTCCTAGTGACAAAACCTTAGTAGTCACTAACCATAGTTAGTGAACTAACTGCAGTTAGGGGGAAAAACCTCTAAAAGAGGGAAAAGTGCCCCTAACTAGCTTATTATATTACATTGGTCACTGCTGAATTATATCTATAATTCTAACACCCCCCTGCAGTGCCAATGTCATGTACAAGGCTGATCAATCACCAAACGGATATAAGTTCAGGGCACTGCGAAATGCCTCAAACTTCTCACGTGGTAGCGCTTTGGTGAAAATATCTGCAACGTTGTCATGTGTGGACACAAAGATCATACTGATCTCTCCTGCATGCAACTTCTCTCTGACGTAGTGATAGTGAACCTCAATGTGCTTCGTGCGAGCATGAAACACTGGATTCTTTGCCACTGCAATGGCACTCTGACTATCAGTGAGAATTGGAGAAGGACCCTCCAAAGACAGATGAAGATCAGCAAATAAACGTCTCAGCCAGACACATTCAACTGTTGCTGTGAAAGCTGCCCTGTACTCAGCTTCACATGATGAGGTAGCCACTGTAGATTGTTTCTTGCTCAGCCATGAAATGCAAGATTTTCCCAAAAAGAAACAATTGCCACTAGTGGACTGCCTAGTGTCATAATCACCAGCCCAATCTGAATCACTGTAGGCATGCATCTGCAAGTCACCCCCCCTGGGAAATAGTAAGCCAAAAGACTTGGTGCCCTGCAAATAACGGAAGATGCGCTTAACTGCCTGCCAATGCATAGTTTTGGGGCTGTGCATGTACCTGCTCACCTGAGATACTGCAAACTGAATATCAGGCCTAGTATTGCAGAGATATATGAGGCATCCAACAGCTTGACTGTAAAGTGTGGCATCAACTGATTCTCCTACATCATGCATTGTGAGTTTCAGCCCCGGTTCCATAGGAGTAGATATGGGCTTACACTCTTGCATGTTAAATCTGTCCAAGAGTTTCTGAACATACTTGGACTGAGACATAACAGTGCCACGTCTCTCATGAGAGAACTGGATCCCCAAATAAAAGTGAAGCAGCCCCAAATCTGACATGTCAAAGTTGGTCTGCAAATCAGCTTTGAAATCTGCAATTTTTTCTTCATTGACCCTGTGAGCAGTAAGTCATCAACATAAAGAAGGATGACTAAGATTTCCCCCCCATCCATCTTGATGTAGAGGGTGCTCTCAGTAGGACTATTGTGCAGCCCCTTGCTGGTCAAAAAGGCATGTATTTTGGCATACCATGCACGAGGGGCCTGTTTCAGCCCATATAAAGCTTTATTAAGCTTGCATACTTGAAGTGCATTTGCTGTAATTTCAAAGCCCGGAGGTGGCTTGACATACACCTCTTCCAGCAAGTCCCCATTCAAGAAGGCTGTTTTTATGTCCAACTGATGAACATTCCACTCAAAATGTGCAGCCATTGCAATTACTGATCGGATGGTGGTCATCCGGGATGTAGGAGCAAAAGTCTCCTCATAATCTATGCCCTTTTTCTGAGCATAGCCTTTAGCAACCAGCCTGGCTTTATATCTGTCAATGGAGCCATCTGGCTTCCGTTTGACTTTAAATACCCATCGTGTGCCAATAGCATGTTTACCCTCTGTGGCAAGTCCACAACATCCCAAGTCTGATTTTTTGCAATGGACTGCAACTCATCGTGCATGGCATTCATCCAATGCACATTACCTTTTGCTTCTTCAAATGTGGCAGGCTCCTCCTCATCAAGGAGAGTACCTGCATATGCTGATTCCACTGAATTAGCACCTTCCATGTGCCTTGCTGCACTGCGAGTCCTGCCAGGTAACGGAGCATCAAGTTTACTCTCCCTGAGAGTTTGTAACAGCCAGTTTGGGACTGTTTTTGCTGCATGTATGTCTGCAATTTCTTGCTGCACCACTTGTTCCACTGCCTGTTGAGGAGGCAAAACATCCTGTGGCGGAATTGAAGCATTTGAAGGTTGCTGTAAATTCTGATTTGGATCAGAAAAATCAGCAGGGGAACCCAAAGCAATGGGTAGCAACCCTTGAAAGACATCTTCTGAAGATGAAGGCATTTGAAAATCAGCCTGAGTGTGAGCTGAATTTTCAGAAAATATTACATCTCTACTTACAATGATTTTGCGTGTAGCAGGATTGTAGAGACGATACTCCTTGCTTTCTGCACTGTATCCAACAAATATGCATTTGATGGCTTTATCTGACAATTTGTGCCTAAATTCAACTGGCACATGTGCATAGGCAAGGCATCCAAAGACTCGGAAGTGATCCACTGAAGGCTTCCTGTCATTCCAGACCTCAAAAGGAGTTTTTGTTTTTAAAGCCTTAGTGGGAGCCCTGTTCAAAATGTAATTGGCACACATTAAACCCTCCAACCAGAATTTATGAGGCATGTGTTTGCTTTTCAGCATACATCTGTCCATCTCCATGAGGGTTCTATTTTTCCTCTCAGCTTTGCCATTTTGCTGAGGGGTCAGCCTGACTGTGAGCTGATGCACAATACCCTTTTGCTTGAGAAAAGCATCAAATTCTGCAGATAGGTATTCCCCACCTCTATCCGTGCGTAATGTCTGTATCTTGAGTCCGGTTTCATTTTCAACCATGGCTGAAAAGTGTTTAAACACTGTGAACACTTCAGATTTCTTTTTCAGCCCATAAACCCAAGTAAAATTGGAGTAGTCATCAATAAATGTGACAAAGTAGAGATGACCACTTAATGACGGAGTCCTCATGGGACCACAGACATCACTGTGTATAAGCTGCAATTTGCGAACAGCTTTAACTGAACCATCCTTTTTGAAGGGGAATCTATGCATTTTACCTAAAATGCACCCTTCACAGGCATGTGGAGGAGGTATCTCAAGAGGTGGCAATGCATCAACCATTGAAAATTTCTGAAGTGTCATTAAGCTATTATAATGCATGTGGCCATATCTGGCATGCCATAGTGCTGCATTTTGCATGGCAGCTGTAGGGGTAGAAATTGCCAAAGCATGGGCTGCTCTTTTCTCAAAAATATCAAGCTAAAAAAGCCCACGCAGCAGAGTACCAGATAACATTAAGGCATAATTAGCTTCCCTGTCTCGGACAGCACATTTGTCATCCTCAAAGATGACCTGAAATCCCCCTCTGTTAAGAGTGGACACTGAAAGGAGATTTTTGGTTATGCCAGGCACATATAAGACATCAGAAAGTCTGAAAATTGAGCCATCAATTGCAGTGAGCTCAACTTCTCCTGTGCCACGTACTGAATATGAGGAGTTGTTGGCACAAGTGACTTTCTTACCAACAGGAGGTGGATGCAAGGAAGTAAAAAGACACTTCCTCGAAGTGATGTGCTTGGATGCACCGCTGTCAAAATACCATGTGTTCAGTGTTTCATTAACACTGAAAGCAGATGCATCTGTAGAAGAGTCAAAGCTGCAAGTCAAAAATGCATATGTATCATCACTGCAAGAGGCTGTACTATCCCGAGCATCTGGAACAGCCAACCTAGAATCAGAAATGCAAGATAAAAAGGCATAATCTTGACCAACAAAGTTGGCTGCAGCATCCCCACTGTCAGATGCACAAGGGGCTGAATCTGAAACAGACATTCCTGAGCTGTTTTTCTTTTCTTTTGCAATCCTTTTCCTGCATTCTGCTATGTGATGACCTGGCTTTTTGCAGTAGTGACAAAAACCCTTCTCTTTGGGCTTACTTGCATCACTTTTAGCCTTTTGTGAAGGCTGTCCTGACCCACTGGAAGGCTGATTTGCTGTTGTCTTTGCCTGTCCCTTTGTTTTTTATTTAAATTTTGAGAGCATGGCTTGTTCACCTGCACGTGAAGCCAAATTTTTCCTGGTCTGCTCTTTCTGAAGCAGAAGTCCTATCAACTCATGAAAAGAGAGAGGATTTGCACCCCCCCTCAATGATAAATTCAGCGAAGTGTGAAAGCTGAGATAAGACTCAGGAAGAGAATTCAGAGTGGTTGTAATCATCTCTGAATCAGGAATAATTTCATCTATGTTTAACAACTGCTCTCTGAGATCCTGTAGCTTTGTGAGGTGGACTGACATGGAGTCACCCTCCTCCATATGTGTATTGCTCAACTCTCTTTTTAAGAAAGATACTCTGGCATCATTCCGTGCTGCATACATGCTTTCCAAAATATCCCACGCTGCCCTGGAGGTCTTACACGACCGGATATGCGGAATGATTGATCTTTTCACTGAAAGAGAGATGCATGACAAGGCTAAGGCATCTCGTGAATCCCATCTCTTCTGTTCTGGAGTATTGACTGTAGCTGCACCAACAACTTGTCCTGCAGCTGCACCCTGTGCACGACCTCTTCCACCTCCTTGCTAAGGAGGGGTAGCAGGTGCAATATCTGCTGGTCGGATTTCATCCCCATTGACATAATCCCATAAATTGCGAGAAATCAGAATATTACGTACCATGAAACTCCAGAGGGAGTAGTTGGTACCATCCAACTTGTCTTCCTGTGAAAGACCACCGAACTGGAACTCATTCTGATTTTGATGGGCCATATCTGAGAAAGAGATTGAAGCAGATACTAAGCTGAATTCCCTTACTGGGAATAAAATGCACAACTCCCAAAAACACAGCCAAGCACGGGCTGTATATGCAACTTAGATTTCTGTACTTGAGCTGCCAGAAATCTGTCCAAGCATCAAACACTCTCCAAAATCTGCCAAAAGTGTTCCAAACACTCCAAGAAAGGCAGTATGTACTGAATACTCCAAAAAATGCTCTCCCAACACAAAAGCCCCAATTTGTGGCTAGAAATTGCAGCCAGAAAGGGGTAAAAATGCTAAAAGCCCCAAATCTGCAATTTTAAAACAAAAGCCCCAAATTTCAGACTATATCTCCAATTTTGCTCCAGATGTAGCTCCAAAATTGCACAATGATTGCAATGGCTGCAATATGCAAAATGCCCCAAATGTACTCCAAAACAACTGCACCAAACTGTAGTTTTCTGCAAGATGAGCCTGTCAAAGAACACCCGAGGCTGACAGCAACCGGTGTAGATCTACAAGTACAGATGGTAAGTCCAAACTGTACAGTCAATACAGATTGTACGTACTCTACGGTAAGTACGGAACAGGCCGTACAGTACGGGAAGCAAGAGCTGTACGTGACTAGCGACGATGTACAGCTCTGAAGTGCGGAGCTGTACGGTCAACTTGTACGGCTTCCTGCGCAGGTACGTCGAGCAGAACAGGTACGGATAGTGTACGGCGCGCAGGTTACGGGAGCAGAGCTCTGTACGGTGGCAGATGGCAACACGTACGGAGCTTGTACGACGATGTACGGTGGCAAATAGCGACACGTACGGGGCTTGTACGGCGATGTACGGCACTTCACGATGTACGGGGCGCAGAAATGTACGGCGAATTTCGTACAGTCGTACGGACTGTACGGACGATTTGGAGCAGACTTAATACGTGGAGCAAAAAAGTACAATGAAAGAAGCAAGGAGCCCGAGTCTCTTGGACCTGCTCTGATACCAAATGAAGGAGAGGGAGTGAGTGAGAGCAAGAGGGAGTGAGAGAGTAGGAAGCTTGGAAGCTGAAGACGTAGTTGCAAGAGAATAGAGTGAAAAGAGTACAACACAAAGTGAGAAGGATAAGGTTTTGTCCTAGTGACAAAACCTTAGTAGTCACTAACCATAGTTAGTGAACTAACTGCAGTTAGGGGGAAAAACCTCTAAAAGAGGGAAAAGTGCCCCTAACTAGCTTATTATATTACATTGGTCACTGCTGAATTATATCTATAATTCTAACAAAAGGTTCGCCACCGACCATCGCTGAAGAGTTCACCACCGATAGTCGTTGAAAGGTTCGCCACCGACCGTCCTTGAAGAGTTCACCACCAATCGTCACACTGAAAGGTTCGCCACTGACCTCCGTTGAAGAGTTCACCACCGATCGTCTCGCTGAAAGATTCGCCCACTATCGCCAAAAGATTCAACACCGACCGACGCCATCTCGATCCCCGCCGGACCGTTGCTATCCCAATCCACACCGCCCCGTCGCCATTTGGGTACCATGCCGGCCGCGGCCACGTTAATTCACACCGATCGTCACCATCGATGTTCGTCGCCAACCATCGCCATAAACTCAGCACCGACCGTCGCCATACAGTATCCCACCGATCGGAGGGATAAAAATCTATAAAAGCAGGCCTACCTCGCCGGGTCGTCGCCATAGCAGTTGCAGCCAAACTTTGTCAAAATTTATCCAGAAATCTGACAGTTTCCTGCCCACTTTCCCTCCATCCCTAATAGCAAATTGATGTCCTCTTGTTCTTCCTCATGCACCGATTCCCTCGTCACGCAACTCCCACTTCTATTTGCCATGGAGTCTGAACATGACTTTTTCGAATTCGAGTCACACTTGGACCTCCACCCTCGCCCTATCCCAGAGGCCATCGGCCCACCAGACTCGCAGAGCACCCCTTCGGTCACAATTTGAATGCCGGACGAAACACCCGTGGAGGACTTACAGAATGAAGACACCTCCACCAGACAGGCGACTCAAGAGGAGCCAGCCGCAACAGGCACAACCCCCACGAAAACACGGAAGCGCACCCCGACGCCAACCACTGGCGAGTACAAGATCGTGCGTTCACAAGCGCACTCACCATTGGGAGAAGCATGGCTCCAAGAGCTAATGCTTGTGTAGTCCACTCGCGCTTTGCATTCGAGGGTCGGGACTACACCCTCCACTACCACACTGCAGCAGCATATGCCGCTCTCCAGGACCCAGCAGTCGTGGAAGCCCTTAACTTTTCAAGCTTGCAGAGAGTAGCAGACCGCTTCCCATGCCACCTGGACATGAAGCTATTGGCGGAGTTCCTCAAGACATACGACAACAACACCAAAATCGGAGTCTTGAGAGATGCAGCAAGCAAGCCCCACCACCACCAAATCAATCAAGACACGGTACGGGCAGAATTCAACCTGCCAGTGGTGGCAAAAAAATATTCCCAGCAAAAGAAGAACCTCGACTCCCTAAAGAAGGTCTGTCCCTACGACTGCCACAAGTGTAGAGGTCGCATCCAGTTCAACACCATCTACAAGCCCGAAGTAGAGCATCCAGCAAGAGCCCTGCAATGGCTCACTCAAGTAAAGCACTCGGACCATCATCAAACCATTGTGCCCAATATCTTGCTGAGGATGGTGAACTTTCAAAAGACGAACTCGACTGACTACTACTGCACCCAGATGAGAGAGGACCTCACCCATGGGGACGTCATCGGCAACCCCATGTTGTATATACTGGTCCTCTACTACCCCAAAAGTCAGCATCCGCCCATCAGCTTCGGACTTGCCGAGAAATCCGCCATCGGTCCGATGCCGACCGAGCAGGAAGAGACAGAAACTAGGCCCAAGAGAGCGAGGACAACACCAAGTGCCACTCCAGTCATCCAAGTGCAACCGGAGCCAAGTCAACCGCTCAACCGGTATGAGGAAATCCAGTTGCACGAGTTCATGCAACAACAACTACGCATGCAGTGGCTAGGTCCTCAGGATAAGGGCAAACAAGTGCAAGGAGGGTCTATTCTCATTGAAGACCTCCAAGGCGATGACACCATCGAAATCGGCCTCCATCCAGGTGTCGAGACTACGCCAACAACCCCAGCTGCATGTTGGAAAGCTGAAAGGAAAGGAAAGAGTGGACACAAACTCAGAATACTTGCATTACTTGGTTGTAGAATGAAGAAGAGTGAGGTCCTTAAGTAGGCACCTCATACATGCTCACTGACATCACTGATGACCTCGGAGCTCCACAATCATCTCCTCAATCTGCTCCTAGATTCTCTCAATCATCCTATGTGGCTCTCCACCACCTAACTGTGCTTGTGGGCACCTAACTGTGCCTCTAGCACTCACACATAGAAACATAAGGTGTGCCTGAGGCATACACCTTGAGATATCCCAACAAACCCCCCCTCAAGGAAATGCCTCAGGCTATGTCAAGGATACATCTAGTCTCATAGTTTCTCATGCCATCTCATGGTGGTCAAGGATAAATCTATGGCTAGGTTCTCATGCTAGCAAGGGTTCCCTTGGGTGTAAGGTAAACAAAAGGGATACAAAAAGACCTTCCAATGGTTATCTCCCCTGCATGTACATGCACACAATGTCTGCAGGAGATACCATGGAGCAAAACATACACATGGCCTACATCATAAGGTGACCAGAGGTGTTTACAAAACACACAAAAACACAATAGTTTATTTCATTCATTTTGGAGGACTATCCAGGCTGAGTACCTTGACATAAAGAGAGAGATCTGGAGCATACATAGAGATGTGTTTAAAATGCATAATCTTCAAAGGATGCCTCATCTTGTGGAGGCTCATTAACTGTAAGTAGATTTGCATTTTCTGTCTTTGCTTTGGCTCTGCAAAACTTCTCATTATGGTTGTTCTTGCCACAGTGCTTGCATGGATTAATTTTGAAGCAGTCCTTTGAAAGGTGATTTGTCTTTCCACAGTGGATTGCAAGGGGTATACTTGCCCTTCTGGACTTTTACAGCATAAGCAGTGTCATTGCCTTTCCTGAGCTCCATATGCCTTTCTTCTTCTTGGAGAGCAGAGATAATGCCTTCAAGGTTAGGATTGGGAAGATTCTTCAAAGTACTAACAATGTGATCAAATCCTTCAGGCATACTCTTAAGTAACACTGCCATAGCATCATCAGGAGTGATAGGAGAGTTGATAGAAGCTAATTGAGTCATAAGACTCCGCATATAGTTGACATGAGCTGCTAAAGTAGTACCACTTGCCATCTTTAATTCAAAGAAAGAGATTTTAAGTGATAGTTTAGAGATGTGAGAGCTTGCACCAAAAATCATGTCTAGCTTCTGCCAAGCTTCCGAAGGAGACTCCAAGTCAGAGATATGGTGTATATAATCATCACCTAGAGCAAGAGCAATTATACCTGCTTTTTCTTCTCTAGCTGGATCCCTTGCCGGTCATGTCGGAGTTGAGGATTGTCCAGCATTGGAGGCCGTAGAAGAAGGAGTAGGAGTCGGTTTGACAAGTCCCCATAAGTTCTCCCTCATCAATGCAAATTTCACCTTCATTTGCCATGTATGGAAGCCCTTTCCATTGAACTTCTCAAGATTAAATATGGTAGCCATGAGAGGGTCTAACCTAGGTATTGGGCAGTGTCTATCTCTCTTACAAGGCAAAAATAATTAAAAGACTTCCAAAATATGAGCACTTGATGTAGCAAATAGTAGTGACCAGATTTCAAACAATGATGCTTCTTCTTACATGCTTCATAGAAGTGGGTGAAATAAACACTTTCCAATCAAAACCAGGTCTAGCAAGTCAAAACAAAACTGAAGCAACACTTGTACTGAAGTTATTGAAAACTTCAAAAGACCAGAAATGCTAGAGTAGCATTTTATGTAGCATCATTTTCAAAAGCTTGTCAAAACTGTCAAAACTAGAGAGCTGAACTTGGAGGGCTTATAACTCACTCTTCAAAGCAAAAGAAAGGGGGCTTTCTGAGGCAAAAGAAAGCTGGTATACCACAGTAGATCCTCTGGGAAGAAGAGGCAAAAAACGCGTCAGGTCGCCTTCTCTTCCTTCAACAAAGTCGACTGGTTTTTCTCTGTTTTCTCCTTCAATATGCAGCCATTGCTGCTTAGATTTCAGCACAAGGTAGCCCAAGGTATGGAGAAGCTTGCCCTGAAAGGAATTAGAGAAAGAAGGAGCAGGCGCAGAGAAAACGCAGCAAGAGACATCGACGAAAATCGTACAATGGCGACCAGCAGAGGTGAAGATACTTCAATTCCTTGCAGCCAGAAATTCGCCCCAACAAGATGGATCTCCAGCTGGAAGGGCGTGGGAAATGGGTGAGAACCGGAGGAGAACAGGCTCAAGCAAATTTTGGGAAGAAGAGGGAGAGATGGTGAAGAAGAAGAAGAGGAAGAAGATGATGATGTGGCAGAAATGGGCTCAAGGAGGATCAAATGGCTCTGATACCATGTTGGAAAGCTGAAAGGAAAGGAAAGAGTGGACACAAACTCAGAATACTTGCATTACTTGGTTGTAGAATGAAGAAGAGTGAGGTCCTTAAGTAGGCACCTCATACATGCTCACTGACATCACTGATGACCTCGGAGCTCCACAATCATCTCCTCAATCTGCTCCTAGATTCTCTCAATCATCCTATGTGGCTCTCCACCACCTAACTGTGCTTGTGGGCACCTAACTGTGCCTCTAGCACTCACACATAGAAACATAAGGTGTGCCTGAGGCATACACCTTGAGATATCCCAACACTGCACCCTTCGTCTTAGTCTCCACCACCCCTCAGGAGACCTCATTCTTCGCCACAGGCACCTCCTCCACGCCATGGTCAGGCCTAGCAGAGGCCATACAATTTTACAACGCGCCCCAGTACAGGGAAACGGGGGGCTATAGTCATATGATGGAAGAACAGTTGTCACGCACCGACGTCATGGAAATGAACCTCTTTGAAGCCATGGCACAACTGCCGCAAGTTGCCCGTACAATCTTACAAAGGAGGCAACCAGCAAGGGCCTTAGTGCACCCTTTGCTCCAGCCCACTGAGGCTTGTATCTTATCATCCTTTTCGTGTACTTTGTACCTTGTCCCATATGCCCATGAAGTCTTCTGCAGATGTTAATACATCTCTCTCTCTCTCTCTCTCTCTCTCTCTCTCTCTCTCTCTCTCTCATTATAGACTCATCATATTCCCCTTGCCCGTCGTCGTAGCCCTCCCTTGTAGCTCCTTGTAGCTCTTCGTCGTTAGTAACCTCGACTAGCACAGTGACGCGGGCACACAGTTAGCAGGCGCAGCTACGCCACCAATAACAGTGCTGTCAGTAGCTTAACGCTAGTAGCACCCTCAGTAGTGCACCCACAGTAGCCGGTCAACAACAGCCCGTCAGGAGAGGAAGGAGTGGAATAGGGTTCGTGCCGCCATGAGGAATCTTGTTTCATAGCAGGGCATACGCTCCAGGGTTTGGGCCGATTCCCCAACGCAGCCATCGGGGGTTAGTCATAGCAGGGGTTACCAAAATACATGCAGGCCACCATGAATGGGGAAGCCAAGATGCCCATGGCTTTCCACAAGGTCAATACTTTTACCTCGACCCCAACCAAAGATTCATACTCCATTGCGGCCCTCCCTTCGCCCCCCCCCTCCCTTACATGTTTGCAAAAACGCCTTCCCCATATGCCAAGAACTATCTACAACATAAGAGAATGGTGAGCATGATTGACCCACAAGAGCATATTTAATATCTACAGCAGGAAATACGTGAGCTCAAGTTCAGACTTGCAGCTCTAGAGAGAAAAACAAGTGCTTGGGAAGTACAAGGGAGCCAGGAAATTATTCATGAAGCATTGCACATACACAACACAACAGCACCCACACCACAGATGGTGACTATAGTCCAGGACTTGGTTACAAATCAATGAAACAGGAAATTACAGCAACATTGGACACTAAAATCAACACATTGGATGTGTATGTACAAGTACAAGAACACGGACAAAGAGTGGTAAATGCAAGAATCATACGCATAGGGGGTATACTAGAGGGCTGGTCTGAAGGAAGTCAAAAGGAAAAGCTGGAAAACATCATGGAAAGAGTCCCACAAATAGAGTGGGAAGCTGAAGATGTAATTGCTGTGATCTAGGATGGGACACAAGCCAAAGTAGGTTTCCAGGACAACATGAAAAGAAGCAACATTCTCAGCAAACCAATAAGTTGAAAGGTACTAAGATATAGATAGCGGAGGAGCTCACTCCAACTCAGCTCAAACTCAAGGCCATTGAATTCACTAAAATGGAGGATGCTCAAAAGGAAGGAAAATGTGATGTTCACAGGGATGAAAAGCACTTATCAGAGATTTCAAATCCAAGCCTAAAGACTCTCACTCTTAAACTGATGTTGTTCAAGCCACCTTTAAGATAATACTTGAATGTAGTTATGCTATAATAATTCGGGGCTGAGCTGCCATAGGCACTCCCTCGATTCTCTCTAGGTTTTCCAAACGATGTAAGTCCTTTTGATGTTTTGTACTGTGTCCCATAGCCCGCGAGGCCTTCTACGGACATCTCTCTCTCTCTCTCTCTCTCTCTCTCACACTTTTTTTTTTTAGTGATATCCAGTGCAATATATTTATATGCTCATGAATTTACATGATGGGAGGTCTCCGAAATGGAGAGTATCCCAAAGATCAAAAAACTAAAAAGAAAAGCTCTATGCAAGAAGCATCCATATCACCCTCATGGCAGGCATCATATAAGGATTGCCACAATGAGGCTCGGAAAGATTCATATGACTTGTAAATCTGCTGACCCAAGTATGCCAAAGTATGCTCACTCTAGATTGTCCAAAGAGCCCAATATCTCACCCAAGAGAGAAATAGTGAGTATTGAGACAAAGACCTCATAAATCTGCCAAAGAGCCAGAAATGTTTCCCAAATCTGTGACTCGGGAAACAGAGCCGAAGATGATCTGAAATTCTCTTGAGGAGGATCCTAGAACACGGGCAGTGCCAAAGCAAATGAAGAACAGTCTTTGAAGGAGCCTGACATCTTAAACGTGTGGATGGTGCAATGCGACGTTTAGCAAGTGTGACTCCCACTGACAATGTGCCTGTCATACATCTCCAAAGAGAAAGTCTTTGTTTCAATGGCATTTTACACTTCCATAATATCCCGAGATTCTTCCGTCACCATGAGAGGGGCTTCCTTATATGCCACAGAGAATTAGCATATTGCTGAATCCATGGAGCAGGCTGAAGAAGCCTGTAGGCTTTGATGGAGGTTAAGATAGAAAGAGGAACACGATGAGTGCATGTAGCAGAGGGTTGCAATTGCCAATCCGTAAGCCTGTCTGTGTCAGCCACAGGAGGAACAGGTAGAAAAGGATGTAACAAATCAGCAATTTTCTTCCATATAGACCTATGATGCATAGGAAGCAGTGGCCTGAGGAAAAGATAAAACATAGCCCTGATCATCTACCACATCATGTATGTATCTAATTCCCAATTTCATGAGATTGTATGCCCGAACAGGTTCCTGTAAAGCGAGTGGAATGTCAAAGATGGCACTCCAATGAATACTTTCTTTCCTCATTGAGTTTGTCCCCGAGCAATTATCAGGAGCCCATTTTACCTTAGAAAGTACTTGTTTCCACTCAAGTATCAGAGCAGTAAAGAAAGGACAGCCAGGTATCTTCCCTACAAATCTCCCAATGATCAGTAGTCCAATGACCATAAGCACAAGTCCTCATGTTGACACACATGGATGCTAGTATACAAGTCCATGGCTATTGTTTGTAGAAAAAAGTATGCAGCATAGTCACCTTCCTTGCAAGTACATGATATCTTATATTGAGGACATTAAGTCCACCATGCATCCTAGGAGAGCACACCATTTCCATCTTCATCAGTCTCAATGCTTTCACAGCATTTTTTGTCCTCCATAACATCTCCATAGCTTGAGACATAAAGGCTGAAATATCCCTGGAGGACCAATGCAGCAAAGGCAAATAGAACTGGACATAGGACATTACAATGGACTGTACTATTCTGAGCCTGACATGAAGAGGCCAAGTAGAAATCTTCCAATATTCCAGTTTATGTTGAAGTCTTTGGAAGATCCATTTTAGTTGCTACTTCCTCGTGATATGCCATCCTATGGGATATCCCAAATGCCTGACTACATCTTTGGAATGCACTACCTGACTTGGCCAAAGAATAGAATGCCAGTCATATTGTTTCAGGGGAAGTAATTTAGATTTGTCAAAATTGACATGCAATCCCGCTGCCAAACCATACAATGAAAGAGTGGTCATAAGCATGTGAACTTCCCGGGGAGAATTCTGTGGCATAAAGAAGGAATCATCAGCATATGCTTGTGCCAAAAAAGATGCAGCCCCAGGGATTTTAAGACCAGTCATCTGTCCTGTGTTTGTAAGATGATCAAGATACATTAAAAGGGGATGGGTCGCAATGGCATAGAAGAGAGCACTGAGAGGGCAGCCCTGTCTAACTGATTGACCCAATGTCCATGACCGAGACAGATGACCCCCAAGAATGCACTGAGAAGTAGAGCCAGAGTAAAGTCAGTAAACTGCATTTGCTATCTTGGGACCAAAGCCCAACTTTGTCATGATTTGAGAGATAAAATCCCATTGAACAGTGTCAAATGCCTTAGCAATATCCACCTACAATATGAGCACATCTTGATGCGAATACTTAGCATATTCAATTGCAGTCAAGGCATTGGATATATTGTCATGGATTTGTCTTCGCGGCACAAACCCATACTGATGAGGATGAAGTCCCGCATCCAGTATCCTGTGAAGCCTATGCACAATCATTTTGGCAATGAGTTTATAAACTATAGGCATCAAAGTAATACGTCTCAAATCTGACATATGGTACACAGATGTTTTTTGGGCACAAGTTTGACTATGCCATGCTTCCAAGAGTGCGGCAACTGATTTTCTTGCCAGGCAACATTGATCATTTGCAAGAGGACTTCTTTCAAATCATCCCAAAAAGAAATATAAAATTCCACCGTAAGGCCATCCAGGCTAGGGGACTTGTATTTGCTGAGGTGGAACAATGCATTATCAAGCTCTGTGTCAGTAAAAGGTCTCTCCAAAATAAGAGCATCATCCATTTCCACTATTCCAGAAACATATTGGAGAAATTCAGTCCTAGCATCAGTCATTTGATTTGATGGGGAACCACGAGCGGAGAACAATTTCTGGAAATAATTTTGGCATTCATCTTGGAGATCAGAGAAAGTGTGCGTCCAAGAGCCATCGAGCTTCCTTACCCTTAGACATGAGTTTTTCTTTCGAGTAGCATGCAAGCCCTGGAAGAAGGCTTTTCATGAGCAGCCCTTATCCATGAGGGGCTTCATTCTTGCCCTAATCTGCCATTTGTGCAATTTCCTCTGATCATTAACAGTCAATTTAATCTGAGCATGTGAAAGGGAATCATTTTCTGAATCAGAGAGAGGCCTTGACTGAGAAATTCAGTCAATTGTTGTGCTGTCCTTTTTGCTCATTTAACCTCATTCCTCCATTCAGTCATATGCCAGTTGCCATACTCCCTAATGACATTCTGCATACGAGAGACAAAACTGTCCCAAGCATAATTCATGTCCTCTTGGGCATGCAAAGGCAAGGGATGAATTGCAAGCCTGATCATTTGCTGGAAATAGTGATGTCGGAAATAAGCCTGATTAACATGCAATAATCTACTGGAAAGGGGTGGCAAATCATCCAGAGGCATGCCAAGCTGCAAATTCATCCACAATGGGACATGATCTGACAGGCCCAATGAGAAATCTATAAGGAGATGAGGGCTAAAATCTGCAAATTGTTGTGGGTAAAACAAATACCATCTGTCAAGCCTTGCCCAGTATGTAGTAAGTGCATTATGATGAAAAGTATATCCAGGCACTGACCCTTGGAGAAGCAGCCATAAATCTTTAGCCTGCACAAAAAGAAGCATGCTATCCCATTTCTGCCTTTCCAATGATAGCATATGAGATCTTGAAGTGGTGTTATCTCTTGGTAGAGGGGAATTATTAAAATCTCCACATATGAATGCATTGGATCTCCATTTATATCAATATAGAATCCCATAATGAAGCCCTCATGGCAGAGGTCTGGGAAGCATAGACTGATGCAAACTCAAGAATATCACCATTGACATTACATTGTATGACCATCCATCTGCCACTGCTGTCATTGAAGGCTAACTGAGCTTCTAGCTCATGTCTAACCAGTATGCATACACCTGAGAAGGTAGTGGTACCAGCATAATATACATCATAACCGCCAAAATAATCATGATGACCAACCATGGAGTGTTGATTATGCTCTTGCAAACAAACAATATCTGGCTGCATTTTATGTACATAATTCTATTAAAGCCTCCACTTGGAGACATTACACAGGCTCTATACATTGTATGTAAAGCACTTAAGTGTTTGAGGCATGAAAGAGGTATATACAGCAAGGTATCAGAATAAAACAAGACATCAGAGAGGCAAAGCCTCTGCCTGCATGGGCTGCATTCCTTCATGATCCATGAAAGAGATAGCATTTTCCCCTTCTTCTGAATCACATATGGGGATGCCCTTCTTCAATACCCCCACCCAATTTTGAAGGATAGGAGCTGAAGTAGAAGCCTGTCCGGGTGAGGGAGAGGAAGCATCCCATTGACGAGATTGAAGGGAGCGTTGCTTCAATACAACCACCTTCTTAGGTTGTTGAAAACCATCCTGATCATTCCCCGCAGATTCCTTCATCTTCTCTTTTCCTTTATCTTTTCCTTTTCCAGCAAGTGACTGCACCTGATTGATTGGTTTGGCATTCTTTGCTCCATTTCTATTTGCTGTCTTAGCTTGCAAATTCTCATTCATTTCCCGTGTCTAGGGCAGCAAGGCATTGGGAGGGTGCTGATGCAGAACCATTGGGCATTCAGAGGCTAGATGCCTAAACTTGTAGCAGGCAAAACAAGCTCCAGCAAACACACCCCACTTCAATTCAAAATACTTTTTTCCCAATTGCACTCCCTCAACTTCCATTGCAATAAAAGGAGGGGTAGGTGTATCAGTGTCCCAGAGAATGCAGAACCTGTTACGGTTTCCCATGGGGCATGGAGGACAAATGACCTGTCCCAAAGAAGCAGCCAGGCCAAGCAACTCTTCATGCATATAGTCCGGGAAGTTAACAACCTCAACCCATACAGGACAATGATGTCGTATAAGACTTTGATAATCCTTGTTTGGGGACCAGGGCATAGCATGTACCATCTACCTCCCATAAAACAGGGGAGAGAACTCGAGAAGCCTCTGCTTGCACGAAGCATCTGATAAGTGCACCTCATAAAAGCCTCTGGAAGCAAAATACACTCCCTCTACAAAGCATCCTCCAAGGATGGACTTAACCCATTGCGCGACATCACTGGCCGCTGGGATTCTTCCTGGAAAGAAAATTATAACCGCAGTTTGAGACAACTTCCTGAGAGGATTCACGAGGGACAGCAATTTCAATTTGTACGTGACCTCTGGAACCGGTTTGCCCCATTCCTGTCGTGACTGCTAAAAGTCATCCTTAAGGTTGTCAAACACGTACTGAGCTTCCATAGTAAGTTCATCATCTTGTGATGCAGGCTTTGATAGGCGGCGCTTAGCATCTGCGGGCCTTTCTTTTCGAGCATATGTACAAACATCCAAACCTGAAGCCATGATTGAACTACGACAAGACAAGAAGGAAAAAAAGAGCGTACAAACATAGGACTGTACGGAGAAGTACAAAAACAACAAAAATGTACGGAGCTGCAAACGGGACTGTATGGAGATGCAGACGGGGCTGTACAGACGTACGAAGCGTGGTCTTCCTGAAATTTGTACGGAGATGCAGATGGGACTGTACGGAACTACGTGCAGAACTGCATGGAGGTACGTCCACCTAACCTATCTGTTTGTACGGATGTACGAACAGCGTGCGAACGCTGTACCGGGACCATACAGGTGTATGGACAGAAGGGGGAGGCTGTACGGAAACCTTGATGAGGCTGAACAGCAGAGGTCGCACTCTCTCTCACACACACACCACACACACACACACACTCACACACACACACACACACACGGGCGCGTGCACGTGCATGCACGCACACAAGAACACACACACACTATGCACATGCACACAAAACATATACCCACCCACAAACATGCACACACGTTTACATCTACACAACAAATTGGTGCGACTCTCATTTCGATATTCACAAATAGAAACACTTTCACAGTTGATTGCATCAACCATTTAAATACAAGGTTGGATTTATTACCTGTGGAGTTTCTTCGATTATTGGCATTTGAGCTGGTTCACCATATGTTGCACATGTACTTGAATAAACAAGCTTCATGGCTTTCTGTGAAGACATAGCCTCTAAAAGAGTAATAGTGTTTGCAGTAATGTTACGATAGTACCTACAAGAGAAATGAAAACCTCTAGTGAGAAGCAATGAATATGAAGACGGAAAAAGACTTTATACCATTGTGATACACAGGCATTCATAACTTAAGCATAGAAAAGAGGTTTCTCCCCCCCCAAAGAAAAGAACCTTCTATTAATGCTTGAGAGAAAAAAAACCATACAAATCAGCCATCTCAGTGGTGCTGATTCTGGAAGAAAGTGAAAAGAAGTATAGCCTGCTTCTACAGAACCCAACTCATTGCCTAGGGAATCTCTGAAAGAGTCAACAACTACTATATAACCAATAGATGCCTCAATCTGTGACTATGAAGCCATTGGATTTATGCTAGTTAATTTGTGCAAGTCAAAACAAATCCAGAATCTCATTATCCTATTGGGAGGAGTCTCAAACCAAGGATGTCTGCTTGAGATTTGAGGAAAAGGCCATGAACAAATACAATCGAGGGGCAAGAGGGCATCCCTGATGGACTGATCTGGAAATCTCGAACCTCTCTTCTCTAGTACCTCTAATAAGAACCTGGGATGATTTGTAAAGGGAGACACACCTTCATCCATGAATCAGAAAACTCAAAATGCAGCAGCATATCTCTAGAAGGCCTCAATCTACCCTGTCATAAGGTCCTGGCCACTGTGTCTTGTCTACTCAATGGCCTCCCAAAAGATATTATTAAAAATGTTGTGCCCATGCACCAAGCCAATCTGCAAGTCATGTATAAAGTCTGGAAGTAGGGGCTATAAACAAAGGCTAATTGCCTTTACTAGAAGTATGTACGCAGTGCCCAAAAGTGTGACTGGCCTCCATTGATTTATCAAATTCATGCACCCTCCAAGCATGCATTTGATAAATCCCAAAGCAGAATTAATATTGATTATCGATATCCTCATAGAGACGAATGAAAAACGAGGGTGTAAAACCATTTGGTCCCCGATATCCTCCTAGAATAATAAGAAAATAAGGTGGTCAGAAGCAAATGTCTCAGGCTATCATTAAGGACAGAAAGAAGAATCATCTATATTATCTATGTGGTGAGAAGTGAACAACTGAGCATAGGAAAGTTTGCAAAGGTAAGGTAAGAGGCAAAGATGAGCATGGTAATTGACACTGAAGATGACCCAATTTCAGATGACCCTGCAGCAAAGTCACAATTTCATGATTGCGAAAATAATGGTCAGGGTGATGTTGAGATTATTCATGGATCCAAAAGGGAGCCCTCCTTTCCATTTGATCCAGGTGGGTCTATCTTGTGTGATACCATGATTAAGGGAGACTGCCAGTCCATGCCCTGATGCTGGTTCACTGCATTAAGGATACCAGGCCATGTCTGCTTATTTCCAGTAAAGTCATGTTGATCATCAATTGGCAGACTGAATTCTAAAGTTGGTTCCAGAAATTCCACTGTTTCAGTCTTAAATTCCTTAAAGGCTCTCACAAAGGGCATTGTATCTGCTGTCTACCTCTCTAATCTTGGTTGCAGATGCTCCATAAACACTGTGACAAAAGAACGCAGAATCATGCTGATGAGAGGAAGAGATACGAAGGAGTTCAAATTTATGGGCTTTGGATGGAGTGATACTGGATGAATTTGTGAGCTTTATAGTCATGTTCATGGGAAGTCCACTACACGTAAAAAATCCTTACTTGTGGACAAAAAATGGTGGAGGTTATGAATGCATGGATGCCACTGAAGAACTCAAGCTTCAAAGGAAAGGCAGAGCCTACTGAGCATCCTGCACTGATATTTGAGGGAGACACCATTTCCCTGTTGCTATCTTAAGTTGAACCTTATGAAAAGGGTATGATGGTTGTGCCAGTTGCACCATTTGAAAACACACTCTGCTCTATACCCCCCAGCACTACCACCATTGCCAGCAATAACAACATCTAAGGTAAGGGTAAAGACTCAAACTCTGGGAGCTGAGTACACCATCTCCCTCCAAATTTACTATTGATGCTGCTGATGAGAGGGCTAGCAAGAGCTGAGGGATCTCGAACCTGCACTAAGCTTCTCCAATGGTAGTAAAAGAACATTGAGGTATACTCTAGAAACCGAATGGTGAGGATAGTGTAGCTCTTGTTCTCGAGTATCATGAAGGCCTGCCTTCCTTTCCCAATGGGAGGAGGGCTGAGGCAAGAACTGAAGTGGAAGCCTCTGGTATATCAAAGTCTGGCTGGAAGAAACCCCCACTGAGTAGCCTGATGTCCACCTGATTCGAATGGAGCACCGCAAGGTACCAATCTCAGACTTGGCTTCTTGACGGTATGAGAGCCAAAGACTCTGCCAATGAGAGCGCATCCATGCTCTGCTGTAATGTCCTGGCTCTCCCAGCCGGTGGGCATGGAGGGGGATTATTAAATTGATCTGGGATGGAAAGGCCAACTCAAATCACAATTGTAACTTTCCGACTCCTGCTCATGTGCCAAAGAGGCTGAGTGTGTGGAGAAGAGAGAGAGAGGGAGAAAGAAAGTGTATTATCGTCCACTAGAGGCCAAAATGGGCCCATGGGACATCAAGAACTCTGCATACAAGATAGCACAAAATCAACGTGCCCCAAAGAAGAGGCATCGTCGAATATCATCTAAGTGCTACGCAATATAATGCAAGTGAAAGTACATAATGTCAAATCTGAGCCTAAATACAGAGTAAACTAGATGCAAGGAAATCTGAGAGAGAGAGAGAGAGAGAGAGAGAGAGAGAGAGAGAGAGAGGGAGAGAAACGGTGCGCATGAAAGTGACAATCAAAGTGAGGCAGTGCGAGAGTGTTAAGGCTGCAGCCAGGGCAGTTCCATTAAGCTTAATAAGAAAACCTTTTAGGAGAATAGCTAACATAATAAGTATTACCATCCCTTTAAACAATGATCTTTCCTTTCTTAAAAAATGAGCTACTTCACAAAATAAGGGGGAGCAAAAACTATACCGAAGAGGCTCATCCATACTTTCTCCAACATAGGCTACAGCAGCAAAGTGCATAACTGCATCAAAAACATTCTGGCGAAAAAGTTCTCCTATCTGGAATTCTCAGTTAGGGCAAACTTCTAGCATCTACTCATTGAATATTTGGTGTTCAAAGCATCTTCCATTCAGTCATCAACATGTAGTATTCATTAACATGTAGTATTCAAAGCATTTACTATCTTGATCAGGACAAGACATCTACCATTTACACATTATTATATCTAATAATAAAGTTATGAAAAAGACATCTAACGTGCGTTTAAGATTCTAAAGAGAGGGATACAGCCTTGGAATCCTCCAAATCTGCCAAAACAAACTGCAGCTGCCAAGATTCTGGGAACAACTGCTGCAAAGTCTGGACAGCTCCAAGATTACCTCTAGATAAATTGTCCTGTCTCAACCCAAAGCATGACACAGAACTGCAACTTAATAAAATACATTACAATTATAAAAAAAACACTTTACATAACCTATCTATGTCGTGATGAGGTCAGTAGTGCAAAGATGGTGGCCTTACCACTATTGTCACCCTGTAACCTTCCTCTAAGAGGCGCATTGCAGCGTGTGAGCCTATGTAGCCAGCCCCTCCTGTCACCAGGACATGACCAACACCTTCTTTGCTTTGTAAAGGCTACAGCAGAGTGACAAAATAATCGCAATGCATTAAAGCAGGGTGGAATAAAACTAAAAAGTGACAACTATAATATCCCCAGTCATCACTAAGATGTCAGAGAAAGGGAAATTTGATTCTTTGATTGAACAACAGAGTGCAGTGATCAAATATTAAGAGTGCATGGACACGGCCAAAATTCCTGAAAAGCTCTTTGCAAAACTTTTGTACAAGTTGAGATACATGTTCTAACATGGCACAAAATACATTTCATTGTTCCAAACTTCAGATGGCTAAGACATAAACTTCATAATGTCAAAGATGTGTTGCACAAGATTACCATCTCCAAGCTGGTTGGAGGAGACAACCCAGGCAATAAGATCATGCACAGATTGGATGACAAGCTGCACTGGCACTTTTATTGCTGCATGTGTAGTGCTAGGAAATCCATAATCCTCACTGATTTGTCAAACGAAAAATTGTTAGTAGTCTCTGTGGTGTATTCAAAGCAGGTTTCAAGCATACTAAAATCAAATGAAAACTTCTATGTGCATTCACACTATTGTTCGTTTTTCCTTTTTACACGGCCTTGCAGGACACAACAGCATAATCTCTCTCTTGCATACGATTAAAATATTGTACAACAAAGAGAGAGTGTACAACAAACTCATGCTTGGCCCTTTAGACAGCCTTGCAGTACAAAACAGCCAAATCTTGTGTTTTTTCTATCTCTTGCATATTGTTAACATATTGTATCACAAGGAGGGTCTACAAAAAAATTTCGCTGGGAAAGCACTGGTATGATCTACAAACTGGCAATGAGCCTAGGGGCTCACATTCAAATGCATTTTGGCCCCCAATTCATTTGATTACAGAAAAAATGGTGCAAAACACAACCACATTGCACTTATAATCCATCTCAGCTCCCTATCTTGCCCACTCTCCAATGGAACCTTGCAAATTTGGATATTATGGTATTGGGTATCTCTCAAACTTCTTTTATCATCTTTTTAGAAGAATTCCTAGCTTCTATCAGACTGATCCGAAAAGGGTAGGCATAGTCCAATTATCACTATGTGACAGTGACACATAACAAAAATAACTATCAGACTAGTAATGGAGATCTCATGGTGTGGCATGACGCTTGTAAGCAGGCATATGCATAGCAATTCAATTAAGATGTCTCCGTGTGGCACAAGGCCAAGTTTAATGGATAACTGCACTAGAGATTGGGCCAAGTTTAATGGATAACTGCACAAGGCCAAGTTTAATGGATAACTGCACAAGGCCAAGTTTAATGGATAACTGCCATTGCGAAGGATGGTACTAATTCTTTCCAACTCTGATGTGTAGTGATATGAAAGACTCAATTGGATCTATGTGGTCTCAGAAGAGGTGACATCCTGTAGATTACAGATTGCTATGATCCATAGCCATAGCTGGACTCAGCAGCAACAATGCTTCACAACAATGACGAGTCCAACAAAGACAAGAGCTCCTAAATGAGCTAGCCTCATGGTACAGTTGTGATGCCTAATAATCTAAGGAATTATGTGGTATCCCTGCAAGGGGACGAGTTTGCTGATTGGTTGGATGCTGTGTGCATAATCAAGTGAGTTTGAATACTTTACAGTATGGTGTCAGTATTGAGATTGCACAAAAGGATCGTGTTTAGAGTTTCCCTATGATAGCCTCTCTTGGGCTGTGACACTGTTTTTTGGCCTGTGCCTTGGCCAGGTTTGGGAAGGCGTTGTGTGGCTTGGATTGATGCACAATATGGCTGTGCCTCTGTTCGAATATTGATGTTACTATCGTTCATGGCTAGCAGCATGCATAAGGGGGCTAGTGGGTCCTTAATCTAGATGAGTTCTTTTACTTGGATGGCAACTTTAAACCTTTTGCAGGCCTCTCTTGGTAGGTTGAGCTCATGTAACTGGTAAGTATGTGCTGTGTACTTCGCAGCTGGGGCAGAATATCTTATGTGGAAATTTATGTCTGTTGGGGGTGATTGGGATTTTAGCATCACTGGTGTGGGAGGCCATACCATGGTTTTGTAAACCCAGCTCCCCTATGGAGTCTAGCGAGAGGTAGGGAGTTTTGCAAGCTTTTGGATGTGACCTGTTTACGTCGATCGGGTTACTAGAACCCAAGTTATGTAATTGAACGTGTCAGGCATGGTCGAGTCCCTTGGTGAGGTAGAATAGTTAGGATGATGAAACAATGTGAGGGTCAAACTGGTCAATACACATAAGGCCCACCAGCCTGTCATCTCCTATACAGGAAAACAATTTAAGGCAAAATTTTTTTAATACATGGGGATTGATGTTTACAAATGCCATAGTTGCATTGAAAAGGGAACTGAGGCAAGGTGGCAGCAATACTATGCTTTGGAGAACCCCTCTTTGGTACTCTAGTGTTGGAATCTGAAGAAACACATATTTGATACTCTTGTAACACCAGGTTGAGGTTTTGGGGGCAGCATATTAAAGGACACGTGGAATCAGCTAGGGAAGATTCTTGCCCAGCTTTCTGGGAGAGTCTGACCATAAAGCTATTGGTAAATACAGAGTCTGACATAGAGCTATTAGGAATGGAGACAGTTGTCAGCTACATGACATGTCGACTCATAGATTGCCCCAAGACTGGAAAGCTAATTCTCAACCACAAAAAATGACCAAAAGCAAAATCTTACACTCAAACTGGATGGTGGAGCACATCAAGTTCTGATTTCAGGAATGGAGAGCTGAACCCTTCTAGTGCCACCCTCGACGACACATACTTGCAATGGCAGCTTCTGGACTCTTGGGAGAAGGTCACCTGTCAGACACGACATGCAGCATTAGCGTGCAGCCAGAGGCTTCAGGACACAGCCGTATCTGCTAGAATCAGTTCCTCGACAAACCCAAAGAGCCATCGTATCCATTAGGATAGGGGTCCCACCATCTGAGGTGCAAGACCACACGTGGAGGGGTGTGTGCGGCTACCCTAGATGAATTTTGCAACCAGAAGGTTAGAGATTTGGATGGGATCCCACCACTTGAGGGGTGAGATAGCATGTCCAGCTACCGTAGAATAACCTTACAGAGCAACTTCTAATCCAAGAGGTGAGACAAATCATACCCACTTGCACACACCTATCGTGTACACTTCTACCTTTGTCCTTTGATCCCATAGGCAAGTGGACGTTAATATTATTGATATGAATAGGCCAGATGTTTTAAAAATGTCATCTTACATAAAATTATTAGATTAAACATACCACCTGTCATGACTAGGTGATGACAAAACAAGTAGATCTCTTTACACCAATTAACGTCTTGTGCACCTACTGATGGTAGGTTGATATGCCTCACATTTGCGGTGCATGCAAATATTTTCACCACCTGTGCAAATGTACACAGTAATCAATTTCGATAAAAAGTACGTGTAACGATACCCATTCTGGCCATACGCTCGATGTGATGGTTGCTACGCTCCACCCACTTGTCCTGGACGCTAAAAGGCGGATCACTTCACCCTCTTCCAATCCGAGTTGCCCAAATGCTGCTACGAGTGCTGAATCAATGCATCAATTTTGCCAGCGAGGCAACATACATTTAGTCGTCCATTTTGTCGATCTTTGTGGTGAATTGAAGGTGAACAAACGAGTCACAGCTTGCAATCCGAAAACGTGGAACGCCCAAATAACTACAAGATCGATAGAGCTTAATGCAAAGAGATACAAGACGCCAAGCGGCAAGATGGAAATACGCAGCGAAGTGTAAGAGGTGAAGGAGGAACCTGGCAATGAGTAAGGCCTGGAGCTATCGAGGAGCTGGGAAGACAACTCTACGTCTTGAAACAAAGGGAGCTAAAGCGTTGATTGCGCTAAAAGCACGCAAAGAGACAACATGCACGAGAACCTTTTACTTTTACAAAATTAAAAGTCTCTCCATCATTTCAATACCAATGTTGTTCCTTGGGCCTTGCCACATGATTATGAGTTGGTTAGTTGTCTTTTTCGGGAACCAACCACTTCCAATGCCAATTGTACTTCGGTAGGCCCAAATTTATTCCCTTTGATTGGAACAATCGACCAACATTAGGCTCACTGGTCCTACACTCCCTTAATGCGCTTGCATGGGCTTGTCACACAACTTATGAGTTGCTTCATTGTGAGCCACTAACAGCCAATTATGCCCAAGCTTATTCCCTTTGTTTGAAACACACTAGCCCACTTGTACTCTCGTTCAGGGACATGGCTCAACGATAGGAGTCAGGGAGTGCTTATTTTATTGAATGAGAATCCCAACATTTAGCCCAACGGTATTTCTGATGCCATGTCGAAATAAGATGGGTCTTCAACCGTTAAAAAAAGGTATCTTGTCATGGTCTAAGAATGATCTACCATGCTCGCATGGGAAAATGGAATTGTTGCTTTCGCATGCACCTGTGTGTGTGTGTGTGTGTGTGTGTGTATGTGCATGTGCATACGTGTGCACCCCCTCCCCCCAGCCTCACACACACACACACACATAGAGAGAGAGAGGGGGGGGAGGCAAGAGGGCGGGGGAGAGGGGGAGGGAGCATTATTTTAATGTCAAGAAAAGGCCAAGAAGCCGTATGGAACCAAATCAGATTACAATTGTGGAGGGCAAGGGGGGAATGGGATTTGAAATGCCAAAATCCATCCTTCACTTTACAAAAGCAAACTTAAAAAAATATCCCCATAATCTTAATCCCACTATCCTTTTGAAGTGACAATTAAGGTTTGTTTAAAGAGTAGGTGGCGCATCTATAGCCATGTGGAAAAGAGAAGTATACTACAATCAAAAAGTAGGTGAAATGTAGATTAAGAGGGTGTCCTGTAGCATAATTTATGATTTTTGGATGAAGAGTCAAATGTGGCATAGGTGGGACTAGCCATATCCACATGAAAAAGATGCACTCTTGAGACATAACATGGAAGCATTCGAGCAAATATAATTTTGACCTAAAGTTAAAATCTCAAAACTATAACGTAGGATAGGAACAAGGTTTTCATTAACAAATTAGTCAAATGACAAAAAAGGCTCATAGGATTTAAAAAACCTAGTGTTGAAATCTCAAAACTACAACATAGGGTATTACGTTGGAACAAGGTAGTCATAAACAATACAGTCAAATGACAAAAAAGGCAAGGCTTATTTACGCCTAAGCGTGCAATAGACATTTTGGCATCATCTATAATAAACATATCACCGAGAAGCACACAAATAAACACATGCTAGTGTAAAGATCATTTATATTTTTGGTAGCAACACGTGCTATTTAAACTCAAATAAAAACATGCTAGAGTGAAGATCGTTAATAATTTTAGTAGCAGCACATCGTAATGCTTATTCTAACCACAACACAAAACATAAAAAAGAAAGACATTTATCTTTTTTGGAAGATCATGTGATACTCTAGAAACATGGAATTAAATTAATTACATTAAAATGTGTTTTTGCTACTTAAATCCTTGCATGAAAAAAACACAAATGTTATCAAAACCTCAAATTTCTGTAACTCGAGATTTTAAACCAAGAAGAGGGGGAGAGAGAGAGAGAGAGGGGGGGGGGGGGGGGGGGGGGAGCAAAAGGATATCAACATCTTTTCTAGGTCTTGACTTGAGACATGAGTGAGACAACAACGTTTTGTAGATACACATAAGGCCATGTCAAATACAATAGAGATTCATAAAATTAACCATCTTACATAGAACATAATTTTAGACTTAGGATGTATACTCACTAATAAGTGCAAGGTGCAATTCATGTGGAATATATCAACAAATGATATCATTTAAACCATTCAAACTTTTCGCTTGCCAACCATCTAGTTGCACAAATCAAAAATTTTAAACCATTTTTAGTTCCCAATGTGCTTTGATATGCCCCATTCAAGGAATTCAATGAGTTTAGATTATACAATTTTGCCTACTCAAGTATAAACATGACTTGTTTAAGAGTCTAAAGCATAAAGGTAAGAGGTCATTTTTTCTCAAGACCTTGGTCTCCCACACCATGATGTATAGGGATTCAAGGGAGGTGGTGCACTTGTGTGTGCGTGCGTGTGCGTGTGCGTGCACACATGCATGTGTGTGTGCGTGTGCATGTGCATGCATGCGTGTGTGGGTGTGTGCGTGCATGCATGTGTGTGTATGTGTGTGCACATGTGTGCACGTGCACGCGCGTGTGAAGGACCCTTATATGACATCATGTCGGGGTCTAAGGCCTACCTGATGGAACAAAAATGTTCAAAATCATTCAAAGTCAAATCAAAGGAAATGCATCGTTTAATGCAACAAAGTGCTTGCATGAGGCATTTGAGATCATGCTTCAAAGGTAAATTTGAATATTTAAAATTAATTATATCTCAAATTATTCTTAAATTTTAGAAACAAGAAAAACATGCTTAATTGCATGCTATAAAATGGATGGTGTTTCTATACTTTCCCATGTTGGAGTAAAGGCTTTGCTACACTTTCATTACCTATGTATTATAATTTAATAGTTTCTTTTATAGCACAAGAACTATTTAGACTGATGATCATTGATGGGGCTATACTCATTAATGGATATAGACACATAATTGATGTGACCAAACCCTAAAACTTTCAACTTTGCTGTACATGAGAAAGAATCTTTGATTTTTGTCCAATCCCCAAAGATAGGCCATCATATTGGTACCTTTGGGGATTTCATGAAAAGCAATTGGGGTCCCACGCCTTATATTGGTACCTTTGGGGATTTCATCAAAACCAATTGGGGTCCCACACTATAAAACCTCTATTTCATAGGGGGCGAAGTGTGGTGGCTATAAAACATAGCAAATGATATGCACAATGTGTCATTATACATATAGGGTTTTTGGTTTTTGAATGTTTGTTTCCTCTAGACTCTTTAGGTGCCTCACTTAATGACGTTAGAGCAATTTAAAATCATAGGTAGAATTCCTAGTACCTCTTTATGACATTACAGAATTTTAAAATTATAGCTTGAATGCCTAATATGCTATAATATTTTTACCAAATTAAATTTCCATTTGAGAATTACATAGAAACAATGAAGATAACATATAAAATCTCAAAATATGGAGTTTCTACTTCTCAAACATCTTATTTAAAGTCAAATTCTAATTATTGTTATTCTTCAATAGAAGCTTTTGAACAAGGTATAAACTTCAATGAAGTGATCCTATAGTGAAGAAATTCAGAATCATAACTTGAATGCTGTTAGATGCTGTAATATTTTAACCAAACTATAAGGACATTTGAAGGTACAATGTGATCATTATGAATTGTAAAATATAGGTAAACACAAAGGAACAATGAAGATAACATGGAAAACCTAAAATTTGGTATTTGGTACTTTTCAAAGACCTTCTTGAAATCAACAAATTTTGTTTCGATTGAAATTTTAGAGCAGAATAAGAAGACCATTGAATTTTGGTTCATTTCAATGATTTTTTTACTAAACTAGTGTGAGTACTAAGATAGGCCTAACAAAACGCTAACTATTATGAGTGTTAAGATAGCTTTAACAAATTTCCAAATAGAAAAAGTCTGTTATAAGCTAGGCAAAAATGGTCTTTGAACCCATTATATTATAAAGAAATTTTATTGGCTTCCTTTCTTTCTTTATGGGTAAGTATTGGTGGCCACTGTATCTTCCATGTCAAAAAAATGGAGTTTTTAGAAAGTGCCTTTTTCCCATTGTCTATAATACAAAAAAATTTAAGGTCACCTTTTGTTGCCATTAGTCAAGAATAGGAATATATTTGTTGATGCCAAAATATGATGATTTTACAAAACCACCATTTTCAATACATCCAACATAAACAAATTACATTTTTATTTTGTATGAAATTAGGTGGATTTAAAAGGCCCACAAATTTTTCCATGTCCTCAAATATAGGGTGGCTACTATAGGTTACGCTTTGGTTAAGCCTAGGGAAAATATTGGTTCTCTCATCCCATCATACCATGCTAATCTATGGATAGCATGCAGGATGGATTAAAGCCTATCCAATCACATTGTGTAGACATTACTTTCATCCTCATATGCATCTTGTTGATGGTGCCTTCAAATTTTAAGGCATTTGAGTACGTAAATTGACAACGCATAATTAAAACTAGAAGTGTTGATATTAATGATCAAACATAAGAACAAAACAAGTCTTTTAATGAGAAAGGAACATACATAACATATTCCAATAGGAAATTCAATAAGGCTACCTATTAAGAAATCAATTCTTTATCATACTAATAAAGTTTCTCTTAGTAGACCCCACATGGTAGGTCATCACATGCCATATCTTGCACCCTTCACATAGGACCATGCACATTGAGGATGGCCCGATGTTCCATCCATATTAATTGTAGGCCACCGCAGTGGCTAGTAATTAACTGCCAGCCCGGTGGAATCTTAGGCACCACACCCCATGACAATGGCAATTAATTACGATGTGGCTAGTAATCATGAAGTAGATGCCACCGTCTTGGTAATTAATTAGTAATTAACTGTGGTAATTAACTGCACTCTAGTGAGCATGCAAGATCGATGACTATTAATTAACTACACTCTGCTGATCATGCAAGCCTGGTGGCGATAACTGGCAAGTGAGTAATTGTAGGCCACTGCAATGGCTGGTAATTAACTACCAGCCCAGTGGAATCTTAACCCCATGATAGACATGGCTCATGAGAGTCACCAGCACTGGGCAGTAATTCCCACAAACACAAATCATGAAGCCTAATCACCTCTAATCACTCATTACCATCCAGGAGGTTTCAAATTGTGGAGAAAGAGACTTCACGTGTACTATTCATTGGTGCTTTTAGATCTCCCCCCACATATAGCACACCCTCATTGCAAAGTGGGAAGACTGTCAGTTCCACACTTGCATGAATCTCTTTGGTTCATTGTCTCAAGCATGAGATCATATTACCTTTCTGAGCAAGTAACATTCTCTTCTTTAGTCATGCTTTCATAAGAATTTGTTTTCATTCTATCAACCTCGTTGTTGTTTTTATCTCCTTAGGTAGCTATCCATTTTTGTGCACTTTCATGCACAGTCATAGCATGATGGGGTTGATAGCATCCTCGAGTGTTGAGTGATTGTTTGGGAGTATAACTACAATATCAATGATGGTTGTTATCATGATGCACATTTTGTGCAACATTGCTTCACCATGCCAACATGCGTTGATCCCTAGATTAAGTGTGTGCTTTTGCCATACCATCTTTGTGAGGAAGCAACTAATCCCCATGATGTGAGGTTTACACTAGTAGGGATTATAACAACTTGAAAAATTTATGATGTGTTTGCTATGATTGCTCCTAAGAAGAGCGAGGAGCATGTGGAATAGATTCTCTACGACAAATATCATGCTCAATCAGGATGTTTTGAATGGTCATGGGATGCCATTTGTCATAGCATGGTGGTGGTTGACTAGAGGCACGATGGGTGTATTGAGTTTCAGTGTTATCAACTTGATTGCACCGTATACATATATTCCCATCTTGTCATCACAATCAATCTATAGCTTAATCGAGTGCATAGCCACTTCACGTTAGCTACTTGCTAGAGAACTTGAGAGCATACTATTGACTATTGGTTGGAGAGTGTAGATCATTGTATTGAGGATGATGGTCATACTGGCATTATTGAGTAGATCATTGTATTGAGGATGCAACATCTAGTCATTGTATCATTGTAGATCATTGTATTGAGGATGCAACGTATAGTCATTATATCATTTTATTGCAGGTGCTTTTTATTGTATTGTGGCATTTCTTTATTGTTATAGTGCAATCTTCACTTACTTATGATTGGAATTTACATAATTGAAATATATAGATTGAATGACCTTGTCACATCAAATTACATGTAATTGAAATATTTCAAATTACAATTTACAAAGGACACCTTGTTATCCATACACAATAAGACTTAAAATCCAAAAAATACAACTCAATAAGACAAATCTAATATATAATATATAAGGAGATTAGAATCATGCTAACATAACTAATCTAGATTTAGCATAAACATAATACAATAGAGGAATACTAACCTAGCTACTCTGGGTTAGCTTTTCTTATCAAAGTCACTCTTTTAGGTCGACGCCTCTATGTCACCCTCCATATAAGTCCCTAATATACCTACTAGCTATCATGTCACCTTTCAAGAGAACTTGAGCATCTGACAATTGTCTCATGTGCACTATATGTGATGCACGCTAAATGTTACAATGAGATCAAACCAAGTAATAGAATAAGAGCAAGTTTGACATTAGGGAGAGATTTCTTATTGAGTCTATAAGACCTACTGAAATTGATTCCCCAATTTTCCAAAGGGGAGTAGGGTCATTATAGGAGTGACCATTTGATTCTTATAACTAACTCTACTCTTTGACAAGTGTTTGACTGAGTCGTTGATTTTTATTACTAACTTGCTCTACTCGTTCACAAGTGTCGCACATTTTAATATGTTTGAGGCAGTCCTTTACTAGAGTGGCTAGTAATATCTAGCCAACAGTATTTTTAGTCATGTCATATCACCACCAAAATCTGCCCCACAGGATGACTCATTTGCTCTTACACATTGATGATTTACTCCTTTAGGGCCTCTTTAGTAGAGAGTGCCCTTACTATAGTAAACCTTGTTATTGTATCATTCACTTGCACTTTTGGCTCCGATCATATCCTCATCGAATTTTCCCAATTAAAATGTATTGACCATTCAATCAAATGCATTGTAGGATTGTATCCTCATTGAATTTTCCCAATTCAAATGTATTGACCATTCATCAAATACAAATGTAGGATTATACTGAGCAAATCTTCCTAGGCCAAACCGGATCCTCTTTACTGAATTGTGTAGAACCCTTTGGCTCTTGATATCCATCAATTGTGGGGTCATTAAGGCATCGCCCATTACCCAACATTCTAATGTTGGTTGTAACCAAGGTGGATTCGTTCAAAGTTCATGATTCAAGTACTTCAAAATCAACTATCCATTTCATCAACCTATCAAGAGGCTTCAATTTGTTCATCACATCAACTTCAACACTTCACTTTTGAAAAAGAATATGGTTTTTGATTTTAATATATAATGATGCAACTTTTTAGTCAAATAAATAATTGTAAGACTTAATAGCTCCACTCGAGTGTAACACGACTCGACAAGTATGTGTTTGACTTCAAAAAATGAGGGGGTAATACATCTGCTCATCATGGCACTGGGCTAAATGGCATGCGATTTTCTAAGGTGCTATTGCTATGAACACAAAGAAGTCCCTATTGTACTCATCTCAAACCAAGATGAGATCTTTCTCTAACATCAATGGGAGCTCCTCAAAAGCTCAATTCAATCCTTTCCCCAATTGAGTTTTGCATTTTTCTTAAGCAAATGAGTAAGAGATAAAGTTTGGGTAGTGTAATCCTTGATAAAATGCCTACCTTTGGTAGGTACCTAGCTTGTTTTCCAAAGCCAACAACCATACGGGTGGATCCAATGGTATGAATATTATTTCTGCATGCATTCAAACTTTAATAGTCTGCTTTGGGCAAAGTGTTTGACTCGTATTTCTCACCTGTTGAGAAAGTAGAGGGTGAAAGCCTTCCTAGCAAACAGAAGGGGAAGTCTTGTTGTAGAGGCCATCAATGGGTAGCACATGATCTTTGTCAATGATAGTGATAATTGCATTAAGCAAGAGTTTTGAAGGATTCCGTAAGTCTCAATTGTAGGACATCAATAGATCGAGAGTATTTTGTTGTTGCTAGTCGATTACTCAAGGGTGAGCTTATGGTTTAGGATTTTTAAAAAATAATTTGCTTAGTGATGGGGATCTATGTGGATCAACCATAGGATCTCATTGCTCAAGTGGATTACTTGGTTGCAGATGGTGCCATGGTACTTGGGAGGAACCAAGCTATCCTTGGACTTTGAGGGGGATAGCCTGATGTACCTACTAATGTACCTACCAAGCTATCCTTGGATTTTGAGGGGGACAGCTTGATGTACCTACTAATGTTGGTACTACAATTGCTCGACTGTATTATCATGTTCATGATTGAGGATGGTGGTATCATGGATGGATGGTGCTACCTATAGGTGACAAAAAACTCAAAATCTAAATGAGAGAAAACCTGCCAGGGAGGTTAGAGATTATAAAGCAAAAGAAAATTATGTGTTTGCTTGTGTGAAATAGAACTCTATGAAAAGCATCAATGATAAATCACTCAAGGCAAAGAAGTAAGAAAGTGCTTCAATTACTACTAAAATTTGAGACTTTACCATGATTACATGCTCCCACATGGTGACTTCTATTAAAAGCATTCACCATGATGCCAAAAATTAACCCTTTAGAATGAGGAAGTCTTATAATGGAGGGTGGTGATGGAGACAGCGATGGTTACTTATGTCCCTCGCAATCTAGGCTCCCTCTCCGTCCTCTCAAACCTGAGTATGGCGCCCTTCCAGTGACATTCTTATCTCACTCAACTCTCACTTTGCCACATACGACACTCATAAAATCCCTCGTTCTGCATGCACGATGTGACAGTGGCTGCGCCCCTTCGACCTTCTTTAGGAAGAGAATTCTTTGGTCCTAACTTCACTAATTTCACCTCCTTCCCTCCACTACTCAACAACTTTCCTGCGTAAACTCATACGGATGTCAGCAATGGAGGCAGAGCAATCTAGACCTCCCCTGTGTTGGTTCCCAAGAAGGAACCGAAAGAGGAACCGGTGATTGAGGAAATGCCTTTACCTTCTCAGGCCGCGGAGGAAGTAGGCTTGGAAAGTCTACAGGTAATGGTTCTCTCAACTCCAGAGCAGCGGTCCCTGGTCACCCTGGACAAGCTTCAACACATAGGTCCTTCGTATGCAGGAGCTCTCTAGCAGAATAGAGGGGGCTTCTTCTCAACCCCTTTTAGAGAAAGAAAAAACGTTTTGGCAGCTCTCGGACAAGCGGGGGTACAAGAAGCAAGGAACGGGTCCCAAGCCTTAGCTACTGCAAAGTCAACCCAAGAGGAAGGTCAACCATCCTATGAGAACTCCGACAAAGCCTACGCCCACGCCCTCACCACCGTCGATGGCACAGAGTCAAGAAATCGATCATTTGATCCTTCACAAGGTGTTCACCGAGCTCAAGCATTCCAAGAGAGAGGATGCCTACTGAACCAAGTAAAGCTATCTTTGCATAGGTTGATGGAGATCTTATTGACGAATCTATTGAATGGCTTGAATCGCATGCTCTTGTCAGATATTTGCATGGACCTCATCCACTAGCCACTTTTCTTGAGAACTAGTTTAGAACCAATTGGAGTAAGAGAGGCAATCTAGTCACCAATGTCTATTTCCTCCGTCAAGGTTACTTCGTCTCTCTCTTCAAGAAAGCCAAACATGCTATGAGAGTGGCCGGTCTCTAGACCATGCGCAATCAGCCATGGTATCTGGATAAGTGGTCTCCTTTCTTCGGCCCAAATAACCCACGCTCAACTATTCTCCCGATCTTAGTAGAGCTTCCTGATTTGCCTTTCTTGCTTGTAACCAAGCCGCTTCAATTTGCAACAGCCTTGGAGAGGTAGTCAATGTAGAAAGAGAGCAGTTCATTAATCCCAAAGGTAACCCCCCGGCCTGTGTTCAACTAGATTTAGCTGAGGAGTTGCCTGATATAATTGTAATCCTTAATCGCAAGGGAGGAGTGATTAGAGAACAAAAAGTTCTGTATTAGAACCTACCTAATTCATGTTTTCTGTGTGGTTTGTCAAACCACACAGTTAAGAATTGTCCCTTGAAGCGAACCAAGCCCAGAAGTAAGATTGATCCTCCTCAATGTCCTAAGGAAAAATGGACTCCTAAACAGTTAGAAGCTCCTTTGCATCCAGCCAGTCTAGCTAAGCCAAAGCAGGATGTCTCTCCACTACTCGATTCCAAAACTACTCCCAACATTCCAATGAAAAATGCTTTTGAGGCATTAGCAGAAATGGTCCTGAAGCCATCCTCTAGCTCATTTCCAAACTGGAACATGGGGATGGATGGGCCAAAGACTTTGAGTATGAAGTCATTAAGAGTGATGATATGTTGATAGAGGATCTTGATGATTCAGAAGAAGATCTCCCTATTCCCCCTCAACCAGATAAAGATATAGTGGTTAAAGGTAAACCAATAGCAACTACTCATAGCAAGAGGGCCCATCTGCGCATGCAAGTAGCCCAAACCCCAGGGCCAAAAAGGGGCAAAAAAGGCATGGTAAGTAAACCCATTTCTTTCCTATCCTTGAACATCCATGGTCTCACTGACCCCAACAGGGAAAGTATGCTGGCCACTTGGCTGAGAGATAGATCTCTCTCTTCA
Source organism: Dipteris shenzhenensis (assembly GCF_047967505.1). NCBI lineage: Eukaryota > Viridiplantae > Streptophyta > Polypodiopsida > Gleicheniales > Dipteridaceae > Dipteris > Dipteris shenzhenensis. Next base: position 22,240,319 of record NC_141604.1, read on the forward strand.
ACATTTTTGGCACTACAAGAAGTTAAAACAACAGGTGAAGCTCTAGACGCTCAACTCAAGAGTGTTGATAAGAGGACTTGGTTTACCACCTCAAATGAGGAAGGTAGAGGTGGGTGTGCAATTCGAATTTTGTCACATTATTCCCAAAGCATCCTAGATGTGGTTCTTGACACTGACAATAAATGGATTTTGTTGAAATGCCTACTCAAGGGAATTAAGATATGCACTTACTAGCTATCATGAGAGGTGTACTATGTGGCAGCTTATCCAATCTAGGGGACGATGGTGTGCTAGTAGGAGACTTCAACTTGGTTGAAAGAAGTACTAACAGATGGCTGGGTAAAGGTAACACCTTAAGAGGATCTAAGCTTCATGCTTGGAGCGACCTCAAAGATTCTCTTCATCTGGTTGACACGATCAGTTTAGGAGACTTCACTTGGTCCAATAGGCAAATTGGGGAGACAAGGAGAGAAGCACGACTAGACAGAGCTTGTCTTTCTCAAACTCTCCTCCAAGATACTTCTAGTTTAAAAAGTACAGTCTATTCCACATTTGCAATCTCTAATCACAAACCGTTGTTTCTTATGTGTGACTTTGGGTCAGGTACAAGAGACTCATCCTAGTTTAAGGCTGCTGACCCCAGCCTTTTCCAACTAGGTATTGTACAAGCAAAAGTGGAGGAGCTGTGGACTGCTCCTAGACTCATTGATGAATCAGTGGCCATAGCTGACTTTAGGATTTGAAATGTCCTTAAAACATTGGAAGTTCTCAAGCAAGCAAGAAATCTTAGAGACAAAGTTTAATGACAGAGAATATACGCTGTCCAAAAGAGGTTTGATACTCTTGAAGCCCAAGTGTGTAATGGAGATACTCAAGCATAGATCGATCTTCGCCTTGCCAAGAGCGAACTAGCCAAACTAGAAAGCATAAGATATTCCTCAGCCAGATTATACACCAGAAGATGGTGGGTAGGTAAGCTTGATAGGCCCACCAAAGAAACTTTCAAGATTATCCATAGTAGGAAGAGAGCTTTAGAGCAAATTCCGCTCCTTGAAGTCAGTACAAATAGTTGGGTGCAATCGGACACTAAAAATAGAGACTTCATTTGTGAACACTTTAAGAACTTGTTGTCAAGAATTATGAATTCAGATGATGGAGTGGCTTGTGCAAGACATAGATGCCAGTTTGCAAGATAAGGGGTAGTCATAGGTTTGGATCATCAGAGCTTGGAGGCTCCTATTACTCTTGGTGAACTTAAGGAAGCGATGCTAGTCATGAAAGATGGCAAAACCCTTGGAGAAGATAGTTTACATGTTGAGTTTTACAAGGTCTTCTGGGATTGGATAGGCCCCAGACTTTTGGAGGTGTGGCAGGAAAGTATCTTCACCTCTTGTGCTCCTAATCACTTGAATAGTGGAATAATCAAACTTATTCCAAAAGAAGAAAGGATTTAATTAAAATCTAGAGACCTCTGACTATGCTTAACTGCAATTATACAAAATCTTTGCCAAAGCTTTAGCACTAAGAATTCAACACAAGATGGACAGATGGATTTTGTAGGAACAAAAGGGATTCATAAAAGGAAGACACCTCCTAGAGGCTGTTGTAAATATCTAGGAAGGGTGTGAACATGCTAGGGAGTCGAGTCAAGATATTTGCTTCATCAAAATAGATTTTGATAAAGCTTATGACAAGCTTGATTGGGATTTTCTAATGCAATCCATGAAAGACATGAAACTGCGGCCAAATTTCATCTCCGCAATCAAACTTTTGCTCTCCAATGCCTCAGCCAAGATGTGAATTAATGTGTGGTGCTATGTGTTCACCTATCCCGTTGAAAAGATCCGTTAGACAAGGCTGCCCCATTGCCCCTCTCCTATATTGAAAAAACGTCTGAGGGTACAGTCAAAGGAATTGAGTTACCTACTAGGAAGTAGATGGTTATGCAAAAATTTGCAGACGACACCAATCTTATGCCTAGAGACTCCACTCATGATGTGAGTGAAGTTATGGAATGTCTAGAAACATATTGTCTAGCATCAAGCTCACTCATCAATCGAGCATCAATCATAACAATATAGGATATTGCACTCTCAAGAGAAAGTCACAAGTTGAGCTAGATCTCCTGGGCTGTCAAAACTGATCCATAAAGGCACTATGTTCAGATTGCTTGGCATATACATGGGCTTCGAGGTGTCTATGAAGGAATGATGGGATTGGGTGCTTAACAAGTTCGTGCAACTGGAAAAGTGGAGCAGATTTAAATCAAACCTGGCAGGGAAGAAGAATGGTACTCAACCATCAACACTAATTTTATGCCTAGAGACTCCACTTGTAATGTGAGTGAAGTTATGGAATGTCTGGAAACATATTGTCTAGCATCAGGCTCACTCATCAATCGAGCATCAATCATAACAAAACAGGATATTGCACTCTCAGTGGAAAGTCACAAGTTGAGCTAGATCTCCTGGGCTATCAGCTGATCCATAAAGGCACTATGTTCAGACTACTTGGCATATCCATGGGCTTCGAGGTCTCTATGAAGGAACGATGGGACTAGGTGCTTAACAGCTTCAGCACATAGTTGGAAAAGTGGAGAGGATTTAAATCAAAGTTGGTCGGGAAGAAGAATGGTACTCAACCATTGACACCAATCTTATGCCTAGAGACTCCACTCATGATGTGAGTGAAGTTATGGAATGTCTAGAAACATATTGTCTAGCATCAGTCTCACTCATCAATCGAGCATCAATCATAACAAAATAGGATATTGCACTCTCAGTGGAAAGTCACAAGTTGAGCTAGATCTCCTAGGCTATCAACTGATCCATAAAGGCACTGTGTTCAGACTGCTTGGCATATACATGGGCTTAGAGGTGTCTATGAAGGAACTATGGGACTCGGTGCTTAACAAGTTCAATGTGCAACTGGAAAAGTGGAGAGGATTTAAATCAAACCTGTTGGGGAAGAAGAATGGTACTCAACCATTGCTTGTATCCCATAACCATTTTTTACCTGTCTTATTGGCATCCAAGTCAGGCTGGATAAACTTATTGCCAAATGCAGATCCCTTTTGTGGGGGGGATATAACAAAATCGCCAAAGTGAGATGAAACTTTTGCACTCTACCCAAGAGTGAAGGAGGTCTAGGAGTAGTCAACATCAACTAGATGGCGGTGAAGTTGGCTACTACATGGATTCTCAAAGTCCTTTTAAGCCCTAAACTTGATTGGGCTGCATTTCTAGCTCAAAACTTTAAACTTATTCAACGTGTCAGGGCTAAGAGATGGAAGAAAATACCAAATAATGTCTATAGTTTTCTATCCTAAACCCTACTCAACCAAGGGAAGTGATTTATGGAAATCCCTATGGATGGATCTAGAATCAATCAAAACTCAATCGTGCTTCTCGAGAAAAGGAAGGCTAGACTCCATTTGGGCTTCATCAATTAACAAAAATGCTTTACTTAGCAACACATATTTTATTAGAGCCTACTTCCTTTTCAATAAGGGCCTCCAATCTTGGGGACAACTGTGGCAAAGGGATCAATTCAGATGGAAGACCTTGCTGGAAATTAGGCGAGAATTCAAACTTACCAATCAAGATGTGATGTTTGTCAGTGCTAGACTAGCTCTTTGGGAAGGAGACACACAGTGGAAGGGAGGCTCTATACTACTCAATTACACCTTAGAGTTTAGCTGGATACTCTCCCCCCATATGCTTCTGGTTCCTATACCTTTTGACTCTATTGAAGATATGATCCTTGTCCTAAATTCCCAGTGGAACACCTCTGACTCTATGCTTTGCTGGAAGCGGAGATTTTGATATATTTGGGCAAAAGCCATTCTGAAGAAGATGTCAACCTTGCTTTACCTTGTTCTACTAAAGGCTGTTTGGAAAAATGCAAGGGGGCTGAAGATTGGAAAAGGTGATGGCAAGTGCCGATGCTGTCCGGGAGCTCAAGAAAATGTTTTTCATGTATTCATAGCATGCCCATCAACTAGGAAAGTCTAGAAGAAAGTGCATATACAATTAGGTGAGCCAGTCAATTGGAAAGCGATTCTTCTTAGGGACGCATCTAAAGTCAAACACACTCAATGTTCACTCATGCGGGCACATGCATTGTGGTTTTGTGGATTTCTAGGAATGAATTTCAATTTAATGCTAAGCATATAGATGCAAAATATATGTTTTCTGAATGGTTAGCAGGCATCACAAATCTATGATAGTGACCTTAAATTGTTCTTCGCGGAGATCAAGAACCACAAATTGAAGCACTACCAGACCTTCAACCAAGAATGCCATTTCAAGGGATCCATCTACTATGAGACGATTTAGTTACAGAGTATCATCTGGATGATTCATGATGTGCAAACTTGCTGTTATAAATGTATTTTTGGGAGTATCATCTAGATGATTCATGATGTGTAGACTTGCCCTCCCATTTTCTATCCCCTCCCTCTTCCATTATGCTCCCCTTCCTCTTCCTCCCCCTTTTTTAGTCCCCTACCTCTTTCCCATTCCCTCTTCCCTGACCCTTCTGTTCGCTCTTGCCACCCTTCCATTCCCTCCCCCTCTTTATGCCAATCAATCTGACACAATATATATTCTGGTTGACAAATCACTATCAGTTTGTATTCCTCAACCATAAGGTACATTATGTTAGATTAATTGGCATAATGACTATATACTTGATGATTTTGTATTCCATAAAAATTTCCTCCATTGTTGTTTGATCAACCTCCTTGGTCATATTGCTTCTTGTAGCAACTCTTTCATAATGTCCAAACTTATGATAGTAGTAGCATTGTATGTTGGACTTGTTGTCACTTGTGATTTCTCTTCCTAAAAGTTTCCTCTATTAGATGAGTTACTTCTATGTTGATAGTTTCCTCCTGAATGTTAATGCTAATCATTGCCATTCTACTATTAACTTGGATGTTTATGTTGCAAGAGCATTCATTTGAATTAGTGAGACAAGTGGATTTTGATCTTCATTCAATCTTGTTACAAGATCAATCTCATTATATATAATGGCCTCCCATAAATTATTGTCTAACTCAAGGGCATTTATCCAAGAATCAAAAGTTTGGTATAAGGCCCCCAATCATTATAGTGCTCCCACCCCGTGGATTATGCATCAGGGTTATTTTGCATTCATAATGAAGAAGAGTGCATGATGTATGTCAAAGCACGGCAATCAACCTCATGAATATTTGCTTCCTCTTAGCTAGAGACAAGCACTAATAGAGTAACAAGCCAAGAAAATAAGACATGTACAATGTGTGGAGGACATCCATCAAAGATAACACCTAATGAGCTTGTTCATGGTGAGGCTATTGTGCAATATAAATATAACATGCAAATGACAAAGTATGCATTGCAATACAAATAGGACATAAGGGACAAGTACCAATGAAGTTCTTAGACACATGACCATTATTCCTAGGCTATCACATGTTTTGTCCTCCCTCATTGGCATAGTTCATGGATTGGCATGCTTGAAACTACTTGTAGATGATACACTGTGGATTTCCATGGATCGGAAGCCAATCCACTAAAAGGAAAAAATATTTTTTGGATTGGATTTCCATATTAATGTTTATTATTCATAAATTAGAAATCTCATGTGGTTTCACCATGCAAATGGTTCATACAAGGGCTTGATTCAAACTATAGGTAATATTTGTAGAATAAAATATCATGTTTTTTCTTAAAAACAAGGGATTTTGTGGCCTATAAAGGGTTTATCATAGCTTCCTTGATGATTATTGTAGTCCCCTAAGTGTTCAACTTCTACGATGGTCCACATCATGTAGTTAACATAATTGTTATGGAAGTGCCTTGGGTAGCAAAACCAGATTAATATCTATGTGTCACTGCCATTCGCCTCTTCAAGAATTTGAATCATATGCTCCTTTTGCACTTCATCATTGATAGCTTATTGATACAATTTATAGCCAAGAAAACCAAATGAGGTATCAAACCAAGTTCAAGGTTGACCAAATAGGTTATTTGTGCTACCTATACATTGTAAGTACGTATCATACCCTGTCTGCTTTTGCTTTTGGTTAACAAATGTATGTTACGCTTTTTGGTGAAATTACTAAGTGGTATGTAAATAATTTTAACAAGTTGTTTTCCAACCTTATTGATTTCATGACAAATCATGGTAGACAGTGCAAATTTCACCTCAAAATAAACAGATTTGGGGGGTAGGTTGAGCACAATATCACATTTCTATCCAACCGATTCTCTCTTATTCAACTATTGAGGAACATCCCTCTCAAAACACATTGAGAGGAAAAGATGAGGCAATATTTACCTTGGATGATTACTATAATATTTTTGTGGAGAACTCTATCTTTAGAGCATGCATGAGATTTAGTAGAAGGTTAGGACAACACATATTACTTTCATTGACACATACAATACCCATAAACAAGAACAATATTGATCTAGTGTATGTGATATCAATGTAAGTAACATGATGTTATTAACAAGACATAATTTGGATTTTACTCTTTGGTCAAATAGGGTTGATATTGTAACTACTACCACCATTTTCCATTGTGCTTTTTCGACTTTATAAGAAATTATAAGAAAAGAAATTGAGATTTCTCTTGTTTTTACTAGGAATAATGAAACTTAAAATTCCAACGAGCTTCAAAAGATCATCCTTTGAAGGAAAGTCAAAAGTGCATCAAGTCAATTTTTAAAAATAGTGTGTAATCAAATGAATTTTTTGGAATCTTGAAAGCAAGGTCAACATCACATTGTGGTCAATATGATAGAAGGCATGCCATTGCTTAACATCATCCAATTGTAAGCTTATTTTTAATGAGAGGGAGCTTAGTTTCAAAGTAGTAGAAGGATAGTTCATTTAAATCTTTTGTTAAACATCCCATCATTTATCACGCAACCAAGGCTGTTATAGTTGGAAGAGACTCTAACACTATGGCAAGACAAGATTTAATGGAGGGGAGGATAGTCAAATGGTTCTTTGGGATCCCCAAGAAGCAAAGCATCATCATGAATTGTGGAACGGTCATGCATCATACCCATATCATCAATTGTGAACACGTGGTACCAAGGAATGAGGAACACTAGTAGTGGGCCAAGGAAAATGGGACTCTGCTCCACCAAGCTTGGCTAGGGTTGGGGAACTAATCTAGAGAAGAAATACTCCTTTCCCATAGATAGTGGCATCTTGGATGTGATCACCCTCTAATGTCAAGCTTTCATGGATCCAATCACACACCTAACTCCTCATGGGCATAAGACCAACAATGCAACCCACTAGTGCTTTGTCCTAGAAGGAATAAACTATTGTATTCATCTATTTCTCATTTACAAGGGAAAGAATTACCCAAGTGTGGCTGTGGGAGTCAAGGGAACTTCCATGAGACCCCTCTATCTAGACCTATAAAAGTCACTCATTGGAAAGCAAACCCCAAGAAGAAACCAAAGAACTTCTCTTGCTTGCTGAGGAAGGAGAGGAACAAAGGAGTGGGAAAAAGATGAAGGAGAGCAGCTCTGTGTAGCTCGAAATAATGGCAAAGGACAAAGGGGAGCTATGAGACAAGTAGCAACCCCAATAAAACCTCCGGCAAAAGACTTGGACTAGCAAGAATTTGATCAAAGAGACTAGCAAAGGACCCAACTCAATGGTTCATTGTTCAAGCAGTAAACTACTTCAAGATCAAGAAAAAAGTCCTCAACATGGTAGCAGAACAAGACAAGTTAGTAACTAAAACACCACCAAGAATGGTAACCGACAATAGCAAGGGGTGATTGTTGGTAGGAGAAAGGTAGATAACCAAAGTGGCATCTGCCAAGCAAAATCTACATATGAGGATGGAGGAATGGATGGATGCAACAAGGGAGTGGTGGCATAGGTGGAGGCACAAAGCAAGGAGGGGTGAAGGCAACAAAGCAAGGGGAACAGGTATCTAGTAGAGGGGAGCTCAACTGGGAGGAGGAGTAGCATCAGTCTCTATGGGCGAATTTTGGCAAAGGGAGCTTCTCCAAACGGACAAATTTGGCTTCTACAAAGGGAGCTTCTACAACTAGGAGGAGTAGTAGCATAAGTATCTATGGGCAAATTTTGGCAAAGGGACAATGCCAAATGAGTCAGAAACGAGTTGTGAATGATAAGCCATGCAAAAGAACTTGAGTAGCAATCATTTTAGAGATTGCTTAAATGCTTTGAGACCCAAGGGAATTAAAAGGCACCCATTAGTATCATAGTACACACAAGCTCCATCAATTCCTAACTAAGAATTCCTTTGAGAAATACACAATGTTTAAGGATCATTCCATGTTACTTAACATATCCATATGCCATACTATGATTAACCAAATGCATTCATTTTAGTAAACATTTCAAAAAGAGCAACAAGCATCTAGCAACTCTTGATATTTAAAAATGTGACTACTTAGAAAAAATGTGAGATTATGGTGTATTATGCCACCTCATAAAGCAAATAAAATTTGCCCAAATTGAGTCACTATAGAAAAACCATTGGTGTCTCCTCACTCTTTCTTGTGGCACTTTCTAGCCTACCTTCAAGCATTTGACATCAAATATGAATGCCTTTAATGCTTCCTAATCCACTCGCAAAATTTTCTACATGGTTTAAATATATCTTAGCTATCCTATTCAAAGATTTTCATTAATTCATGGTTGAAAGTATTGCACTTCACATAAAATTGCTACTTAAAGCTCATAATGCATTGGACTAAAGAGTGGACCACATATTTGATGCATTTATCACTAATAAGAAATGATTGACTTGACTCAAATCCTTACATGCATATGAAAACCTGATGCAAATTACTCTTCTCTCTTGATTACGATCTTTCCTAATTCTTTAACCTCTTAAAGAGTAGGTTTCAACCATTCTAAATGTATTTTGGAGGGAGCTTGCATAGCTTGCCTCGATACATTTACACTCTATTCTTTCTCCTTCAAGATTTCATACCCTCCCATTTTTATTTGGATACCTATAAACACAGTTGTGGAGGCAAAAGCTCCTCAGTTCTAGTTGCATTCCTATCCTCCCATTTGCATTTAAATACATTTAAACATAGTTATGTAGGCAAAAGCTCCTCACTTTTAGCATTTAGACACCTCACAACATTGTTGTAGAGGCAAAAGATCCTCACTTTTAGTTTCAAAGTGAGGGTCATCCATTTACACTTCTATTTCCTGGAGACACATCGTTAACAAGTCTTAAGTCATCCGTTTTATTCAAAATTCAACATGTGGATGGATCTAGTTGCACTATAAACTCTAGGATGTAAAATATTAACTCTTGGACCAATAAACATTCAACCATGAATCCATCAAGCTGTACTTTCCTCTCTATAGACCTTCCAATACCCTCATGAATTGTTACAAGAAGGACATCCATCACCCATTCTTTCACCTCATCTACTAGATGGATTGTAAGATGTAATTGGATGTCCATAATAACTTTTAGGGTTTCTCAGTCATGGGTATAGCCTCGATTGCATGGATCCTCATTGCTATAGGTATGATTAACTTATCTCCTTGATGATATCCACCTACAATATGATAGAATTGGACATATCTTATCAATTGGGGTAATATTGGGAAACCTATAGGGACATAAGCTCCTTGCAAGTCCATGACTTGCAAAAGAGCGCATCTTATTAAACTCTTTCATCAAGAATTCCTATAATGTCATCAGGGGACGAGCATTTTTTGAGCAAAATCTTCCGAGCATCCAAGCGAAGGGAAAAAAAAGCTTCCAACTATGTAAAAATATGGCAAAAATGGATCGGAAGTAAACATAGTTTCACTTAGAAATATGCAAAGTATTGTAGCAATGCCTATTTTATACACGAATCTTTACGTGAATCTTTGGGAATGGTGAGAACAGAATGGGACAGATTTTGAAGAAACCCACATGTAGAGTAGACTTCTCCATGAAAATTCCCTTATGATCCTTCTTAACAACTTTTACTTAATAGGGGGTGACATTGAAAAACCTCTCTTAACCTATCTTCATGAAAGGGCTTCTCCAAAGAAAACTCATTGAAGCAAGCCATCAAGTAGTTTCGCTAGTGAAACCCCTTTGAAGTAGTCTTCCAAGGTAGTCCAACGAAACTACCTTGGACAGTACTTTTAAAAGTGATATAACTTTCACATCCAATGTCCAAATATAGTTATTCAACCACTCAAATTGATTGCAAAGCCCCATTTGAGCACATCGATGAGGTTATATTTTGGCAAATCTTGCATATATAGTATTAAATATTACATGTATTTTATGAAAGTGATATTTAAGCCCAAGTTAATACTTGTTTATAGTAATTTAAACTTCTTTAAAAACATGTCCATAAATATCTTATTATTAATACTATAAAAATACTAGAAAGATATTGCCATATGATATAAATGTGTTTAATGAGTAATTATTTATGTATAATATTATTACATTGAGAGTGATTATGAGGGATGTTTCTTTAAAAAATTAATTTTCAACACTTTTTTAAGGTAATAACAAGGGTACAAATGGATGTCTATGAATAAGAAGATTTATGTTATGTAAAAATGAATGAGTGACTAGTCTATATAAAATAAAAGTGAAAATACCATGTTTCCTAAAGAAATACTATTTTTTAAATCTCTTGAAAAACACGCTCGAATAAACCTGCTCATAGGTTTTTGCTTGTAAAATTGACGCATCCATGTCATCACAATAGCATGTACTATTGCAATGCATGACATACTGATTTATTTAGTTGAGCTACAGAATCAATACATCCCTTGCCCTATTATAATAATAAAATTAAAGACCAATTATTGTAGGTATGTTATGCCAATCATGGAATTTTAGTTCGCTTAAATTTACTTTAGCTACAAAGTATCCTCAAATGTATGCATTTCATCCCTTAGGTTTTTCATGCCTACAATCATGCTCTTTACATATTACAAAGTACCCTTAAATGTATGCATTTCATCCCTTAAGTTTTTCATGCCTACAATCATGCTCTTTACATATTTTTTCTCAAAACATTGTTGATATCCATGGCATCTTGGTAATGTCTTGCTTGCACACCCACTTTCATTGTTGGCCACATGTTTCTCTTATCCCCCATACATCTACAAGTCATTTCTTTGCATTTTTGTCTCTTTTTTTGTCAATGAAATGGTCTTAATAAAATTCAATATGTACATGAGATCCATCATTTATAGCTTACTTTTTAATGTTGAGGCATAGACCCATGCCTCATGGCCTAATGTTGAGCTAAATGGAAAGAATAAATAAAATATGGGCCTAATGGCCCTCATGAAGATGATGTGCAACATACAGTAATGGGTATATTCAAATGTGAATAATAGATGATCTAACATATAAAGAATAATTAGCACAATCCTCCTCTCACCCATTGTGACATCTTTTGGGGTAGACCCTAGTGGCAAGGTAGCGCTTTGGTAACCATATGCATCCCCACATGCATGCCACTTGGCATGCTAGAATTGGACCCCTTCTAGGCCTAGCAAGTAGTACCAAAGTGGAGTTTTAATATCTTGTAGGCTAACAATCCACAATAGATGGCCTTGAATCACACAGTTCTACATAGTGACTATGTGTAGTTATTGTGGTGTGGAGTATGAGAGATCACATGTGTGGTGGGATGGACATAAAGAGTTCACAATGATTATGGATAAGCACTCATGAGATGTGTGGCAAATTGAACTGGTAGGCTATGTATTTGATGACTGTTTATTAGTGAATCTAAGGAGATCTCATGATTTTAAGGATGATTGGTAGTGTGACTTTGGCGATAATATTTAATGCTTGATTAGTACTTCTAAGGCCAATTTGTGGGTGGTACAAGCTAAATCAAGAGGTGACCATGTGTTAATGCTTTGTGTTAGAGTTTTGATTAGTGGGTGACCTCGCTCTTTGGCTAGTATTTTGGCCTATTGGGGGGATCGTTGGGGTAGAGGCCCACCCCATGAAGGCACTAAGCACCATAATAGTGGGTAAAAATACATTAGTCAAACTTAAACAATAGATGACCTAGCAAATAAAAAATAATAGCAAGGTCTTTCACCCGCAGGGCCACACCACCGAGAGTGATGATGACCCTAATGGTTGGTTATAAAATGCTTTGGGGGAAAAAGCATAATTACATGCAATCAATCCTAGAACTAAAATTAAAAAAGGTAGGCTTTATAATAAAAGTAGTTTGCTTAAGTTATAGGTTCCTCAGTTGCACTCCAGAGAGACCAGGATCAAGGCTGGCAGTAGGTGTGATACGTCTACCACCTAAAGTGAAGATTCATCTGACACAATAGTATTTGGGTAGTGTGCAAAGGCATTTGGGCCAGACTTTTCCTTCATGATGTAGTGTGGGCATGGAAGGTGGGCATCGAGCCAGTTGCTACTTTGGTTCGTAGGCACATAGACATAGATTACTCTCCCTCAAAGCCCCCATCAAAATCACAGAAGTCCCATTTCCTAGGACAAGCTCCCACTCATACAAGAGCTTTTTTCTCTTTGACATCTTCCTCATGAGCTGGACAATTGTAAGTTGGAACATGCAAGGACTTCACTATCATGCACATAGTCAAACTCAATACCTAATTCTTTACCAGGAGCAGCATGTAGTGGTAGGAAGGTCAGTTGACCTCCTCTTGATCTAGGAACACATGTTCATAGTGGTTGGTATCGGACAACAGCATCACCTCCTCCTAGGCTCGAGGGCCCAAGATCTAGTCCCCAATGGTTGGAAGGACTAGAGGGTCTATGTCTTAGCCTTGCAGGCAGTGGCTTTTGAATTTTTTGATCAGAGTGAGCTTATAGTAGGCAGGGCAATGTGGATGGTTCACATGGGAGGCCCCATGGTAGAAATCTTGAACGTCTTGGGATATTTTCTATGCTATCAGGCCGCTAGCCTTTTTGGATGTGACTCTTGATGCACTAGAAGGATGAGTTGCTAGACTCAGAGTTTGCAAACAACATAGCATTCTTTTTGGAGGTCAATAGCAGTGAACCTCGATGGCAATCAGGAGGGATTGGCCATTTATTGTGAGGACTTTGGAGTACGTATTAGCTGGAATAAATTTATTTGTTTCTTCACAAGCACGGAGGAGGTCCAAGAGATCGGGACTGGGGGCACCTCTCAGCTTCAAGTGGATCCCACGTGGGTAGACAAGGAGATACCTAGGGTGTCAATTGGGGTTGAATATTTCAATAGTGCAGTAGATTGCCTTGGTTCTAGAGAGCCTTCAATGCAAGCTTCTATATTGGCTACCACTCTAGAACCATAAGGCTACTAGCTCCCCTAACTCCCTCTCTGACTCTATTTGGTAAAAGGCCTCTTGGTCCCACCTTGTAGAACCTATGTTGGATGGATCCCATATGCTTTCTAAAGAATCAAATCCTGAGAGGTACCCCTATCCAAGATAATTGTTTGTCCTAGTAGTGGGTGGTCCAAAGACTACAAAACCCCTCTGACCATGACTCAAGAATCATTGAGTCAAATTGAATGTCAGCCATCCATATACCTGCTCCTCTTGGGTGAGAGAGTGCCTGTGTCTTGGCCTCTGTATCCCTAGAGAACTACCTCTAAAGACCAAAGGATCTAGCTAGACCACTGTCCCTGTGTGACCATTCTCTTGTATTGGAGTTTCCTTGCCAATCTATTCACTAGACACCCCAATAGTGCACTGTATGTGGACAGATTTGCAAGAATATTGAGATTTGTATTGTCGATGAGGTTCACAAGGTAAAAAGCGATTTGCGTCGACAATCAATTTTGCGATGGATTCTTCCAAACCTTTAAAAATTTCCATCCAATGACTCCCACATCGATGCACTGCTCTCTTTTGTTTCTGTCTTTGTAGCCACAAACACATCTACCCAACAGATTTCAAATCATTTGTTACATCTTTCATATAGTCCATAGCCTCGAGCGCCTCTCCCTCATCTATGTTAGCTTTGAATTTGTTTATGGCCTCCGTGTCATCAAATGGGGTTATCAAGCTAAGATGGTCCTCATGAACTTGTATCATTTTTCTTCCTCATCATTATATCTCTTCTTGAGCCAATGAGACCCGATAAAGTGCATTTTTTTCGAACATTGGCAATAAAATCATCACGGAATTGGAGCAGAATTGATTATTTGCAATTCCCATGAATACACCAAGGTCAAATGCTGGGGGGAAAGGTGGAAAATTACAACCTTCCTCATAGGATGAATTTTCCACCAAATTCCCCAAAAAAACCTGTTTCAGCATATGGGAAATCCAATTTCCCACCAAACCCCTCCCATGTCATAAGGCCTTAGGGCCTTTACACACTACCCAAAGCCCTGCCTCTCTTACAAGGGCGTGGTGCCACATTGAAAGAGCTGATTGGATCAGCCAAGAACCCCCCACCAAAAAGAATGGGCAAGGGATTTAGATAGGTGAAAGCATTTATTGCATCACAATACCTTGCCAAGTACTTTGTAACAGCTTGGGCCACCCACCAAAAGGGACGGGGGCTTGGAGTGTAAAGACCCTTAATATAGAGTCATGTACCACTAAAAAGAAAGGACAAAAATATGAGATCGAAGAGGGCAAAAATATGAGATCGAAGAGCAATCAAAAGCCATGTAGCACTAAAAAGCAAGGACAAAAATATGAGATGGAAGAGCAATCAAAAGCCATGTATCACTAAAAAGCAAGTACCAAAATATGAGATCGAAGAGAAACAGATTTTTGATTGAACCCGCGCCCATTCCATCTTGGCAAGACCTTGCAAAACTAAGTAATAAGACTTTTTTGTTGGCCATCTCCTTCACTCGTAGCAAAAAGGAGCAGCGATGGAGTCCCTGATCATGTATCCATTCCGCCTGCTTGTCTCAGCATGCCTCCTCGGCCTCCTTTCAGGTACGTCACAAATCGTTGTTAATTCTCTCTTCTTAGCTACATTCTCGTTGCCTCCATACAACCCGTTGTTGCTCTCTTCTTAGCTACATTCTCGTTGCCTCCATACAACTCGTTTTTGCTCTCTTCTTAGCTACATTTTTGTTGATGCTTTCTGCTTCGTATCGTTGCCTTTCTCTAACACGCGAGCATGGGTTTTTGCTTGCACTCGCTGCCGTAGCTCGCTGCTGGAATTGTTGTAACACTGCTGACTTTGACACTCCTTCAGGGACAGTCGTCGACTCCACTACCTTCACCTTGATCAACAACTGCTCCTACCCGGTTTGGCCAGGAGTGTTACCTGATGCAGGGCAACCTACGCTCGCTGCTGGAGGCTTTTTGCTTTCCCCTGAGCAATCAAATAGTTTAAGCCCTCCTTCAGGCTGGTCTGGACGATTCTGGGGGCGAACCGGGTGTTCCTTTAATGCCAGCACGGGTTTTGGCTCGTGCTCCACCGGAGATTGCGGTGGAATGCTGGAATGTAATGGTGCGGGAGGTAGTCCTCCGGTCAGCCTTGCCGAATTCACCCTGGGACCGAAGGATTTCTATGATGTCAGCCTGGTGGACGGCTACAACATCCCACTGACAATCAGCTCTACAGGGGGAAGTGGCAATTGCGCCACGGTTGGCTGCACTTCCAACTTGAATGGCGTTTGCCCTGCTCAGCTGCAGATGGAGAGCGCTGGCCAGGTGGTGGCATGCAGGAGCGCTTGTAATGCGTTTGCTGCACCCCAGTATTGCTGCACGGGTGCGTTCAGTACCCCGCAGACGTGCACTCCGTCTTCTTACTCCAAAGTGTTCAAAAGTGCATGCCCAACAGCCTATAGTTATGCTTATGACGATCCGAGCAGCACCTTCACGTGCACCGGAGCAACGGACTACGCTATCACCTTCTGTCCTTACGGATCAAGGTAAGGGATTGCAGATTACGCCCTGAAGACCAGAGCTGCGGGTTTTCGCGTGCAATGCATCGTTTATGCTTGATATAACATAACGTTCTTGTGGCTAATGGCATGGCACGTGTACTCAGCTCATATGGCTCAAATTCGAACACCCAAACTTTGGACAATTTCTAACCCAATCTCTTAATAGTGTGATTCTTTTTAAATCTTTGAGCTCGCCTCTCTCATTTATTCATGCTTTCTTGTTTTGTTTGTTTTTTAGAAACTAGGGTGTGGGTTTGTGGCTCACACTTGGATTTCTTTATGGTAGGCAGCCTAAAGCGATGTTTTGGTTTTCTTTCACTTCCTTCAACCACGTGTCATCAATATGAGCCCTTGATTTTGATTGATTCTTATTGATCTGAATCGTGAATTTGTTATCAAAAGTGTAATCAATTCATGTTTTGTACAAAAGAGTAAAAAGTGAATCGATTGAAACTCAAACTTGAAGCTTTTATCCAAAAGTATATTATAAAAGCTATTGAGTAAAAGCTAAGTGCTTTTCAAAGTAATAAACAAACTAGGATGCCACGAACTAAGGCAAGACGCTTGCCAGTACCGGTATCGATTTACAAAACTTTGGTAGCATATTCATTGATTGTTGGTGGAAGAAGGTACTTGACTTTGTCTTTCTTGTGTTTTTGAATTCGTGTGATTTTGATTTCTTGTGGTATGAAGGATTTTGCCCACATTTGAGATTTGCTCTTTGGCCTTTCGTCTCTCTGAGATTAATGATCTGCTACATAGTAGAAACTCTTGGAACGAAACCCATAAAACAAACATAGCTCAAACACTATACTAGCTATATCGAATCTCATGTCTAATGGAATTTCGCATGGTTATGGTTTATAGGCCAATGGAGTAGCATCCTTCATCTCATCGATATGGTGATTGAATGAAAGCATAACTTGCTCACCAAAAACCTTGCAAAAATCCATAGTTCTGAACTTGCAATGCCATCTTTTGGCATGCTGAGGCTTGTGCCACCCTCTCTTAGTAGCCAGAACAGTAGCCTCATTAGCAGCTCAAGATATTCCATCTCTTCGATCACCCTCGTTGTTCCTTCCTCATTATACCATTTTGCTAGCTTGCTCTCAAAGTGTTTAAAGCTCTAGCAATCGTTCTGAAGCTCTGGTTCATCCAAGGGGGGAGGAGGAGGTTGAGAGGAGAGGAGGAGGGGGGAGTGTTTAAGGGGGAGGAGTTGGTTTTGGGGGGGAGGAGGAGGGTGAGGAGGAAGCCAAGGGCAGAGAAGGACATGGCCAAGAAGAGGGAGGAGGGGCCGAGGCCGGGAGGGTAGTCGGGGCAGATCTCCACAAGGTGACTGCGGGAGCCTTGGGATGCATACAAGAAACCCAATGAACCCACTATGACTCTTGCCATCCCCCCCGCCACCGATATCCCATGACAACTCGCCCTTAACCTCGTCGGGTATAGCTCCACTGCCACTATGAACACTGTGCTCGTCGTCTTGTAGCTCATAAAGAAGAAACTCAGCCCATATAACATCGCAAACCCCCCTTCCTTCCTGTCCCTCCACCTCTCGTATGGTATCCCCATCACTAATAGTAGTCCCGTAATCACCATAAACCCTTGTAGTTGTATCTTCCTCCTCCCTACCATGTCTACCACCACTGTGAGACGTCTCAGGTAAACACCGCTATGCAAGGAAACCTTGGCTATATTGCTCCTAAATGGCTTTTGCATTCCATTGTTTCGATTCAAAACTCTGTTGGTGTTGCTTGGGTCAACCATCATACCTACCATTCATCCGATGGGTGGAGCAGCGCATTCGATTGGAGCAAAGAAAGGCGCTGTGTACAGCTATATGATGATGGGATCAATGTTTGCTTGGGTGTAGCCAATCGCAGAACTATTTTCGGAGCCACGATGCACTCCTGGGGAAATATAAGAATTTTCCACGGACCCCTGCTTTTACCAAAATTTTTCCTGACGTCATGAAGGCGCACTGCGTAATACGAGACGCAATCTATTTTTCAAAACACCACATAGCTCAACACATGGCATCTCTGCACTGCTTTACGCAATGCAGTCTCTGGCTGATGTCGCTTGATCGATTATGATCACGCAGCCTTTTGCTGCAGCTTTGTCACCTGTCACTAGACACGCACCCATGCAGATCATTAAAATCGAAGGTTGGCTTGGAGAGACCATTGCGTTGGTTCTTAGCATAATAATTAAACGCAATCTATCATTCAAAACACCATCGCAGCGCAGTCTTTGGCTTGACCACACGTCATCGTGCAGCCTTTTGCCACATCTTTGCCCACAGTCCATGTAATCATAGGTTGGCTTGGAGAGACCACTGTGTTGGTTTTTGGCGTAATAATGAGACGCAATCTATCATTCTGAGCATCGCCTCAGTGCAGAGTCTTTGGCCTGACGACCTGTCATCGCCTAGGATTCAAGGTTGTCTTGGAGAGACCACCATGCTAGTTCTTGGAGTTATAGCTCCCTCACCTATTTTTATGTATTACAAGAGGAGGTCTATGATGACCAACGCGCTAGCAAACAGAAGGAGATCTATGAAAACCACCATGCTAGTTCTTTGAGTTATATATTTGTGTACCAAGGAAAATGTATTCCGTTGTACAACCAAGCAAAATGCAATTGATGATATGGCCCTTGAGGGATCCCCTCTAGGGGCAAGGACCATATCGACATGCCATTTCTATCCAGTGGCATCCTGGATATTATATAATGCACGTTGATATGGCCCTTGCTCCTAGAGGAGACCCCTTAAGGGTCATATTGTCAATTGCATTTTTTGAAAGTTTAATTGTATTTTTCTAGATGTATCTCCATGTGACCACAACGGTGGAGCCGTTGGAGATATTTTAGCGCTATTTTGGTCATAAACCAAGGAAATTGTAGTCCTTCTTTCCTGGTATTTTAGTCCTTGTTGCAATAAATATAAATGAGGGCAAAAGTACAACTTATCGTGTGAAAATTGAGCAAAAGAGCTTACAATGTACATCTACATCCAATAACAGGTTACATAAAAATTATTAACTTATACCGAGCAAAAATTAAACAGAGGATCTTACATTTGTAAAAACTCGGCAATTGTCGAGAGCCTGAAAGGCCAAAAGATTACAAGTAACGGCCATAACCATTCAAATACAAATATAAAAGTTAACAACAGAGCATACTGAGAGCCTCAAATTGAACAAAAACAGATTACATAAATGCCTTAGAGACCAAAACATTACATCCAGTGAGCCTAAAGATCGTTGAGAGCCCAAAAGATTACATCCGATGATTGCTTAGAGCCTCGTCTGAGCAAGAGGGAATTTGTACAACTCAGTTTTTTGCTAGTCTAGCTTACTTGTTGCATTAAAAAATTTTAGGGAGCCAAAGGAGGATACGATGGAGAGGTCGAAGACCATGCACATTGCCAGGACTCAGATTACAGACCCCCAGCAAGTCGAGAGTACTCTGCTCTGAAAATACTAAGGCCTTCGTCGACATCTAGGGGAAACCCATACAGCACAACCATAAAGAGGCCCTCTGTGAGCATGTCATCTAAGGTCATGGCATTTAGAGGTGTGGGGAATCGCCTGTGGGAATGGTCTCCACTAGTGCTAGCATTTCTACTTTAGGTGAGTGCAATGCAATCACCTTATATGAGAAGGTAGATATTATTGGGATCATAGAGCATCGAGGGGGGGAGCATGGAGCAAAGTAGAGTAGGGTTAGAAAAGAGCTAGAGGAGGGGTGTGGAGCAAAGTAGCAAAGCAGATCATAGCAACATAGTAAAATGCCAAATGCCACGGATCTTATATATATTATAAAGTTCGAGCCACCGCGGTGGCTGGAGCCCGGTATTCCATCCATATTAATTTGCAGGCCACCCCATGGTGGAATCGGTAATCATGAAGAAGACGCCATGTGGTGCCACCGAGTGGCTGGTAATTAACTGTGCCAGCCCAGTGGAATCTTAGCCACAATAGACATGGCTGATGAGAGGGCAATAATTCCCACAAAGGTAAATCATGAAGCTCTAATCACTCATTACCATGTCTAATCACTCATTACCATGTACTCTAGTTCTCTACTCTGCATGCAAGCCCGGTGACTGGTAATTTTTACTACACTCATAGTGATCATGCAATGCATGTTCTACATGCAAGTCCTACATTCGATTCCTACATGCAAGTTCTACATGCAACTCCTACATGCAACTTGCAACTCCTACATGCAACTTCTATATGCAAGTTCTACATGTAGAGAGAGAATGTCTTACAATTCCTACATGCAGAGAGAGAAGATCTCCAACTTGTATAAATACCCCATAATGGAATGAAGGCCACACTCTTTGGGGCATTGTGTTGAGTTCTACTTTGGTATTTGCTCCTACAACCCCCTATGCCTATACTCATGAGACCTATAATGCTTGCCTTTGTGTAGCCTTTGCTCCTACAACCACCTGTGCCTATACTCATGAGACCTATATTTTTAGGCTTTATTTGTGAGCCTACTACATCAATACCTATACAATTGCTAGATAGCCCTCTTAGAGTAGCCTATTCTTACTATCTGGATGGCAGCGTACATGATGCCCATGTGGAAGTCCTCCATTTTCTTTCTACTAGTACACATCTCTGTATCCTCCTCATTTGGCAGCTCAGAGGTGGGAGGTGACCTTGACAATTCCAACTCCCCCTCTCACCAACCACTATGGACCAATACCCAAACATTAATGTATGTGCCCCATTGTCAAGTGGATTACAATGATTATGTAGAGTCAAAAAAAGCTCATTTGTGTAAATTCCAATGGCCTTGCATTCCAGCTCAAGGGGCTTTACCCACTTTGTTTGGCCAATCAAGTAAAAATTAGCTCCTTTTCTATGTAAAATAAAAATTAGCTCCTTTTCTATGCCAATCGAGTAAAACTTAGCTCCTTTTCTATGTAAAATAAGAAAAGACACTCCAGATTTGATGTAGATGGCCAAGCAGAGTCCAATTCTTATATGTCCATGCCATTTTGTTATACAAGATCAATCCCATAAATTTCAAGGTCCTTTTACACTCTTGTCCAATTTGAGGGCCTTTACCCACTCATTTGGCTAATCAATTAAAGAATGTTTTTTGTGCTCAAGAAATTGTAAAAAAGATGCTCTAGGGTTGAATTAGAAGGGTGAAAGGATTATAATATCTTACCTTTCCACAAGATGCATTCCATTGAACTTTAGGTCTTTCATACATTGTTGCCTAGTCTAAGGCTTTTACCAGCTTGATTTGGCCATATAGTGAAAAATGGCTCCTTTTCTATAGGAACAATGGAAAAAGACCGTCCAATATTGAATTAGAAGGGGGCTATATCACCTTCGAAAAGTATTAATACCATCAATTGCTTACTAACTTAAGGGCTTTTATCCTCCCTCTTATGCTATCAAAAATTTGGAAAAAAGCCTTCGCAGGTTAAACTATATGTGCAATTGGATTCCAATGCTTATGTGGTCTTTCCATAAGATCATTATCATCAAAAGCTTACATAGTAGACGGAAGAACATTTGGGGGAAGCACATTTGGGGGTCAAATTAGAGGGGGAAGGGGACTCCAATGCTTATGTGGCTTGGACATAAGATCATTGTCAATAAGTTCTATGGCCGTTCTCACTTTAAAAAAGACACTCATGGGTTGAAGCGATGGAGTTCAATGATTATGTAGCCTTGCCACAAGCTCAATTCCATCAATTTTTGGACCCTGGTGCACTCATTGGGCTACTCAAATGTATTTTCTTATAGAAAGTTTGAAAGAGAACATGTGAGGGTTAAATTTAATGGGAAAGTGGATTCCAATGATTATATGGCCTTGCCACAAGATCAAATGGTATAATCTAGGTCCATATGGCATGCTTGATGAAATACTATTGGAAGGTTAAATTAGATGGTGAAGTGAACTCCAATGCTTATGTGGCCTTGCCACAAGGTCATTGTCATCAAATTGTTAAGGGCTTGCACAATTTTTAGCAATATGGTTTGGCCAATCAAGTTAAAAATGACTCCTTTGCTATGGAAACTATGAAAAAGGGGCAATTAGACTATAATTCTCATGATGTTACTTCATTCTAGCCTTGAAAACTTGTTAGTTGAGTCAAGGTATTTTACCCACTATTTGATGAATTGAGTGAAAATTATTACATTACTATAGAGTGTGAAAAAAGATGCTTCATGGTTGCCCAGAGGGGCAATTGGATTTCATTTCTTATCTAGCACTAGAACAAACTCAACGCCATGTACTGTAAGGGACTTATGCATAGTTTATTGCCTCAAGGGTTTTAACCACTCTTTCCATGTTAGTGGAGAATAGCTATTCTCCTTTGGTAAGAAAAAATGCGATTGAGTTGCATTGTCATGGGCATCTAAGGGATGAAGGTAAAAATAGGGTTTTGCATGTGAAGAGGCTAAGGGCAAGATGTCAAAATGAAAGTGATAAGATATCAAACTTTAGTGCCAATGTTTTGGGTTGCTTAAACAACAATTTTGATGCTTATACAATAAATTATATTGATTTTTCAAAATATTATAATAATTCTAATACTGACTTTGCAAAAATTAAAGAGCAAGTTTCAATGACTTTTTTAATGTATCCTATTCTAATACTTATACCAATCCTTGAGACTCTTAATCAAAGCAATCTTGACCTTAAGGTGTGTTTGAGGGTTGTATTCCCTTTTTCCTAAATATATTATCTTTTCCCAAATACGTGATGGCATACCAATTGTTAAGAGAATCTAAACAAGGATGAGAAGAAAGTGTAAGAGAATGAGGGGGTGATAGAAGAGAGAAAGTGAATAGGAGGGTTAAAAGAAAATGGAAGAATAGAGGGGTGGATATCAATGAAATCCAATAATTTGTCAAAGAAAACACAATATTATTCAACAAATGTTACCAAAGACCTTGCCCTATGATGCAACAATCATGCCAAGGAGATGGACCAAAGGAACAAAAGTAGTTGGGGGTGGCATTGGATCTAGATGAAGTAGAAGTGAGAGGGGTCCTCAACCTCATCATCAAGTAGAATATCAAACAAAGATGGAAAAAAAGGGGTCATCAACCTCGTCGCAAAGATCTAGAAGGAGTTGGTTCATAGGAACAAAGTCAAGTTTTAAGATGAAAACATTCAATTAAGGACAAAGCCTAATGCTTTTAGAGCAAAGAGAAAAGTGTTATTTTGTGCATGTTTTGTCAAGTTTGATGTATTTGATGTTTCATGTTCTCTAAGATAAAATAGCAATAGCTATCACTCTTGGCTACCATCTTGGCCTAGGTAGCTACTAAAATGACTAACCTCTTTGATCATAGTTAGTAGTTAGCAGCTCACACATGGCTAGTAGGAAATTGTAGAAAGCATCAAGTATATACTCACCTTCCACTACTAACTAATAGCTAGAAATTACAAGAAAGTGCTTACTAGTAGCTACAAATATTAAGCCAATAGCCAAAATTTATCATCTAGGAGTTAGTAGTGTGAGAGCTTCCAAGGGAGTCCCTACCACAAAGGCAAGCTGCCATAAGACATTGTTGGTGGTTAGTGCCTCCACAACAATTTATGTTGGGTTGAATTGGTTCATGATACAGGTCACATGATAGATGCTAAACATGGAGAGAATAGTGAGGATCATTATGTGTTAGCCTAATTGGGTAAAGAAAAGTGTCTTAGGGGGGGGGGGGTTTAAGAAAAAAGTACTCAACACCAAACCCAAAAACAGCAAGGGTTGAAAAAATGCTTGAAGGTAAATCAATCACCTACAAAGGCTACATAAAGATTGCAAAGATTCATTTTACAAAATAAAAAATCAAGGTAAATAATGAATAAAATTTAATGTTTGTCATGATTGGTTGTGTTGTTCCTTTGGGATGATGTGTATTACTGTCGAATAAAGGATAAGAGATGCAAAAAGGGTTGCAATTACTACAAATGATGAATAATCCAAGACAAAAGCTCACAATAGGACATTGACTATATTGGTAAACCTTGCAATGAAATTTGAGATAGGAAGGCCAAGGGTTGCATTTTGATGGCTACTTTGGCATGTCTCTTCAAATTCTTCTTGGTTGATCCTTGTGAATAAAATTATGTAGACAACCCTAATTAGTATGTAGTGCTTTATTGCCATTCATGTAGTGAAATGACCTAATTTCAGTTTTTGTTTTTGTTTTTATACACTATTATTAGATTCATAGGATCCGGACCCTTGGAATACAAACAATCACAATAGCTTTATGTGAGCTAGTGTTGAGAATAATTGGTAACTATATCCTAGATTTGAGAATAATTGGTATCTATTGGTGGACTTGTTTGTATTTGAATCTTGATGCGGAAATAGCTATTGCACTAAGGAAGTCGTAGTCCTTTTGTATATCATGTTGCTATTTAGCACTTATTTCAAATAATTCAATTCATACCAAACAACAATGAAAGAGGGACTAGTAATTCTTTCCATAACAACACAAAGGCAATAGAGATGCTAATTGTACAACAATGGCATTTTCCCAATCATATGGAAATGAAACATTGAGTACAAAATTGCCATACAAAAAAGTAATATATCTAGTATATTGACATGCCTAGTAGTGCTATATCATTGGTAATAATATTGAGCACTCCCATTTATCTCTAGTGGATCAAAGCAAGCATTGCCATATGACCACTAGCTTGTATGATAGTAGCAGATGGCAATTGCGAGTTTCAAAGATATAGTAGTCACAATATCTTACTAAAGCTCTAGTATAGCTATGTCAACTACTAACTAGCACCTTCTAATACTTTAGAAATATTATTGCTATCATCAATGAGTGGCAAAAAATTGCTTTTATACCTACAATCTAATAGATAGCTATATCATAGCTACTATCTACCATGTAGCAATAGTATAGTAGCTCCCAATCTTGCAAAGTGTAGTAGGGGCATGTATAAAATAGATAAGTACTACCATGTCTAGGATAGCTAAGCACTACCAATGCATAGCTACCTAGTATATTTTATGGAGATTGATAGCCACAAATGGAGGATAGATAATGAGTTTTGACCTTAAATGACCCAAGAGGCTTCTTATGCATGATATGCATGACATAGGACATACAATATCCAAGTAATCATGAGGGGCAACAAAGTATCTTAGTAGTGGTTTAGCCTAACATAAAAGGACTAATGCATATGGGTAGTCCTAATTTCAAACGTTCTTTGGATTGGTCCCATGACAATTTTGTGGTCATACTATGGAGTGTATTGCGTATAATGGAAAACAAGAGATGTTTTAGTCTTGAGATTCTAGAAATACAATAAGAAGGTTTGCATGCATCATGTAATAGACCAAATGCACAATGGTAGATTTCATGCATCCATAAAATATTGGCAAGCCTCTTTTTGTTTTAAAGAAATGCCAAGATTAAGGAGCGCCAATGAGGAATCCACACTTTTGGTGAGGATAGTATGCATATGTGTATAAAAAATGGCCAACACTATGGCTACCATCCAAAGGCATTCAACTAAAGAAAGATAACCAAGATCCCTACTCTCTTATTAATGAGCTAGCTCCTTGGCTATTCATGCCACCCATATCTAAAAGAGAATGTACGTCTAAATTAATTACAACATGCCAACAAGGAATCATTTCTAGCATATAGGAATATTTTATACTATAGAGGACTTGCATGATATGCAAGTATTACTTTCTACAACATGCATGTGTCAGGAAAACTAGTAGAGGACTATTAATAGAGTAGTATAAATCTCAATCCAAATGTGTAGAGTGGCAAATAAATTAAATCACTAAAAGAAAATCTTCATTAAAAATAGATCAAATTGATGAATAGGGGAGTGCCATCTCGAATAAAATGGACGTCTCCATTGTGAATTTTACAAAAAATAATGCTTCTAAAGATATTGTTGAGTTTTTCTAAATGCGCACTCTCTCAAAGTTTGTAAAGCATGCTATTCTAGATTGCCTCGTGAATATTAAAGGAAAGATATTATATGTTTTTCTCTATGTCAATTGCCTCTATATAGCATCTGAGGGACATCACTAGCTACCAATATTGCCATACTATGGGAAGGACTTGTAACAATTGGTAGTGGTGCTCATCCACTCTTTTGTGGTATCATTCAAACACCTCGTATTTCCACTTCTTAAAAAACATTTCTCTATCCATACCTTATTGAAAGGGTGATCTTCTTTGCATTTGTACACTTGAAAGTGTAAAACTCCATACCTTACTTCTTACTTGCCTTTGCATGGATGACAAAATTATCACATATACTAAGCACATACTATGGGAAGGACTTGAAGCAAGTGGTAGTGGTGCTCATCCACTATTTTGTAGTATCATTCAAACACCATGTACTCCCACAAATTTTTTAAAAACATTTATCTATCCATAGCTTATTGAAAGGGTGATCTTCTTTGCATTTGTACACTTGAAAATGTAAAACTCCATCCCTTACTTCTTACTTGCCTTTGCATGGATGATAAAATCATCACATATACTGAGCACATTGCTTAGAAAATCATGATAAACTTCGATCATCAAGGAGGTTCTCATTGGTGCCATTATATTTAAAAGGATCAAGCCCAACATTATCCAATTTTCCAACATGTGATTTATTGTCATATCTTCTTTGTTTTCCATATATAAAGATAAGATTTTGCATGCCAGATTCCTTGTCCTCAACTAAGTCAAATCATTATTTCAAAAACCAAACAGCTAGAAAAAAAATGTAGAAAATGAGACAAAGTGATCTTTTCATACGCCCCCTAAAACATGAAAATGAAAATGATTCATAGTGTATGTTATGAACATCATCTAAATGCAACAACATATGCACTATCATTTAGCTTCCTTAGAAAGAAGTGTCTTAAGTTTTTAAAGGAATTCTAGCCAATTTATGCATCTCCAAACCGTGTTGAGTTTTAGATATAGCTCCACCTACAAAGCTGCCAAAAATAGGAGAACATTGCTAGACTTGTAAGATCACATTCAACTTTTCATCAAAGCCACAACACCACTCAAATCCATGCCACATTGTAATGGTATGATTTTTCATTCAGTTGCTACATATGAATACACATTATGGCTGGTTGTGATGTTTATGGCTTTATAAATTGCTACATAGTAGTGCCAACTATTATGTTATAGCTAGCAACACACTATAATTGCTAGATAGTACTCCTAATAGTGCACACTAAGATAGAGAATAAGAGAGAAATTGTAGGCAACAAGGGAATCATACCCAATCCTCTCCACTCATGCAAAGAAGTAATGACAAAATGGTGATGATACATACAAAAATGGTAGTCATGCATCCATATAAGCTCCTTCCCTCCACTATTCCCAAAGAGACTGTTCACACCTTGCAAATAAAATTCTTAACTTCTCACTTCCAAGATGACCCTTCAATTGCTCAAGGCTTGTGTCAACTTGTGCCCTCATACATTCATAGTATATGCACCTTCTACCTACCTTATTTCCCATGCATCCATGTTCTCATAGCCCCATGTCCCTACACCCTTCTACCCTTCAATCCTGTTCTAAAGCCCAAGGCCTTTATTCCACTTTTACCACCATTAAGGGACCAATTTTTTTGCATAGTCCATAACTAATCCACCTACCCACCCAAAAATAAATTTGTATAACATAAGAAGTGCAACTATGTATTTTAGCACTTAGCTCTACAATGCATGCTCAACTACTATATAGTGATTAATGGAAGTTGAACTTAAGATAACATTGTGTAGACCTTGAAATAGTGCTTAGTTCTACTATGGAGGCCTAAGTGCTATATAATGTCTAATGGAAGTCGAACTTAAAATAGCATTGTGTTGGTCTTGAAACATCACTGTGTTAACGTTGAAATAGCACTACGGTAACCTTGAAATAGCACTGTGCTAAACTCGAAATAGCAATATATTGACCTCATGGAGGCTCAATCATGATATATTTGGCTAATAGAATCCAACCTTAAAATAGAATGTGTTAAATTGATTATTGGTTTGGTGGTCTTGTAGGTATGGGTAGCTTTTGAAAGGAGAGTTCTAGAGTCTATTTTGAAAGAGCACTTTGAGAGTTCGGATTTTAGAGTTGGAAAATTTGTGATTTCTTATGAGAAGTTGTAAAGTTTGGTGTAGCTTGTGCTATGGAACACTTTTTCTTTGTCAACAAATACCAAGCAAGCTACAACAAGTAAAAGAAGAACCAACAAGGAAAATGGAAGAAAAGGAATGCAAGAATGGAATCAATAGACAAAGCATCGCAAGAATTATCAAGTATTAACCAAAGGTTGCAAGACATAGGAAAAGACAAGCAAAGGAAAGGAAGAAGGAAAAACATATAATCTATAGTTAGCAAAATAGTTCAAGAAGAAAGCCATAACGAAGCAAGAAAAGCTAGTAGACAAGAAGCAAAGTTAGTTGCACTAAGCAATGACGCATCCACCTTGACCAATCTTTGGCGATTTGCTATCCCTAGCATTTTTCATTTTTTTCCTTGTAGCTATAAAGCCTTTACTTAAAAAAAATAAGGCTTAACTCATCTCCATGTGGTCTATTGATGAAAGAGTAGAAGACACATCATCATCACACTCATCAAATTCTAGGAGTATCATAGAACATGCGAAGAACAAACATCAAATATCTAAAAACTAGTATAGCATCCAAACGCAACCTCCAGAGCAAGAAATGGAACATCAAGTGAGGCATCACGAGTAACCTTCACATCAAGTGCAACATCAATGGTAAGTGGAACATCAAGTGCATAATCAAGGGAGACCTTGACAATGAATACAACATCAAGGGTGACCCACATGTGACCTTGCCATTAAGTGCAACATCAAGAGTAATCTCAAAACATCAGGTTCAACATAACTGGTAACCCAACCATCAACTGCATCACAAGGGTGACCTTAACATCAAGTAAAATATCAAGTGCAATCATGACATCATTCCATTGGGTATTTTGTAACCAAGCATGAGACCCAAATCCCTAGTTTCTATGTGATTGTGAAAGAGGTTTTGGGCCTATATTGGGTTTATGACTTGCATGAGTTTGAAAGGTCACTTGACTTTTGAGGGTAGATTAGACTTGATTTGATTTGATTGTGCAACATCATCTCAATGACATCATCAATGATGTATGTGTGTGTGGAAGTATGCAACCCTTGCCTATGAAAGGTGGTATCATGTACTTGCTTTCAAATCAATAAATGAACTTAGTACTTGGCCTCCACCTGACTCCCAATCTCATTCCTCATTTCTCTCTTGTGTATTGTTTCTCTCCTTTTAGCTATGGAGACTTTTTATCCCCCTTCTCTAGTTTCTAGTCATGCCTCTACCATTTTCTACAAAGTGCAGCATTAAGGGCACCCTTGACAATCAAGTGTAGCATAAAGGGTGACATTGACATTGAGTGCAACATCAAGGGTAAAATTTACATCCAATGGAATATCAAGTGAAGTATCAATGGTGGTCTTTACACCCAATGGAATGCCAAGTATAACTCAAGGGTGACCTCAACATGGGTAGTAGCATCATCTAGAATATTATATGGAGACTAATTAAGTAAAATGACATCACAAGGAACATGAATATGACATGAAGATTCATTTAGTGGAATGGCATCAAGTGGAACCCAAATCTCACATGAAACATCATGTGTATCATCATCATCAATAGAACAATACTATGAATGCATGTATCACCCCTTAGCATGCGATGGTATAGCTTTCTTTTTCTTGACTACCTACTTCAAAATGCTCCTCTTGGTGCACAAATTGGGTTATTACCATCCATTCTTGGATGACTTTGCTTCAAGTTTTGAATTTTTTTAACTTCTCAAATTATGATGTTTCAGATGATACCCTTGCTTCTCATAATGTTAGCATACACAATCCTGTTCTCTCCTTGCTTATTTTTAAGAATTGTGTCAATCATATGCATATGCAATTGCTTCTTGAGATGTTTTCAACCCTAGGTGGTAAAACTCGATTGTACTTATAAATTTGTACCTCATCAAAGATTTTTGAAAAAAGAAGAAACTTGCAAAAAGGCATCCCAAAATCTATTGTTGTAGGCTTTAATAGACTCATCCTCCTCCATATAGAGACCCTCCCATGCCATGTGCACCTTGTCCACAAACTATTTTGGAAGAAGTTGCTGATAAAATACTTTCTTGAAGCCTACCCAAATCTTTGGACCTTTGCCACAACAACCAATTGAGCACTCCACCAAGTGATGGCCATATCAATGAGATGGAGACTCACCATACGAAGCTTGGAGGCTTCTTCAAACTTTTCAGTACCAAAAGCCACATCAAATTGAAGCTTCATAGCTTTGGTTATGTGTCCATAAGCTCCATTGTAAGTGGCGATTTACCTCCTTTTAACTTTTCCTCCCTAGACTTTGACTGCTTCCTAGGGTGCTTTCTGTGTGAGATGTCCAAAGACAAATGGTTATATCTTGTTTTGATATATTTTAACATGGTTTCATACACTATTTCCCATGCTATTTTGATATTTATATAAAAGATGATCACTTACACATGCTAGTCCTAAGGTTTAGAAATTAGTAAGAAACGTGGGTGAATTTGAATGGTAGGCAAAGGTTGTGATAGAAAAAGTACACAAATTTCAAAATGGTAAAGGTGCAACCTACACAAATCACTATAGA
Organism: Dipteris shenzhenensis; assembly: GCF_047967505.1. NCBI lineage: Eukaryota > Viridiplantae > Streptophyta > Polypodiopsida > Gleicheniales > Dipteridaceae > Dipteris > Dipteris shenzhenensis. The sequence continues at coordinate 22,270,898 of NC_141604.1, forward strand.
AAGCTCACAGCCATGTCCCACAATGTTCTTCTAAGGACTTTAATTTTAGAGTGGCACGACTCAAGAAAAGTAAATGCCTTGTAAGCATATATATCATATATGGATCCATGAGCTACAAGATATTTTGAAAGAGAATCCCTACATTCAGCAAATGGGCCTTCATCCAACCGAGCACCCTTGCCCACCCCTTGGGCGGTTTGATGCATATCAAAATCAAATCCTGCACACTCACAAAAAATGTGCTAATTTTGTGCCATAAATGTGTAGCTGTGCACATCGCTTTGTTTGAAAACCATAGTTGGCACAGGTGGACAAGTTGGGGCGAGTGTTGCTTTGTTCGAACTTAGCCTAAGAGGCCGCTCCCATATTCCCCCTAGATTTGTTTTCGGAGGGTTGGGTGGCATTTAACGGGGCCATCCCCATGGCACCAGTTGTGTTGGAGCGCATGAGCTTCACCAGACCTCCTTCCGAAGGAAAACCTTGATGTGTCAGCACATAAGTGTTGTTGCTCCACCCTACACCCCTTGCTACACATCCTTGTGGCAGTTGGTGTAGCGGGGGTGGCCTCTAAGATGCTGTTCCCATATCTTGGATAGGTAGGGTGCGAGATAGATAATTGTGGAGGCTAGCTACACCAGTAGCCTCGTCCCCATAGGAGGAGCCACTTCCTGGTTACAATCGGTGAGATAGCTTGCAACCCTCATTCAAGTTTGCACCCACACACGTCCACCTTACAAAAAAATTGGCACGTCCTCCTTGATGACCGCAACCTCACGTTGCATCACACTACATCTTGGAATGGACAGGGGGGGTACTCCTCCTTCCCCGAGACCCTCCTCGATGGGGAGGGTAGTGTAGCCAAGCAAGACGCCTTTGCTTTGCGACCCCACCCCCTCCAGACTTGTGTGCAATGGAGGGTTGGAGTCGGTGAGCACTTGCTACTGGTGATCTATGTGAGGTGTGAACCGGGTGTGAATGTGGCAAGAAGGAGTAAGAACTCTTTGTTGGAACTCTTTGTTGGGTTGTTGGGGAATGGGATCTAAAGGGAAGTCAAACTAAAGAGCAATGTGTGTAAGATGTTAATGTTTAAAAAGTGTGTATAATGTAAGTTGGGCAAGGGTAATGTTAGATTGTTGTGCAATAATATGCAAGTGTTGAGCAACATCTGCAACAGCTTCTGCAGCAGCTCAAGCTCAAGCTCAAGCTCACTATTGGCTATGGCTGCCCCCAAGATCCCCACCCGCCAGCTCTTCATCAATGGCGACTGGCGAGAACCCCTCCTTGGCAATCGCCTCCCCATCATCAACCCTGCCACCGAAGAGCCCATCGGTTTGTCCTCGACGATCTGCTCCTTTCAATCTTCGTCCCCTCATGCCTTACTGTCTTGTTGTTGCTCAAATTGCTCCAGACGCTCTTCGCTCTTCTGTGATGCTGCTCCCAGCGATTGGGAGCTATAGATATACATTTCTTTTTGGTTTGGCACTTTTCAGCCATTAATTAGCTTGCGAAGTCCGGGAGATGGGTGAAGAAGAATTTTGTAGCTCAATCGCACGCACCTACCAGGTGCTAGTCCGGCTTTCGAAACTTCCCGATCGATCGTAGCAATTTGCTGATCGGTGATACTCAGCATTATCTCACTGGCTCCATTTTGTCAATGTTCAGTACTGAAGACTAAATCTACAGTTTCCTTCGTTCAAACGAGGAGCTCTGGCAGCACACGGATTCTGACCTGCGGTTGGGATCTACAGCAGACAAGATTTTGTCTTTTGCCTGAGAGAAGGTGTCTATATCAGTACAATCTTTGTATAATTTCAATACTGAAGCTGGCGCCTTAACGCTTCAGAGTCGCCAAAGCTTTGCTTGTAGAGCTTTTGCAAGGCCTGAATTGAAGTAGGAGACCCCATTGTAATGGTTCGTTAATCAGAAACCACCTTGTTCATCATGCAAGAGAGTTCTTATTAAATCTATCAGTGCTTTCCCAGCTTTGCTGATGAAGAGAATTGTCTGCAAATGTGATCAATAGTAGCGGCCTTAATAAAAAAGTGTTGACTGTCGCGAATGTCAGTAGCTTCCTAGCGCCCTTTTCAACCAACAGTTAATTATACCAGCTTGGGTGTCGTAGATAGTCATCAATTCCCCTTGCATCCATTCGAAGCACCATCCGTTTCACTTCATTGAAGAGCTCTTTCGGGGAAAACTGGTAACAGTAAATACATTATAGGCATGCTTCATCCCTGCGTCACGATAATCTCATATGCGATGCTTTTGAGCCCTACACACGCATGGAAATAAAGAGAAATGCCATGTCTTGTATCCAAGGAATTTGCAGTAAATATTGTTCACTGCCGCCAAGTGGCTCCACCCTTTATGCGAGAAGCTGTCTTAGAGATTTACAAGACTGAGTTTCTGGTATTTGAGAGAAAGATATGCAGGATGCTGAGGTACTCCCGATATTGATTGTTGTGGTTGCTTGTATCACCTACGAGCTACTGTTGTTTCAGGGTAGAATTTAGTCGACTCCAATTTGGGATGTCGATGCTTACGTTAGTTATCGTGGATGGGCGTGCAACAACAGTTGCGGCTAACAAGAAGGTTGAAACAAAGTTCCCACTGGAAGGGCCTGTGCAGAGTTGTTCTGAAATGGTCTGGAATGCTTGCCCTGCTAGCACAACAGAGTTGATATGGTACATGGAGCCATTAAGATGGCATAGATGATTGAAAGAGAGCTAATTTTTCAAAGGATTGATCATTCGAAGGAAGCATCCACTTTTGGTGGAAAGAAATGATATCAAAGAGTCTAGGAAGAGCTTCCAATGGCCATTAAAGAGTCGACAATTTAAGAAAGTCAATAGCTCCATCCCGAGAATCCTTCCAAACACTATGTTCATATGCCTCAGATGTCTAGAGGATAATGAGAGATTAATGAGAGAAAAGAGACATTTTGACCGTAAGAAAGGTTCAGTTTGGCATCCATTTAAATAATGGGGTGCCGTATACTCTCTGGTTGCTTGGGAAAGGCCAATGTTGTAGAGGGTAGGAATCCTAAGCAGTTGGTCAGGGTTCTTCCTAAAGAGAGAGCAGGTCAAATCCTCCTTGTTTGGTCTATCTGTGAATGGTCAAAGGATTATGATCCTTTTAGGTCCTTTTAGATGATGGTTGTATTTACGATCTTAGTTTACGATCTTATTACTGATGGAGTTTTCAAATTCGTCCATGCAAAACCATTGGATGACATGACTCTTTTAGGAGCTTTCTTGAGACCTTACCTCAATAAGTTTGTTGTCGAATTCTTTGATGATATCTTGATCTGCACTAAGATCAAAAGGAGCACAAGGAGCTATAGAAAGTGATGGATCTATTTAATCAATTCCTTCTCAATCAGAGAAAAGTGAGTTCTTCAAAGAAGAGATTGAGTGGAGCGAATCAAAAGTGATCCCAAGATCAAGATCATTGAGGATTGTCCCATACCTTTGGATGTGCATGAACTATGATAATCTCTTGGCATGTGTAGCTATTATTGATGATTCATCCAGAATTTTGCCAAAATATAATCTTCACTCACAAGTCTGCTCAAGAAGCATTCCATTTATGAGAGAAGAGTGGATCATGAGAGAGATCTGATCAATGAATCACATTTGTCTATTTGACCGGCTTCATAGCAAAATCCAGGATAAATAATGAGATACCTCTAGCTTTGGCTTATCTGCTTTTTTGTTTTTAATGCAATATTGAAGACAATGCTGCATGTTGGGATGTCTTGTTATGTCTTCAAGCCTGCCAGCCATGATTTGATATGTATTTTTGCACATTGTCCTTAAGTCTTCTTGCTTATGTTGCCATATTTGTTTCAAGAACATTTTGTCAAGGTGTGGATTCTAATTTTGAACCTCCTCTGTATTTTTAGGTACCATTCCTGCTGCCACTGCTGAAGATGTGAGGGTTGCTGTTGAGGCTGCTAGAGCAGCATTTGTAAAAAACAAAGGAAAGGACTGGGCACGTGCTTCTGGAAAGTATAGGGCCAAATTCCTTCGAGCTATTGCTGCAAAGGTATTTGTTTTTTAAAATCTGCTCCTTCATCTTGTTAATTTCTCTTGGGAAAGTGTCATGCATTGGTCGTTCTGTGTTCGAGTTGTTATTTTTATGACTTGAATTGAGTTGGATATCCTTTTGATCTTAAGAATGAACTTACATTCTAGGTTACAGAGAGGAAAGGGGAGCTTGCTGAGCTGGAGGCACTTGATTGTGGAAAGCCCTTGGATGAAGCAGCGTGGGATATGGTGAGTTTTCTCTCTTTGCCATACAATATTGTTGTATGTCTTCATTCATGATATTTCTTCTATTCACAGATACTCCATGCTTTATTAGGCAAAGCATTTTCAAGAGGTCTTGCACCTTACTCCTACAGGTTTACTTTATTGAAACTCATTTCATTCTTTCCTCTTTTGTGAGGTTGCTTCATGATTTGTGAATGATGATGGACAACAGAGAAAGAAGGGGTGGGTTTTTTTTCGGGGGGGGGGGGGCTTTGAAGGGGGGAATGGAAGGAGAGAAGGGGAGATGGGAGGGACAGAGTTTGGGAGACTGAGCAGAAGGGCAGGGGGAGGAATGAAAAAGTGAAAGAGCAGGCTTCAACAGAAGCCTGCAAAGAGGAGGTGGAAGAGGGCGAAGGCTGTGGAAGGGACTAGCATTGGTGTGTGGGAGCATGGGAGGTGAGGGAGGGCAGGTGGTGAGGTGGATTGGGCAGCATTGGGGCTCAGATTATGATGTTATCTCCTTCATCATTGCGAGGTCCTGGTTTCTTGTCATCACAGGAAGATGTTGCAGGATGCTTTGAGTACTACGCGGACCTTGCTGAGAGACTAGATGAACAGCAGTACGCTGCTGTATCACTTCCCATGACAACATTCCAAACACATATACTGAAAGAACCAATCGGTGTTGTGGGGCTAATCACGCCTTGGTACGGCCAGGATGTTCTCTAATAACTTCGTGTATTTCTTTCTTCGTGATTTGGTTTCTTAACCTTTTTTTTGGTTTCTTCTTGTAGGAACTATCCATTGCTCATGTCTACTTGGAAGGTTGCCCCAGCTCTTGCAGCTGGTTGTACAGCTGTCCTGAAACCTTCAGAGTTAGCTTCGATGTAAGGAAGATTTCCTACATGGCACGGGATGTATATCTCAATATTTGCATGCGTTGGAAGAAAAGTCCCGATTCACTCATTGAACTGGAATGCAGAACTTCCCTGGAGCTTGCCTCTATATGCAAGGAAGTTGGTCTTCCTGCAGGGGTGCTGAATATTCTAACAGGACTAGGTCAAGCAGCAGGAGCACCCTTGTCATCACACCCTGATCTCGATAAGGTGAGCGACTCTCTCTCTCTCTCTCTCTCTCTCTCTCTCTACATATATATATATGTATGTATGTATGTATCTGTGTGTGTGTGTCTCTCTCTCTCTCTCTCTCTCTCTCTCTCTCTCGCTACTCTCTTTGAGGTGGTTTTTCTTGTAATATAAACAATCATGGCTTTCACGAAAAAAAAGACTCTCTTTCTCTCTCTCTCACACACACACACACTTTTTTTTTTGTGCGGTGAAACTAAGAAAATTATATTATGAAACATCCATTTTACAACAGGGCAATGCTCGAGAAAAGAGCCAATGCCCTATCCATCAGAAACAGTAAAAGAAAAGCTGAATGCAAGAAACATCCAAATCTTCCTCATGCAAGGCATCATATAAGGACTGCCGCAATGAGGCTCGGAAGAACTCATAAGGGTGCTGAAGGGGTGAATTCAGATATGCATGATTTCGCTGTAGCCAGAGGGTCCATAAGGCCCAGTATCTGGTCCAATGGAAGAAAAGAGAATACTGTGACAAAGAAGCTGATAATCTGCCAAACATCCAAAAAAACCTCGAGAACCTGTGTGCAGGAAATCTGAGAGAAAAAATAGGAGATCTTGTCCAGAAGGTCTCTGGAATATGAACAAAACCACAATAAGTGCTGAATACTCTCAGGAGTATGATGACATCTTGGACAAAGAGGAGAGGCAATCCTTCTTTGAGCTAATTTCACTCCCACTGGAAAAATACCAACAATACATCTCCAGAGAAAGAGTCGCTGCTTCAATGGCATTTTCAACTTCCATATCAATTTCAATTTTCCTTTCCACCAAGTTAAAGACTTATTCAGATGCCAAAGAGAATTTGCATGATGAGCAATCCATGGAGGAGGTAATATCAATCGATAAGCTTGTATGGAAGTCAATAGATGCAAAGGTTGAGAGGATAATCCTGGACTTGAGGTTGAAGAGCCAATCTTGAAGCGTGTCTCTAACTTCCAATGTTGGAATCGGAACCAAAGGGAGTAAGTGATCTGCAGTAGCTTTCCATATGTGTCTATGATGCATCCTAAGATCGTACCAGAAAAGAGAGAATATGCCCCTGAGTATCTACCACATCATCAATGAACCGGATGCCCAACTTCATGAGATTGTAAGCTCTGATTGGTTGTTGTACAGCAAGAGGAGAGTAAAAAACAGCACTCCAATGAAGGCTTTCCATTCGAAGCGAGGAAGCTATAGAAACAGGATAGGGAGACCATTTGATGCGAGAGAGCACTTTCTTCCAATCCTGAATCAAGGCAGTAGAAAATGGACAATCAGGGATTTTACCTTGAAACTTGCCAAGTACTACTTCGGATGGATCAACCAGCCAATGTCCATAAGCATTTGTGCGCGTCTGGGCACAGAAAAATGCCAACATGATAGACCAAGGCTGCTCTTGCTGAAAAAAAGTCTTGAGCATAGTGATCTTTCTTGCCAACACATGAAATTTGATGTTTATAATATTCAAACCACCGTGCATTCTTGGAGAGCAAAGCAGGTCCATTTTGAGCAGCCTTAAAGCTTTTTTATGAAGCTTAGTTTTCCAAAAAATCTGCATGGCTTGAGACATAAAAGAAGAGAGATCTCGAGATGACCAATGTAATAAAGGAAGGTAAAACTGAACATAAGCTAAAACAATGGACTGGACAATTCGAAGCCGAACATGCAAAGGCCAAGTGGAGATCTTCCAATATTCTAATTTGTCCTGAATTTTGTTAAATACCCAAGACATTTGTTGCTTATTTCTGATTTTCCAGCCAATTGGATAACCCAAATGTCTTACTATGTTTTCCGAATGAATAATTTGGCCGGGCCAAAGGATAGCATGCGAGTCGCAATGCTTGAGAGGCAAGAGTTTTGATTTCTGAAAATTAATTTTTAGACCAGCTGCCACCCAAAATCAGAAAGGGTATCCATCAATAAGCAAAGCTCCAGAGGACTATTCTTTGGCATGAAGAATGAATCATGTGCATAAGCTTGTGCAATGAAAGGCCGTGATCCAGGAATCTGAAGCCCCACTAACTGTCAAGTATCAACTAGATGATCCATATAAAGAAGCAAAGGATGTGAAGCAATAGTATAGAGCAAAGCACAAAGAAGAGCAAAGCACAAAGAGGGCATCCTTGTCGAACTGATCGTTCCAGAGTCCAAGACTCAGACAAATGATTCCCTATAAAGCATTGAGCAGTGGAATCTGAGTAAAGCCAATATATGACATTAGCTAGCTTTGGCCCAAAACCAAGTTTAGACATGATTTGAGAGACATAATCCCAGTGTATGGTATCAAATGCCTTTGCCACATCCACCTGCATGACCAAAACATCTTGAGCTGAATATTTTGCATATTCCATTGCGATGAGGGTATTGGAGATATTATCATGTATATTCCTTCTTGGAACAAAACCATATTGCCTGGGATGAAGTCCATCATGAAGGATATCCTTTATCCGATGAACCAATATTTTAGCAATAAGTTTATATATAACAGGCATCAAAGTGATGGGCCTCCAGTCATCCATAGTCTCACATAGGGGTTTTTTGGGCACAAGCTTAACCAGACCATGCTTCTAAGCTGAAGGAAGATGTTGATGCTGCCAGGCTACATTAATGAGCTTCAAGATTGGACCCTTTAATTCAGGCCAGAAGGCTACAAAAAATTCAACCATCAAACCATCCCAGCCAGGGGATTTATGTTTACCCAAATGTTTGAGGGCTTCATTCAATTCAATATCTGAAAAAGACATTTCCAGCATTGAAGCTTTTTGCAAAGAAACAATAGGAGAAACAAGCTCAATAAATCTGCTCCGAGCTAATTCAACCTGAGGAGTAGAGGAAGATGGTTGAAGAAAAAGAAACTGAAAATGATCCAGACATTGTTTTTCTAGCTGAGATAAAGTCTGGGTCCAAAGACCATCGGGCTTTCTTGCTCTCATGATAGATTGACTTTGTTTGTATGCATGTAAATTATGAAAGAAAGATTTTGAGGAACACCCCTTATCTAGCATAGGCTTAAGTCTAGCCCTTGTCTGCCATTTGGAAAGCTTGCGTTTATCATTAGCATCAATTATGGAAGTAGCACAAGACAATGAACTCTGCTCAAAAGCAGAAAGGGACCTTTGATGGCTAATCTGTACCAAGGACTGCTTGTAAGATTTTGCCCACTGGACATGCTGTCTGGTTTCTGCCATGTACCATCTTTCATATTCCTTGATGACATTTTAAATACGATGTACAAAAGAGTTCCAAGCAAAGTCCAGATCCTCCTGAGCATGAGATAACAATGGCCTGCAAGCCAATCGAATCATTTGCTGGAATTTTTCATGAGAAAGATAGAATTGATTGACCTGTAAGTGTCTGACTGAAAAGAGCTGCATGTCATCCAGAGGCATGCCAAATGAAAAGTTCAGCCAAAGTGGAGTGTGATCAGATAGTTGTTGAGAATAGTCAGTCCACATTTGACATGTATAATCATCATATTGCTGAGCATGAATAAGATACCATTTATCAAGCCTGGCCCAATAATTTGTAAAAGCATTATGATGATATGTAAATCCCAAAATTGAAGGGTGAGTTGCTGTCCATAAATCTGTGATACGAAGTGATGAAATCATATGTTCCCATTGCTGAATTTCAGAGGGCAGCATATGGGATTTATGTGTGGTATTGTCTTGCCAGTGAGGAGAGTTATTGAAGTCACCACAAAGTAAAGCATTTGTGGACCAAGGATATTGCTTTATGGAGTCCCACATTTGAGCTCTAGAAGCTGAAGTTTGAGAGGCATACAAGGAACCAATTTGAAAAATCTCTCCATTGATCATACATTGGATAATCATCCATCGGCCACAAAGATCATTATATGCTACCCAGGGCTGCAAAACATGTCTGGCTAGAATGCACAGTCCAGAGAATTGATCAGATCCTGCATAAAATATATCATATCCTGAAAAAAACTCATGTTGGCCAGCAAAAGAATGCTGATTATGCTCTTGCAGACACACAACATTTGGATGAGTTTTATTTATATAATGCCAAAGGAGCCTCCATTTATTCGGGTTGCAAAGGCCCTGTATATTATAAGAAACACATTTAAGAGAAGCACGCATGAAAATATGTACAAGAAATGAGCAGTCGTCAAAAAGAAAGGGAGGCATCAGGCCTCTGCCATTGCCTCAGGGTCTTGCTGACCCTTAGAATCCAATTCCCTAACTAGATCATCTTCTTCACAAAGCGGAATACCCTTCTTGACTGCATTAACCCATGCCTTTGAGATGGGGCTGTCCGAAGAGGTAGATGGTTGACTAGGAGAAGGAGCAGAAGCATCCCAATTACGAGATTGGAGAGGTCTTTGCTTGAGATGCACCGTCTTCTTTGCAGTCTGCCAATCTATGTGAGAAGATGAATTATTTTCCACTAACTTGCTTTTTCCTTTATCCTTGTTTTGAGCTGAATTGGCTTGGCTCCCTGTATGAACTGAAGGCTTTGCTCCTTTGACTTCAGTCTTTTCCACATATGTCTTCTGATCTCCTTTATTAGATGGCGGAGGAATGGCAGCTGGAGGAGGCAGATGAAGGATAGAGGGACACTCAGAAGCTAGGTGCCCAAACTTGTGACAAGAGAAACAAGCTCCAGCAAAAATGCCCCATTTCAAAGTGAAATATTTCTTTCCCAAATTGACACCCTCAATCTCAACTGCAGTAGAAGGAGGGGTTGATCTATCAGTATCCCATAAGGTACAAAAACGATTTTTATTACCTGTGGGATGAGGGTAATAGATCACTTGTCCCAATGTCATCGCTAAGCCAGGAAGCTCTGTTCTCATGTAATCTGGAAAATCAACCACTTCAACCCATACCGGGCAATGATGCTTGATGAGGTTGTGATAGATCTTATTAGGAGACCAAGGCATGATGTGCACCATTTGACGACCAAAAAACAAAGGAGACATTTCCAGCGTCTTTTGTTTTGTCAAGGCATCCAAGAGATGAACTTCATAAAACCCTCGGGAGGCAAAATAGACTCCTTCCACATAGCATCCACCTAGGAGGGAATTCATCCATTGTCCCACATCATTAGCCGAGGGTATTTTGCCTGGGAAGAAGATGATGACTGCAGTTTGAGAGAGCTTCTTCAGAGGATGCACAAGAGAAGGCAACTTCATTTTGTAAGTAAGTTCCGAAGCAGGTAGCATCCATTCTCTTCTAACTTTGTTGAAATTCCTCATTCAACATGTCAAACACATAGGAGGCATCTTCAGATGAAGGAGCTATGGGGGGTAGAGTCTCCCTTGATTGTCTTTTAGGTTCTGGAGAGAGCGCTCTCTTGACATAATACTTATTTGTTTCTGCCATTGAAGCTAGTCGATTCAGTAGGAAGATTCGAATCAGAAAAAGGCGGCGACACTATATCAGCAGGGCACGGGATTTGTATAGAAGGGCACGAGACCTGTTGCGACAGAAGCTTGCTGGAATACTGCCGTACACAGAAGAGGACACGGGAACCTGTTGCGACAGAAAGCTTGCAGGGATACGCCTTACACACAACCAGCGAATCCAACGCACTAGATACGTGGACAAGGTCTGAGAGGAAACCAGTAACGAGGCGCTTAAGGTGGCTTGAGAGGGCAGACAGGATGGCGAAAAAGTTACGAAATTGCAACGAGCAGAGGTAAGGGCTGCAAACAGGCTGCACACGCACTCACAGATACACAAATGGAGAGCTGCAGGGAACACACACACACAAATGGGGGGCTGCAGGAGGCTGAAACGAAGTGGAAAAGAGACCAAATGGAGCTCTGGAATGGTGGCTGATAACAGCGAGCAGGCACAGGATGATGAACGGACTGTAGGCTGCAGTAGGGACAGGTCGGGATCACCAACAGGGCCGGCTAGGGGCTGGTATCGTCGCCATAGCACGCACACACACTTTTTTTTTTTTTGGGGAAGAAATCTTTTATTTATGTAGAATAATTACATTCATAGTTACTTCAAAAACGAAGTAGCTACTACTCAACTAAAGATCTCAGTATAAGTTGTATACACATCCTGATCAATCAAACGAGTCTGAAAGCAATCGTAGAATGATTGTTGCAGAGATCGTTTGAAAAAAAGAAAGGATGAAAAGAGTGGATCACCAAAGACTCTATGATTTCTATCCATCCATAAAGTCCATAGGGACCAATAGCGCACCCATACAAAAAATAAATCAAAACCCTGTCTCTGTGGATGAAAGCCAAACAACCAGAAAAATCTGCCAAAAGTAATAGTAGGAAATCACTGTTGAAGCCTCTGTCTGATGAGAGCAATGAGATCAAAAGTATTTGGACAGGACCAAAAGATGTGAAACTCTGATTCAGTAGAGTGCTGGCATCTGTGACAAACAGCTGAAGCAATATGTCTATGTGCGAGTAACTGTCCGGATAACTGTCCGGATGGAAAAATGCCAAGGAGAACTCGCCATAGGAAAAGCTGTTGTCGAAGAGGGACTTTGTAATGCCAAAGGAGACGCAGCCTTTTTCTCCACCACTTCATTGGACGATCCATATGCCAAACAGTATTTGCTCCGTGGGAAATCCAAGGTGGAGGTAATAACACTTTATACAGTGATGACACTGTGATATGTGAGAGCTTCAAAGGATGGGCGTATAAGGAAGGAGAGCGTAAAATCCAATCCTCAAGCCGATTCTGAAGTTCCAAATGAGGTACCGGCAAGTACGGTTGGAGCATTACTGAAATTCTATGCCATAAAGGACGATAATGAGCTCCCAAGCCATATTTGCGAGCAGCCATAGAAAAAGATAAAATTGTGCCATCATCCTGAAGTACATCCTCCACAGATGAAATGCCTTTGAAGGAGAGAAAATAAGAACGTCGGGGTTCTTGTATGGCCAAAGGAGGGTGGAATACTTTAGACCAAAAAATATTCTCTACCCTCAAAGAGTTGCCCGAGAGAGAGTCCTTGCCATGCCATTCCAAGTGGGATAGAATGTGTTTCCAATCAAGAAGCAGATGAGAGACAAAAGGGCAGCCTCTGATCTTGCCTTGGATAGAGCCAAATAAAAAATCCCACTGAGTAGGCTGCCAATTTCCAAAAGCAGATGTATGAAGATGTAATAAGAGAGAGCGGATCATGAAAGCCCAAGGCTGATCTCCTTGCATAAACTGTATCATCATTTTCCCTCTGTGAGCAAGTAAATGCATTTGAATATTGAGAATGTTCAGACCCCCGTGCATCTTTGGAGAACAGAGACGATGCATAGAGAGTAATCTGAGACTTTTCTTGCCATGTTTTGAACGCCAGAAAATTTCCATGATAGCTGACATAAATGAAACCATATCTGCCTTAGTGAACATAGTGAGAGGCAGATAAAATTGTATGTATGCTATCAAAATGGATTGTGTGATTCGCAGACGAACATGTAATGGCCAAGTTGCAAGCTTCCAATATTCAAGTTTTGCCCTTAACTTTACTAGCACCCAATCAGTTTGTTCTGAACGGGTGAGTCCCCAGCCTAGAGGATAACCAAGATGTCGAATGAATTGAGAGGCGGGGACAATTTCCCCAGGCCACAGAAGGTTGTGCCATTCCTGTGCATGTAACGGCAGCAATTTTGATTTTTGAAAATTTACCCGAAGGCCAGCAGCCAATCCATATGTAGAAAGAGCATGCATAATCATGGACAGATCAGCCCGAGTATTTTTTGGAGTAAAGAATGAATCATCAGCATAAGCCTGAGCAATCATGCTGCGACTGCCAAGAATCTCCAAACCGTGCAACTGGTCAGTGTCCAAGAGGTGATCCAGATATTGAAGCAGTGGATGAGTGGCCATGGCAAACAGTAAAGCACTCAGGGGACATCCTTGCCTGACAGAGCAAGCAAGAGTCCAGGATGGAGAAATATCTCCTGAAAGTATGCAGGCAGCTTCACTATCTTGATATAGCCAATTGATGAGTTGCTGCATTTTTGTGCCAAAACCCAATGCCTGCATAGTCGATGAAATAAAATCCCACTGAACAGTATCAAAGGCTTTGACAATATCAACTTGCAATAACAAAACATCCTGCTGTGTGTATTTGGCATATTCAATTCCAATGTAGGCATTAGCAATGTTATCTGTGATATGCCTACGCGGGACAAACCCATATTGAGCAGGATGCAACCCCTTTAGCCGATCAACAATCATTTTGGTAGTGACTTTGTAAATTACGGGCATAAGAGTGATAGGTCTCTAGTCTGCCAAAGACTCGCAAATTTGTTTTTTGGGAAGGAGTTTAAGAAGACCTCTCTTCCATGTGTCCGGCATTTTCTGATTTTGCCACACAGCATTCACCATATAGAGCAATGAATGCTTCAAAATAGGCCAGTATGGGAGAAAAAACTCGACTGTTAAACCATCCCATCCTGGGGATTTCCATCTGCCACATGATTTGATTGCATCTGACAATTCCCTCTCAGTAAAGGGTTCTTCCAATTCCAAAGCTTGAGTAGGGGAAATGATTGGAGAAACATGTTGCAACAGTAAATTTCGTGCAAGCAAAATCTGTTGCGAGGGAGGAGCTGCAGAGCCAAATTGCTGAGAGAAATGATGCACACAAGCAGAGGCAAGCTGTGACCGTGAAGTAGTCCATGATCCATCGGGCATAAGCACTCTGCAAATTTCTGTTTTGATTCTCCTTTGATGTAAACTTTTGAAAATTCTTTGGAAGAGCAACCTTTATCTGTGAAAGCTCTTTGTCTTGCTCTAGTCTCCCATTTTGCCAGTTTCCTGTGATCATTGAGTTTAAGACAATGTCTGGCCTGACATAGTGTTGTTTGCTCATGCATGGACAACGAACGATGATGACTGAGTTCAGTGAGGTCTTAACAAGTAGATTTGGCTTGAGCAATGGTTTCCCTCAGAGTCTTCATGTAAGACTTGCCATAAGCTCTAATCACCACTTGCATTTTAGAAATAAAAGAATCCTAGGCACCATCAACATGAAGATGGCTGCTAGATGAAAGACAATGAGCTGTTTCAGTAACCATTGCCTTGAAATCAGCATGTTGCAAATAACTATTGTTTATGATTAGATGTCTCCTTTGTGGCAATCTATCATCTGGCATATGATAAAAAGATAACCACAGCCATAGCGGTGCATGGTCTGAATGCACAAAGGCATAGTCAATCCACATTTTGCATGTGAAATCCCCATTTTGTTGGGGAGCGACACTATACCATCGATCCAGACGTGCCTGATAAGCTGAAAGAGCATTATGTTGAAAAGTGTAGCCCGGTGACAAAGGTTGCAATTTCTTCCAAAGGTCAACCAGATCCAAATGCGAAAGTAGTGAGACCATGCATGCCTTTCAGGAGATAGCATATGGTCATGTCTGGAGGTGTTGTCTGTGGAGCATTATTGAAATCCCCACATATGTAGGCATGAGATCTCCACGGATATTGTTGCATGGCATCCCAAATTGCAGTTCTTTCTCTAGAGGACTGAGGTGCGTAAACTGAAGCAAATTCAAACACCTCTCCTCTAATAATGCATTGGAGAACAAGCCATCTGCCTTTGTTGTCATTTAATGCAATGACTGGTTGGAACTCATGTTTGATCAGAAGGACAACCCCTGAGAAAGAGTGCTCCCTAGCATAGAAAATATCATATCCACAGTAGTGTCCTGTCTTGCCTGCATAAATATGTTGATTGTGCTCTTGTAATGCCACTATGTCAGGCTGAAATCTGTTGATGTACAGCCACACAGCTTTCCATTTCCAACTGTCACACATGCCCTGAACATTAAGTGTAAAACATTTGATGTGAGCAGTCATATATACAGGTATTTATAGTAATGTAACAACTATGTACAGCAGCAAAATTTATGCAGTCAGCCTTGCATTTCTATCTCAGGGTCGAGGCCTAGCCCCTGAGAAGAAGTAGCCGCCTGAGAAGTAGACAGCAAAGCAGCAACCTCTTCTTCAGGGAAGAGTGTTCTGCTGGCTGTTACTGCAGCCCATGTAATCCCAATTCCTGAATTTATCTCTGGGATATTTCCGCTAGAAGATGCACCATTCCAAGTGCGGGGGGGTGGAATTCTTCGAGCAGAAATGACTTTTCTTGGGCTTTGCCAGCCATCAGTTGAAGATTGCTTTTCTTTGATCGAGGATTGAGTAGCAGGAGGTGAGTGTGAGGTGAGATTCCCATTGGGGGCCACTGGAGCTTTGCCTTTATCCAGACTCCCAGAAGGCTGTCTACCGCCTTTATTTTTGTTGGCAACTGGAGTAGGAGCATCTTTAGTAGACATGTGAACTGGCAAGGTGGCATGAGGCATTTTATGTTGATTCATTGGACACTGTGAAGCCATGTGTCCAAACTTTTTGCATTCAAAACAGGGCCCTGCAAATAAACCCCATTTGAGTTATAGAAAGCACTTCCCTTGTTTACATTATTCACCGTGACTTAATAAGAGTCCGGTGTGGGATTATCAGTATCCCAGAGAATACAAAATCTGTTTGAGTTGCCATTTGGGCGTGGTGGGCAGACCACTTTACCTAAAGATGCTGCAATTTTAGGCAAAAGTGAGGCCATACATTGGGGGAAATCAACAACTTCAACCCAAACTGGGCATCTGTGTCGGATTAAAGCCTGAAAGTCCCTTGTGGGAGACCATGGCAAGACATGCACCATTTGCTGCCCAAAAAAGAGAGGTGAATGTTCCAAAAGCATTTGTCTGTGGATCTCATCCACCATGATAACCTCAAAAAAGCCCCTGGCTGCATAGTGTACTTTACGAACAAAAGAGCCAGCCAATGTGCGTGTCAGCCAGTTGCCTATCTCTGCAGCTGGTGGCATCCGGCCTGGAAAGAATAATATGACTGCATTCTTGGCATATTCTCTGACTGGATCCACAATTTCATCGACCTCAACCATGAGGCCAACTGAAGGAACCGAGTCTTTCCACTCTTTTCGCGTATCTGCAAATCCTTCATGCATTACATCATATACCAGTTGAGCCTCAAGAGTATCATGCATCGGGTCATGCTGACCCTCAACCTGCTTTTGCTTCTTGCAAGGAGCCGAGCGCTCCTTTTGAAACGTTTTTTCATATGAATACTTTGCCATGACTTTGTAAAAAAGGGAGCTTGAGAATGAAATATCTGTAAAAGGATAGCAAGAGCAAAAAAAACCAGTCCCAAAGAAAGTAAAAGAGAGGAGAAGGAGAGTATAACTGGTAAGGAGAGAGCAGAGGGATAAGTGAGATTTTGGCAGAAGACACAGGACTGCTAGGGAAGATACCGGAGCAGAAAAACCCCAAAAACTGTACGGCAAGAGGTACCAAAACTGTACAGACGACGATGAGCTGTGCTGTAGTAGATATGGGCTGCACGGGGGGGGAGTCGGACTGTACGGGAAGGCCAAGTTGGTATGGAATCGTATGAACGTACGGACGCTGTACGGCAACCGTACAAATGTACGGACAAAAAACTGCACGGGGTTCCTGGCGAGAACAAGGATGCTGACGGAAGGCAGGCGAGCTGAAACGGTACGGAGATGACAGAAGTGTACGGAGGCACAAAAAACGGCTAGGGAAGAGAGAACGATGTCAACGCACACACACGCAGAGTTTGGAACGGGATTACACAGGTTGCACAGGGCGAGGAGAACTGAGCGTACGGTCTATCCATACTGACGTACGGTACCTGTACGGCAGCCGTACAGGTGTACGGGCAGAGGAAGGAGCTGTACGGCGCTCTGCCTCTTGACCTACACACACACACACACACACACACACACACACACACATTTTTTGATGAAATCCATTTGCCCCTAGCACACACGCACACACACACACACACACACACACACACACACACACACACACATCTATCTGCATAGGTGGGTGAGCATTGTTTGTCTAAATGTATTAGAAATGAATTACCAACTCATTTACTGGTATTTTTTCAAGCCCAAGTTTTACCATCACTTGATTTTGAAGTAGTAGGAAAGCTCATAAATTAGTTAGGTATGCTGATATCCTCCATCAAGATGGCATTAATGACTTTGATATGCTACATCCCAGCTGGCTTTCACTGGTAGCTCTTTGACTGGGAGGTCGATCATGATGGAAGCTGCACAAAATACCAAGGTGATAACCTGTTTTGCATTCTGGAACATGTTTTGAAGTGTGGATTATCGATCCCCGAAGTGGTGTCCAACACTGTAATCAGAGACAACACTGTAATCAGGGTGTTCTATTTGGATCAGGGACAACACAGTGTTGTTGATTCAACTATGTATGGTTGATCCCTGTAGCTTAACGTTTTTTGCAGCCTATTACATTGGAGCTAGGGGGAAAGAGTCCTATCGTTGTCTTTGATGATGTTGACATTTCAAAAGGTACATTAAATGCTTCATAGGTCTTTTTTTCCCTTTAAAGGAGCCCTCTAGACGTTTAATTTGTGGCTCTTCCCACCTTTCCAATGGGTATTTTTGCTAGCTGTTGAGTGGACCATGTTCGGCTGCTTTTGGACAAATGGTCAAATCTGTAGTGCAACATCACGACTCATACTACAGGTACTGGCAATGCAAGCACATTCAATACTGTTTAGCAAGATTGATTTTGAGTTAAGGATATGAGGGAGATAATAGGTTGTATACCTTGCAGGCAAGCATTGCGGATGAGTTTCTTGATGAACTTGTGAAATGGACAAAAACCATAAAAATCTCCGATCCTTTGGAAAAAGGTTGTAGATTGGGGCCTGTAGTAAGTGAACAACAGGTAGGGTTCTTTACCTGATTCCAGGCTATTTTT
The DNA here is from genome assembly GCF_047967505.1 of Dipteris shenzhenensis. Classification (NCBI taxonomy): domain Eukaryota; kingdom Viridiplantae; phylum Streptophyta; class Polypodiopsida; order Gleicheniales; family Dipteridaceae; genus Dipteris; species Dipteris shenzhenensis. Next base: position 22,289,070 of record NC_141604.1, read on the forward strand.
ATTTGCTAAAAGATGTTAGATTGTGTTACGCCCTTGTATTATATATTGTTGGAAACTAATGGATTGCAATTTTGATCAGTACAAGAAGATTCTGAACTTCATAGCGCATGCACGAGAAGAGGGTGCCAATGTCCTTTGTGGAGGCAACCGCCCGGATGTAGGACCTGTCATCTCATTTTACTCATGCATCACAAATAGCGAACTTTCTGGATTTTGGCATAAGCATTGCTTTGGTACTGTCTGCTTTTGTCTAGTACTCACTTCTATTGGTTTTTGCAGCATCTAGAAAAAGGTTATTTTGTAGCTCCTACTATTTTGGCAAATGTAAAACCTTCGATGCAAATATGGAAGGAAGAAGTCTTTGGTCCAGTCCTAGCTGTCACAACTTTTAAGACAGAGGAAGAAGCTCTTGAGCTAGCAAACGATTCCTTGTATGTTATCTCACCACCAAAGGCACTCCCAAAGTATCCATACTGTTATGTTGAGCTAATTAAAAGTTTTGGATGATGTGACCATTTTGATCAATGTTTTGGTAGGTATGGTTTGGCTGGTGCTGTTCTCTCAAAGGATGAGGAACGCTGCAAACGTGTTTCAGAGGTACTGCTCTCTTCTCTGTGTGTGTGTGTGTGTGTGTGTGTGTAATATCCATGTTCAAAAGGCATCTAATATGCAAAATGAGAACCAGCTCACATGACCTGGGAGTGCAGAAGGGATGGTGGACAAGAGCGAGGGTCCCAAGAGAAGAAAGAATATGCAAAATCTGCCCCACAGGAGAGGTGCAAAATGAGCAGCATGTACTTCTAAGATGCCTTGCCGGCCCTATGCATACGTCAGAGAAAGGTTTGATGACAGCAGAGACAGCCTGAAAAGTCTATTGGAACAGCCAGCTACAAAGCTAGGAAGCTATCTAAAAGAAGTTTAATACACCGAAATAAAGTACTTGGGCTAGCACACAAACTAGCCCTACCAATGATCTAGCTAGCTCCTCTCTTTCTCTTCCCCCCCAAAACCCACACACACATGGATGTCAATGGTGACTCCTCGTGTTTGGTGGCCACCTCCAAGTAAATCCGGGACAGTCTGAACCTCCATCGTACACGCCCTGATCCATCGATCTGAGCCAGGATTGACGTGAGGGCTTGAGCGAACTGCTCCATCCATTGACCCTCGTGGTCTTGGGCTCTTCTATTATAACGCCTATGCAATGTGGCTCTCACCTTCCATGCAGTAAATAGGATGGACATTGTGGGCATGGGTAGGGAGGATGTATTTGGGCGTGTTTGAGCGGGGGCATTATAAAGTGACTGTTAAACATGTGTCGACAAGGGAAGTTAAGTGCAATGAACATAAGATCTTGGTGTATGTATGTGGAGCAGCGGCTTCTTGAGGGTAAACACGTATTTGCTGGATCTCGTATAGCAAAAACATTGTTTAGAAAAGATCTAGACATACTTGGCAAAATCATCATTTAGAGAGAGAAAGATAGAATTGGTGAGAGAAAGATGCTCACTATGAGACGGTGAGAGCATGCTAGTGTCCATTGATAGTATAAGGGAGCATGGACACAAGGGCATCAAGCACATGAATACTTGAGTGGAACGCCGAGCCCTAAAGAGTAGGAGCTTTTTTCTTTTTCTATCTCCCACACAAATCATGTATCAATGATTTTATCTCTCTACAGAATTCACATATCAGGCATTTTCTATATCTATACAATTTATGTATCAAGGATTTTCTCTCTCTACACAATTCATGTATCAAGGATTTATCTTTCTCTCTCTATCATTAGTCATCCTCTCTCTACTCTCAAAATACAATTAGCTTTGGAATCCAAGGTCTTGATGCAAAATGGATGCTCCATTAAACCTAATTGAAAATAGAGTTTCAATAAGAGCCTTCTCATCCTTTTTCTGATGCAACTGATATCTTGCCCTCCCAACTCCTTCCCTCCTCCTTCCAACTTCTCCTTCCATTCTCTCTTTCTCCTTCTTTACCTCGCACGTGCTCTTCAGCTTGGAATCTTTCGAAATCTAGTTTCTCTAAAGGACTGAACGTATACAAGGCAATACATATATGCTTCAAAGAAGGTGAGTTTCTGTGGTGCGTTGGAAAGCTCACGACTCACCTCCCCATCTGTAAGCCCCCAAATGAGGAGAGCATGGGGGAGGGAGACATAGGGCAAGACCTGCCACATGGGCATCTTCCCAGAGAAAGGAGAGAGAGGGGGCTGCTACATGGGAAGCACCTCACAGCAAATAGGGCGGGGTTATCCTGGGGACAGAGGCGCAATATGGCGCGGTTATCCCAGGGCACAGGCGCACTGATGGCGAGGCTTTTGACGAGGTGTGTGGGCAGGGTTATGACCTGCAACAGGACCAGCAGATGGTGCATCAGATGGGGCAAGGTTGGGCCAGAAAAAAGGGCTGCAAAGGGGCAGTCCCCTGCCCTTATATAGGGCTGAGGACTGGCTGTCGGCTGGCCAACCAGGTCAGCCAGCACACAGCCCCCCAGAGGGTCCCCACAGCCCCATAAAAGGGCTGGTGGTTTGGTTGAAAGACCTGCAGCAGTCGGCCAGTTAGGCCCTGCTGAGTTGGTACATACCAGCCCCTGTAAAAGGGGCCCCTTAGGGCCTCATTCCATATCCACCAAGGTAGCCTTCAGGGAGCAGATTTGGAGCAGGAGAGCAGCACACTTGGGGCCTACATCTAGGACGACCAAGGGAGTCTATGTACTGCATACAGCTTGAAGAAGGGCTGCACACCTAGGCTGACACTCAGGGCAGCAAGGTGCCGGGGTTCTCAGACACGGAGACTAAGGTCTACATACACTTATCAAGGAGCACGCGGACTCAAGGATCCAGGAGTGTCTCGGAGGTAGGAAACTGTAAGACAGCATCTTTTGGTGAGGACAAAGGACCACGGTTTGGTGGGACTTTGGCCCTCTGTTGTATTGTGTCCATTGGACGGAAATATTTTGTTGGTCCTATATCTCTCTTGAGCATTGTCTATTTGCTGATTTGCACATATGTGAGCACATTAAGTAAAGAAGTTTGTGGTTCCACCCACACCACCTCTGTGTGAGCTCTTGGGCTATTGTATTAGTCTTCCGTTGTGCATTGGTTGATTTTTAACAATATCAGCCTAATACTGGCAAGGTTATCAATAGCAAAGATCTTGTCTTTGCTGAAACCTCTGTCATGCCTTTACTGTCAAAAACAGACAACTATTGTTGCTTGTGACGTATTTGATACATTGTTACCATTGTTCAAATCTGCATCAGATTTTGATGAGCCCACGAAGGCTTCATTTCAGCCACAAGCAAGTGCTTTACAGCCACATATTGAATTTGATTTACAGCTTGATATTCCTCCCATTGATCGGGCCACCACAGATTGTTAGGGAAAGAGTGAGGGAGTGGAACAAAGGAGACAGAGAGAGGGAGACACAAGAAGTGTGGGTGTGTAAAAGTGTTGAGCCACACCACAAACTCATAGGTTTTATTAGGATTAGGCTTTCACCCTATGACTGTCTTAAGACAGTCATAGGTGTCATAACATTTTAAAGGGTGGCAATGTGCCTTTACCCCAACAACCTCCCACCTAAAGGCCAATGTGCCTAAAGGGGAGAAAAGAATAAAAAATTACAGCAATATACAGTTACTGTATACAAGACCATAAAATAAGAATGGTCTCATCCTAATCCCATGATGTGGCGACAATGTGCAAACCGCTCTGTAGGCAAGCTCTTAGTGAGTAAATCTGTAGGATTATCATCAGTATGCACCTTCACAAGCTCAAAACGCTTGTCTTCAAGTACCTCCCTGATGAAATGGTATTTCACATCTATGTGCTTGGTCTTCTGATGAAAGACCGGATTCTTTGCCAACATGATAGCACTCTGACTATCACAATGCAAAACTGGCATATCTCCTGTAATGCCCAAATCTCCCACCAGCCGTGTAAGCCATATTGCTTCCTTGCAAGCCTCAGTGGCTGCAACATATTCAGCTTCAGTGGTTGACAGTGCAATGCATTTCTGCAACCGAGACACCCATGATATAGCACCTCCTGCAAAAGTGAAAATATAACCGGTAGTAGACTTCCGGTTATCTGCATTCCCTGCATAGTCTGAATGTGTAAAACCATGCACCAATGCATCCTGCCTACCATAGCATATGCACAAGTCTTTGGTACCCTTGAGATACCTCAAGACGCCTTTCACTGCTTCCCAGTGCCGCTTGCCTGGATTTGCCATATACCTGCTGATGACTCCCACCGCAAAAGCAATATCCGGACGAGTGGCAACCATGGCATACATCAAAGAACCAACTGCAGATGCATACGGAACCTTGGCTATCTCAGCCTTATCATCATCTGATCTGGGGCTGTCCTTACTGCTGAGTTTTAAATGTGGAGGCAACGGGGTACTAATAGACTTCCCCCCCTCCATTTTAAACCTCTGCAGTACTTTGTCAATGTACTCCTTTTGTGATAGCATACACTTTCTTTCTTTCTTTCTCTCTCTCTCTCTCTCTCTCTCTCTCTCTCTCTCTCTTCTCCCTACTCCCTCTCATTCTCTCCCTCTCTTTCCTATCTCATTCTCTCTCTCCGACCCCTTCTCCTCCCTTCTTCCCCTATCCTTCCCCTATCTCTCTCCCCTATTGGCATATAATATATAATAATGTTTTAATGTCGACTAATCACAAATTAGTGATGTCTCTTGTCATGACACTCCCTCCTGTTTGAATGGGTAGAAGTTCTCTTTTGGATCCTCTCTTGTCTCTTTCTCTTGCGTACGCTTCTCTTTTACTTCTGCGTTTGCATCTCCTCTTCATAATCTGCAAATAATCTTCTCTTGGTAGTACACCATTTCTCTGAGTCAGAACTTAAATCTTATCTTCAAGTTTTGGTTCCTCTTGATGCTGAATATTCAAAATGCAGAAGTACCACTGCAGTGCCTCTTCAATATCTCTTCATACTCAGAATTTTCTTCTGAATACCAAGCTGTTGAAATCTCTTTATAGTAACCTGCTCAATAAGCTGAAACATATTCTCAACAAACTGGTCAGTATTCAAAAGATGTTCCCTCACCCAAATGTGTTATTGAACTAGATAGACCTTGGCTATAGATGATTTTGCGATGGAGATCTACTTAGTCTATAGAAACTATAGACCTTCAATCTCTTTTTCCAACTCTTCTATTTCAGCCCTATTCCTCCTATCAGACGCTCTACACGGATTTTTCTCCGTCTATACTCTACAATGAATATGCCTACTTTCTGTTCAGTTCTCACATCCATACACGAGTGTTGGCTGAATGGATAGCATTTACTCTTGGTTCTATGTTCACCGTAGAGTCTTGGGATGAGGAGACAGAAGCCTCACCCTTCTGCTGGGATGCTTTGGTTTTTCCTTTTATAGAATTTGTTTTGGCAATTTTGGCTAATAGAGTAGGAGATTTATGCCATGGATGCCTTGGCTTATGTTTCTTACATCCGAAACATTTCAAGGTGGTTGGGTTGAACATTTCAACCTCATATCTCACTTTCGGGGTTAGGACTGCTAAATACTTCTTCCTTTTATCATCCTCGCTCTTCTCAGGTAACTCTAAAGAGAGTTTCCAGAACCTAGCTGTAAATTCAGTGTTACTCTCGTTTTCGAATTGCGTGAACCTTTCCTAGTGGAAGGTTAATTCTTCTTCATGCCTCTTTCAGATTTGCAGAAGCCTTCTAGTCAGGGTCATCTGGATTTCAAATTGCATAATGGGCTGTTGTGGTGCCAAAACAGGATTTATTTAGTGCCAGACTCAAAATGCCGCCAGCTGGTTCTGCAAGAAATGCACTCCTCTCCCATGGCTGGACATGTAGGTATCACTTAAACATATGAAGAATCAGGCAAAGCTTTACTTTGGAAGGCATGTGGAGAGATGTGGTTAAATACGTGGCTGAATGCTTGCCTTGCCACAACTGAATAAAGTGGACAGCAAGCTACCCGCATGCCTCTTGCAGCCATTACCCATTCCAGAGGGCAAATGGACGCGCATAGCAATAAATTTCATCACAGGATTGCCTTCTACAGAGAGGGGATGGGACATCATCTTTGTTGTGGTGGGTAGAATGACAAAACAGGCCCATTTCATACCCAGTAAGACCCAGTATTCAGCATCGTAGGTTGCTTGGCAATTCATTGAACATGTCTTTAAGCATCATGGTTTCCCTCAAGAAATTGTTAGTGACAGAGATGCAAAGTTTATGGGTCACTTTTGGCAGGAGATATTTACAATAGTAGGTACTTTACTCACACCTAGCACTGCTTACCATTCTAAGACTGATGGACAGTCGGAAAGGGTGAACAAATGGGTGGAGGAATATTTGAGGCATTTTTGTCATGATACTCAGAAGTCTTGGGATAAATGGTTGTCACTCGCTGAATTTTGCTACAATAGTACCAAGCATCTCTCCATTGTCATGAGCCCATTTGAGGCAATGTACGGATGCAAGGTCGGGATGCCTTCTTTAATTGGTGACATGACTGTGAAAAATCAGCAAGCATGGAATGACTTGGAGAGGATGGATGCCATTATGCAGTTGGCAAAAAGGAATATGCAGGATGCCCAAGCCAAGCAGAAGAAATGTGCGGATGAACACAGGAGATATTTGTCTTTCAAAGAGGGAGATTATGTGCATTTGCGTCTCCATAAGAACCGTTATGTCTCGCTGAAAGGTAATACCAACACAAAGCTTGCTCATAGGTATTATGGTCCTTACAAGATCATCCGCAAGGTTGGAGAGGTAGCATATCAGTTGGAGCTACCCAGTACCTTCAAGATCCATGATGTTTTCCATGTGTCTTTGCTGAAACCACATGTTGGACGGCATGTCCATGTTCTTCTAGAGTTGCCACCTATGGATGAAGAGGGCCACATCCTCCATGTCCCGGAGTGCATCGTGGGTTTCAGAGACCATGTACTCTGGAACAAGGCCTACGTAGAGTATTTTATCAAGTGGCAGGGGCTCCCTGAGGATGAAAATTCATCGCAGTCAGAAAGCATTGTCCAAGACCACCCCTATCTCCTACTGGATTGATTACTAGTTGCTGTTTGTTGCACTTTTTGGACAGCCATGCTGTGAAATTTTGAGGGCAAAATTCTATGGGAAGGGATGGCTGTAATGAAGGTAAAAAAGGGCCAATTTAGAGGTCCTTTAGGTGGAAAATGTGGAGGGACTATGTAAGTCTCCATCCACCACCTACTATGTACTTTTTGATGTGACATCTAATCCTATCTACTCTCCCTTCCTCCTTCCTGCCTATGCTCTCTCTCTCTCTCTCTCTCTCTCTCTTCCCTACTCCCTCTCTTTCCTATCTCATTCTCTCTCTCCGACCCCTTCTCCTCCCTTCTCCCCTATCTCTCTCCCCTTCTTCTAGTCTATCCTCTTCCTCCAAATCTGCCTCTACCCTCTTTTTCTACAGATGGCCGTGTTGGCTGCTAGAAGGCCCGCCTTGTTGCAAAAGGCTATGCTCAGCAGCAGGGTAACTTAGGAAACTTTTGCATCAAGGTCATGCATCACAACCATTAGGTGCATGATTGCCATAGCATCCCTTCGCCATTGGCAAGTGCATCAGCTTGACATCCAAAATCGCTTTCCTTCACAGAGATTTGCAAGAGGGGTCTGAAAATAAGGTATGCCGGTTGCACAAAGCATTGTATGGTTTGAAGCAAGCACCCAAGCATGGTATGCCAAGATTCATACACATCTGATCAGCCTTGGTTTTCAGAACAGCCCTAAGGAGAGCACTCTCTATTCCGCAAGCGTGATGATGACTTGTTGATTCTTATTTTATATGTGGATGATATGCTCTTGACTGGACCTTCCACTCAGCATATTGCAGCCTTTAAGGCTGATTTGCAGCAGTCATTTGCTATGACAGATTTGGGCCAGCTGCACCATATCTCGACATTCAATTTGCTCATGTAGAGGGGGGTATTATCATGAGTCAGTCCAAGTACATTGGACAGCTCTTACAGAGATTTCAGTTTACTGTAGACCTGTTGAGCATGGTTTCCGTTTCTCCATGCATGATGCTATTGAGCCATTTGATGCCACTCTCTATCAACAACCTGTTGGATGCCTAATACATATTTGGCACATAAGGCCAGAGCTTCAGTATGTTGTTTCCCAGTTGAGCGGATTCATGCATAGTCCCAATACACAGCATTGGCAGGCTGTGAAGTGTGTGTTTCGATAATTGAAAGGCACCCTAGGTTTGGGCCTTTTCCATGGTCATGATTCTACACTTATTCCATATGCTTTCATTGATAGTGATTGGGCTGGATGCTATGACACTAGAGTGTCACACAATGGCAACTGTTTTATGCTTGGAGCTTCATGCATTTTCGTGGTTCAGCAAAAAGCAGCCTACAGTTGTGGAATGTATCTAGCTACGGAAACTACTTGCAGATCTTGATGTTGTTAAGACATCTCCCACCACTATCTACCGTGACAATAAGAGGAGCTCACTTGAGAACCAACTGAGTCAAAAGGCAAGTGAGTTGGCCAACGTCTGTGCAGCCAGATAGACAAGCAAATGGCAGTATATCATGAGGGCATGGCCCTCATCAAGGAGCTTATATGAAAACCAAAAGACCCTTATACTGATGTATGGCCGTTTATTGTCTTACGTTTTCGGACTACTATGTAGGTACCTTATAATAACCCTATGCACTCCTTGGGAGAGCTGCCTTTGACCTCCCTGAATGGATGTATTAGCTGTTTTTTTGCTGTCCCACAAGCGTGTTGATCTCCCATGGACATTAATAGACTTTCTTCTTTCTTTCTTTCCTTCTCAACTTTGGCGCGATTGGAGAGATAATGTTTTCAGGCACACTTGTAGGATCTCCTGAAGAAAGGGTCAGCACGGACTATGCCTAGCTGGAGAGTACCAAGAGATCTGGAAGATAGGGAGAATAGGGAAGGGCAGGATTGTTGCACAGCTATGAGCTACCTCTCATTTAATTATGAAGCTTTTGTTTCCTTGAGATGTTTAATGATGAAGATTGTGGGGCTGTTATGTTGTGTTGTTCCTACTTGAATGTAGTATCTGTTTGTGATCTTTTGGGTGACGATCATTCAGTGGAAAACTGAGATCATATATTTATATGTGTGTGGGTAGGTGTCTCTTTTTAAACCTGAAAACACATGCACTTGTGCACATACAGACAATTTATTATTTCATGGAGCTTAATGAGTATGTCTGGTTATGACAGTCTGCAAAAACTGACTCAGGATTTTTGCAGGCCTTACAAGCAGGCATTGTGTGGATAAACTGCTCACAGCCCACTTTTTGTCAAGCACCCTGGGGGGGGAAAAAGCGCAGTGGGTTTGGACGGGAGCTGGGGGAATGGTAAGAATGTACTGTATTATCACATGAGTCAATGTGAGGCTTTCGGAAAAAGTTTCTGATTGTATGTTGCTGCATTTGTGAGTTCCTTTCCTCTTCTGCATGCCTACAATTGAAATATTTTAACTGCTGGCTTGTATAGGGGCTTGGAGAACTACTTGAGTGTTAAGCAAGTTACAAAGTACGTATCTGAAGAACCATGGAACTGGTACCCTTCTCCTTCAAAGCTGTAGAGTCAGAGGTAACAAAAGAAAGATGTGTCATCTCATACCATCATATCAAACTTGTTGGGAGATCTTGTATATTGTCAAAGATGGTGGGAGTTGTGTTGCCTCATGTGCTATCTAACTGGAAAGCACGGTAAAACAATGAATGCATAGTTCCAGGCAATCTCCCCATACTAGATCTACCAAAGGCTATTAAATCTATGTTCAAAAGTAAAAAATATAGCTTTGAATTCTTTCTCTAGATGGTGTGATAGCACAGATATGTGTATATGGTGCATCTGATTTTTGCACATTTTGATAGGAGGATGCAGCCTATAGGTAGAACTAAAAAAGAGTTCCTTTTTAGGCCAGACAATTAGTTGAACCTGTTTAGGGAAGACGATGGAAAGCTTTGGCGAAGTATGAAAGGTTTCCAAACTATGTTTGATGTTAAAGTGCGCATTGAAAGGTTTTGGCAGTGTATGAATGTTGCAGTTGAGAATCTTAGTTTCTATTGTATGCTATTAAGTGATGTATTGCAAAACACCGTTGCATGCTCTCGCAGATGTCCTATGCCAATGGTGCATGCCAACAAACGCATGCCTCTGTATTTGCACATGCTATAGTGATGCTCAAGCTTGTCTACTAGTGCGTGGCTAATTGAATCGATACTACGTTTGCCTAGTGATGAGTGTACATGTAGCTAATATCTTCTACAAGCAAATTGGGTTTGGCCAGCCTCCCTATCCCATCCTATTTTCCTTGCTTTATGTCCCCTCCCCATTCGCCGCATCCTTTCTCCACAAAACCTTGTTACTTCCTATGATATGCCATGACATCCAGTCCTTCTGTCGCTCCCTCTCATCAAGGCAAACCTAGGAAAAAGAGGGTACGGATGAGACCTAATCATGGTACGTACAGTATGCCCAAGGAGGCTGTCAAGAGCGTGAGCATACTATTGAACTTCCATCTCATTGCATGCCCAACCACCCTTACTCCTAATCTCCTCTTTCTCCTTTATCTTTTTGGCATATGTTTTTTTCATCTTCTATCCATTCTGCATCCCAAACTCCATTCTCTAAGCCTTGCTTCTTGCCCTTTGTTCCATTCTCCCTTCTTGTCATTTTTCGGGCTTTGATGGCTATTACTTAATTCCATCCTTGTTTGCTCAATCGCAAACCCATTAAACGATTACCCTAATTTCATTAACTTAATGCATTCCCCTCACTTATCTAAAGGAGAGGCATTTATCTTTTGTATGAGAAATTCAATTGATTACTTGGGTGGCTTCGGCTTAGGGGCATGCCAATTTGCCAAAAAGGGATATCTTCAAAACATCTCCTTCGACTTGTGAAAGGTGATCACCTTACACATTCTAAAAGAGGCTTGGATGTAACTTGTTAAATGGTAACCTCATACATAAGGGAGGAAGAGGGAGCCACCCTTCACTGGATCCTCCCAAAATTTTTTTGGGGCATATTGCTATTCTTTCTTCTCAAATTTATTAATTGGTTTAGCATGTTTTTAGCCCTTTTGTGGCATGCCTTACCAATCCCCCACCCCCCTTCTCTTTCTCATCTCGTCTCGTTGTTTTGCTCCTCTCCTTAGGTGTGCCATACCATGCTTTGGCCTTGTCCCATCTTATTTTTTGTTCATCTTATCAATGGCATCACGGCATAAACTCCCCTTGCGCTCTCTCTCTCCTCTTTCCCTTTTGCAGATCTTTTCTCTATCTTCTTGTCCTTCCATGCCCCAAATCCCTCCTTTGTTGCTTGCCTCTTTTCCCTTGTTCCCCTTCTCGACCCTTACTCTCATTTTTGAGCCTTGATGGATTTTAATGATTCTCACCTTAATCCACAATTGTTTTGCTCACCAAAAGGCTTCTTAACCCATCTCTTTTTCATTTGAGGAATTCAATTGATGGTCAATTAACCCTTTCTTAAGGTGAGCATCTGTTTTTCATTTGAGGAATTCGATTGATGGTCAGTTAACCTATTCTCCAATATATTTGTGTACACTGAGGAGTGGCATGCATTTTTCTTTGAGGAACTTGCTTCCATTTTTGGGTGTAATTTGATGGTAGCCTATTTAAGCTAAGGTTACCAGAAAGGGTTGGCTTCAAAATGTTCCATTTCAGATATGAAAGGGAAATTGAATCTTGACCACCTTACACTCTTAAATGTCTCTGATATTCCCACCCAAGGAAGTGAGTGCTTTGAAAATTGACAAGGGAACAAGAAAGAGGAAACATGGAAAGTGAAGACAAAGTGTAATAAAAGAAGAACCAGAGAATGCAACATTTGTATTCACTTGAGACTTAGCAGGGTCACCCTTGAATTTGTGAGAATATCCAAATAGTTATAGAGTTTTTGGCAAAATATAATATTATGATGTTTTGGACATAACTCATTTACTTATCGACCAACAACAGTTTGTAGGACACAAAAGTGCGATGTGATATTTCAACACTTACGTATGGAGGCTCAAGTGCCATATAATAGAAATAGCATTGGGTTGAAGAAATTACCACTACTTTGCAAGATTTAGCATAACTAGCTTTGGTATTATTGCAATTGGCAATGTAAGTCGTTGAGATAGTAATTTTCAATAGTGGGTATCCTACTATACACTCATGTTTGTATGTAGGAGTCAAAGACTGCTATCTAATAGTCAATAGTACACTTTAGGATTTAGTAGCCAACCCTTAACCTTGAATGAGATACATTGTAAGTCAAATAGCAATGTCTTTAAGCACTTAGCATAGTACTATTTAGTAGTCAACAATGCCTTGCTAGTTGATAACATAGTAGTTAGCACACTATGTAGCAATTGAAAGATTCATAAATGTAGCAATTGGGAATAACATTATATTGGTTTAGTCTATTGTTCAAGTATGGTCATTAGCATAGTCATCGCCCATTTATGTATGGTGGGACATATGTGTAGATGCTGCATATATGAAGTAGATGGCTAGGAATATAGAGAACTCTAGGAGGGACCTAAGCCCGAGTGTGAATACTAATCCTTATGGATTTAGAGCAACCCACATTAGGGTTCAATATATATTGTGTTACGTTCCTTTTTCTAGTAGAATGAAGTGTACATTTGTATAGCTAATAGACATGTGTCTCCCCCCTCTCTTTTCACTATGAGTGTAAATTGTGAGTTGCATATTCATGGAGCTTGTTTCAACATGGTATCAGATCTAACTTCATGGTGCATGCAACGAGCCTTGACTGCCCTCTCCACAAGATAAGGCAGTAATAGCCTTGATTCTCCTTCTACACCACATGGGCCCATGAGGTCTAGTGGTAAAAGCTTCCACCCCTCTTAGAGAAGGTCAAGGGTTGAAGTCCCAGGCATACCATATCTAAGAGATTTTTTTGCTCCAAGGCCTCTTCCAATCAACTCCACCTTTGACTGAGAGCAATCCATTTGGATTGTGTGTGCATATATGTTAAAAAGGAGGGGGAATTCTCAAATCCCTAACTTTCATTAATGTAGATTTACTTTTGTCTCTTTGAAACTTCATGGTGCATGAAGCTGGTGCCGCCTTGATCTTCTTCAAGGTTCTCCCTTACCTACCTCAAGTTGCACTCTCACGGGAGTTGTTGGCACTAACTTCTTAGATTATTGCACAACAAAATCCTTCCCAGTTTAGCCACCCAATATATGTTCTACAAGTTTCATAGTTGTCTTCTGTGAGCTAGCCATCTAGCTCTCAGGCTATCAAGAAAGCCTTGCATGATTTCTTACTCATGTGCCATGTGATAGATTTCTTACTCATCTGCCATGCAATACATTCTTCCAAGGGCTTGTTCCTTCAACTTGTATTCCCAAGCAAGCTTTTGAGCTTCTACTATGGAGGTTGCCTCATTAATAGTAGCTACTTATCAGTCTCCTTGCAAGCTTCTCCATTATCATGCGTCATTGGCTTCCTTGGAAGCTCCCCTTTGAGGATGCAATGCCATCCAATCTTTCTTAGTTGTTGCTATAGGTCAATTCTACCATTGGTCGTTAGCCTCTACAGGTAGCCCCACCTTTCGCAAACGGAAGGGCAAGCCATTTGAGCTACATGTGTGGGGGAGTCAAGGATGCTCCATAAAATTGGTTCTCGAGGATAAAAAGACCCTCACCTCGCCAAAAAGAAAGGCTGGGAAAAAAATGATTTAAACAAATACGGGTAAGTCCTTTCAAGGCCATTTGGCATTTTGTGGACACATCATCAATGTCAATCTTCTACAGGGCATTAAATTTTGTGCATAGCTTGTAATCTAGAGATTTCCACACTAGATTGAATAGCACATTGTTCTCTTTGAGGTGCTTTGCTTGATTAGAATATTTAAGAAGCTTGGTGGATAGTGGAATTGCAATCCTGTCATATCATAAGAGAAATCGAGAGAAAAGGGAGCAAAAAGTAAAAAACCAGCACTAAAATGTGTAAAGAGCTATAATTGTTTGAACATTGATGAGACTGGCAGAGCTACACGAAAATGCCTTTGTAGTTGGGAACACAGTCACATTTGCAAACACACCGAGAAGAAATGCAGTCCCAACACAGACTCAAATCACCATCAACTGGAAAACACTGAGATAACACCATACATCAATAGCTACAAAAAGCTATACAAGACCATTGAGGCATATGTCAATCACAATCTTTTTAAACTCATGAACTTGTAAAGAAACCCTTGTAGGATCAGAGAGAAGAACTTTGCTGCCAAGATGATCGGCTGGATGCCAGGACTTGGACAGAACCTTGGATCAGCTTGATGCCAGGACTTGGACTGAACCTTCGACCTTGTTCCCAACTTTGTACTCTTCTAGAACACTTCAGTAAATCAGCAAAACTTTGTCTTATGGTCAGATTCTCCTTTTCTCCACCTTATATGCTCAATCCATATATGCATAAAGAAACCACCAAGTAGCCAACTCGATTCCTCTATACGTAGCCTTCACCATCAAATGTAGACAGCCTCTTGTATAGCAATTATTAAAGAGTTCTCCCAGCTTATAGCCACACTGCTACAGCTTCAAGTTATACTTCCTACTCTTCATGCAACCAATTTGCTGGCGAGCCGCCCCTTTCCTTGCTCTAGCTTTGATCACAAACAACAACAGGCCGGTTGTAACTCTGTTTGCTGCCCACGAGCTCTCATTGTTGCACCAGAAATCAACAAGGCCTCAGTGGAGTCGCTCTGTATCTAATAAGCTTGTAATACGATTTCTTCTGGCTATCTTCCAAAGTCTTGATCCTTGATTACTTCAAGGAATCCAAGAGGACGTATTAAAACGCTTCAGAGCATCCCATTTGGCTACATATCAGCCCACCCCACAACACAGCTTCGAAAGGTCTTTTGACAGGTCCCCTGCAACTTCACGCTGGTTTTGCTTATCACTGTTTGGCCACTTTCTGAGTGCAGAGTGCAGACTGCAATTCCTATGACAGTGATCCGCCATGGTCTCTCTCCCAATGATCCGCCACCCTCCTATTATCATTGATTTGCTTCAATAGGTTGTTGTGAAGGTCTGCTGCTTCCCTTATCATCTTGGCCACCCACTTTAACACCATATTGGAGAATTTGCTTCAGTAGGCTATTGTGAACATCTGTTGTTTCCTTATTGTCTTGGCCACCCTACAAGTTTGCAAGACAAACAAGTTGAGCTAAATCCCACGTGTCAGATCACGTGAGAAATCTTTGGCGGCATCTACGAACAGAATTATCCACTGTCTACAGCATAATTTAGTATGTCTTTACAAAGATCCATGATTGTACATATGTCCCAAAGTGACGAGCTTGATGCAAGCAGGCCTAGACAAGCTGCAACTCGTGCTATCTTGTGATCATGTTGCGGTACTCTTATGATCGTGGTGAGCTGTAAGTGCCTCTTTGGTCGCTGTGATCCTCTGGAACGACCCAATCCTTCTGAAATATTAATCCAGCTACCTTGCTTTATTTGATATCAGCAAGCTTCCAATGCTTTACAACTAGTGATACTTCCACCTCTACCCACAATCTGAACCAAGATGAGTAAGAAGATCTGAAAGTCACGACAATTTCTTTCCTGCTCACGAACTTGGTTGATGGCCCACACCTTCTAAAACAAAGAATTTTCGAAACCAAGATCGGCCACTCATGGATTCCCCAGAGCGAGCCTTTTGAACTACGTTAAATATTAAGTATGACAACTAACAACCTAGTGGCAAAGCATTCCGCTTCTCCTGCTGATTGTTGTCCAAAACAAAGCAAATCACTTGAAAACATCAGCTGATAACACAAGACGATCAGTTCCCTGATGTCTGAACCAACACATCAACCAATGTCAGCGATTCCCACCATAAACTGAGATGAGCAAAACGCTCATGAAAGCATCATCAATTGCCCTCTTCTATCTAAGACGAGCCAAAAGATGTCCTGCTGAACCAAGGCCAGCTGCTCTTCTTATAGATGGGCCAAGTGCTAGTTTCTTTCCACTTACTTTACTTCCCATTTCTTCCTTACCATGCAAAAATCCAGTTGTGGATTCGTGGTTTTTCCATCATGAATAGGGACCATCCATTTAGTTCCATTCCTTGTGGCCCACTCGCTTCAGATGGTCAGATTCTCCTTTTCTCCACCTTATATGCTCAATCCACATATGCATAAAGAAACTACCAAGTAGCCAGCTCAATTCCTCTATACGTACACTTCACCATCAAATGTAGACTGCCTCTTGTATAGCAATTATTAAAGAGTTCTCCCAGCTTATAGCCACACTGCTACAGCTTCGAGTGATACTTCCTACTCTTCATGCAACCAATTTGCTGGTGAGCCGCCCCTTACCTTGCTCTAGCTTTGATCACAAACAACATGTCGGTTGTAACTCTGTTTGCTGCCCACGAGCTCTCATTGTTGCACCAGAAATCAACAAGGCCTCAGTGGAGTTGCTCCGTATCTAATAAGCTTGTAACGCTTTCTTCTGGCTATCTTCTAATAAGATCCATCTGCCAGGGATGTCCTCTTGCCCCGTTTTCTTTTCTGTTTGTGGCGAAAGCTATGAGTATCTACATTAGATCTCAAGCTGATATTTATGGGCTGAGGCTTCCTATCTCACGGGCTATCTCTCTCTGAGTAGTGTTGGGGTAAACTTTGCAGAGCTTAGTTCTAGTTCGTCCTGGATTCACTGGAACAAATAGAATGGAGAATGGTAGACTAAGTGAGTGGGTCCGAATCACGAGCGTCTAGACATAGCAGGGGCTCATAGAAAGCAAAGTGGTTGATTTCGATCTATCTTTCTTGCTCTTGGTTCTTCTCCTGGGCTGATTGAAAGTTGAACGAAAGTGCGGAGTTGATTTGAAGGTATTTGCTTGAGTTGTAAGTTCATGAAGTGGCCAGACGTAGAAAGAGCATGAATGTCTATGAAATGAGCTTTTGAGCCTCACAATTCCCACAAAACCTCCAAATTTCTCACAGAATGAGAAACTAAGCCAGAGAAAACACCCACGATTGAGAATGGTTCACCTAGACAATTTCGTCAGTGTCTCTCAAAGTGACGATTTTGGCTTAGAAAATCATCCAAAAGCTTAGAAAACCACTCTAGAGACTTCCAAAACCATCAACAGAATCCCATAAGGTTCACATATCACCTGGGTAGCTCAAACAAGCACCCACAGGCTTTTGCAAAGCTACAAATGCCACCCACACAGCTGTATGGATGCAAAATGACTTGCTGAGCTCAGCTAGACCACCCACAAGTGTTAGATAGACCACTCGGGCTCTGATATAAATTGAGAGTGCTCTCAATGGAAGCGGAATGAAAGAGGGTGAGAGAGAGAGAGAACCAGAAGAGAGAGCCACACAAGTTTTGGTGGGTTCAGAACACCCTAATCTTCTGTCATCCATATATATATGTGTTTGAGTTTTGTACATAACCAGGGTTAAGGTACAGTGGCCTTTAACCCCCCCACAGACCATCAAGCATTGCTTTATCTGGTAAATTGTCTGTGCACAATAGGAAGAGTAACCAGATGGCTCTTGCTTCAGGGATTCAATCTCAGAATAGTGGTCTGCAAAGGTGTCCTCTCATGTTGTCAAGTCAAGAGAAGAAGCCACTGGAGTAGAAGATGACTTGCTAGATGCCACACTATTTCAAGTAGATGCTGTTCTAGAATGGTGTGTAGATATCATTGGGTACTTAATGGTAGGAAGACCACCCCTTGAAATGAAAGCAGCAGATGTCAGAAAATTAATTTTAAAAGCTACACCCTATCAACTCATTGCAAGATAACTATACAAGATGGGCAAGGACGAGGTTTTAAGGAGATGTGTAATGCCATATGAAATCATACCATTCCTTAGTGAATTCCATGAAGGCATTGCATGAGGACACTTCCAAAGGGAAGCCATAGCAAGAAAAGTCCTCCTCGTAGGCTACTGGTGGCCAACACTTTGGGCAGATGTCTATGAATATGTCAAAAGCTGTGATGTATGCCAATGGACTACTAAACCATAACATAAGGACTTCAACCCCCTAACAACAGTCATTGCACAAAAACCATTTGAAAATTAGGGGATTGATTTTGTGGGTCCCATCCATCCAACAGCAAAGGGAACACATGCGTTCTACATCATTGTGGCCACTGATTACTTTACCAAATGGGCTGAAGCTAAAAAGCTAAAGCAGTCAGAAAGGTAGATGCCAGAGGCACAACGAGAATGTGATCACCCAATTTGGATGCCCCATTGAAATTGTGTCGGAGAGAGGTACACATTTTGTCAATGAGGTTATCCAAGAGCTCTTGTCTGGCTTTATGGTAATCCATAGAAAAAGCACATCCTACTACCCCCAAGGGAATGGACACGCTGAATCCACCAACAAAATATTATGCATTATCCTCACCAAGGTAGTAGTACCACAACATTTTGATTGGGTAGAGAAACTAAATGCGGCCTTATGGGCATACCAAACCACACTCAAGGTCAATCCGGGGAATACACCTTTTCAATTGGTGTACGGCCTTGAAGTTGTGGTCCCACTAGAATTTGTAATACCAAGCCTATGCATAGCAATACAGGAATGCATGGGAGATCATGCATCCCTAAAAGAAAGACCAGATTAGCTGCCTACTATGCCATGACAACATAAAAATATAGAAGAAAGGTATGGTTTGATAGAAATCTTAAAGCCATAGATATCAAGGAAGGTGACCTGGTTTTGCTATACAATGCCAAAGTCCATGAGGGAAAACTCAAGTATCTAGGTCAAGGACCTTATCGAGTAAGGAAAATACATCCCATCAGAGTTGTGTTGCTAGAAACATTGGATGGGGTCCAATTCAACACAACCATAAACGGGAGCCGACGAAAGCGCTACTACATCAACACGCAAGCCATCCCCAACATAATGAAGATTTGGGAACCCCAAGTCTTCCTTAGTTAGTATTAGATTGTATCAAAAGCACTCACTTGCATATGTACGTCCTCGCACATATAGGTGGCATCAATTGTTTCAACCTAGGGCTCAGAAGTGATGCCTGAATCCTAGCCTCCCTATGAAGTTCCAGCAAAAACAAAAAAAGCATATAGTTAGTCCCTACCTAGTTATTAGGTCATATGCACTCACACGCTTTTGCTTAGATACATAGTCAATTGCATGAATAATTATGCCGCACACTTTTATTCCACACTCTCAAAGCATGTGTTAAAATAAGATCTCTCACACTACACACACACGTGTCATACCTGCATACCACAACTAATCTAATGATCAATGGTATACCATATCAATATGGATGCAGGTTCAGAAACAATGCCGCCACTAAAGAGAAAGAGCCTACCGCCTATGGATGGTATACCCTCTAGAGTTGTCAGCCATTTACCTTCTCTTTAACGAATGCGACCATAGGCATTTGTGGTTCAAAGCGATAGCTCTGAAGAGGATTTTGTGCATGACATGAAAACACAAGAAGTACAAATGCCAACCCAGTCACCACTAGCCTACACAACCATTGACGAGCGTCCAATCCTTCGAGCTTGTGTGGCCACCTACATCAACGTATGCTCTTTTCAATGCAACAACATCTTTCTTAGAGCAAAGGGGTCTTGGCAGTTCATATGCGAGCCTAAAATCCTTGGAGGAAAGTTCCACAATGACCACTTACATCAGGGACTTTCTCTATTCTTACCTCTCCATCAATACACAGGTTGGCAAGTACAGCACCATCATTGTATATCAAAGCTAACTCAATTTTATACTCGATAGTATAATGATTCAGAGGATCTTCTCACTCCCAACTCAAGGTGTAAAATACCCCACAAGGCCTACCGATGCTAAATTTCCCGAAATACAGGAACTCCTTGCTAAGGGCACCAAGTTTCATAGGGATGGGATATTACTTTGCACCATCATTAACCCTTGACTCAAGGAAGCAGCAACATTTCTATCCACAATCTTGGGGGTTAAGTGCGGCAAGAATCAATTCCTCCCACTTTGCACATTTGTTTCGCTGAGTAGGTAGCTAAAGCAAGACTAGATCCAGCACTTAGTCATCTTCTTCACAAAGAAACTCGATGGTTCATCAGGCCAAAAATGTGAAATTCCATGCTTATTGACTGTAATCATCAATAAAGAGAAACATGAATGAGAAATGACTGTGCCCCAATTACCAAAATCTATTGAGGATTCAGTCATCCCCTTCTCACCAGCATGAGAGCTGTCACCACCTTCTCCTACTATCACATTGGCAAATGCGGATACCTCGGAAGAAATGCTTGTTTTGGAGGTAGGAAATGAGGAATTGTCCCATGAGATGTTACAACTCGGCACGCGGTTGCAACCAATATATCTACATCAACAACAGTAGCCCGTCAACATCATACAAGTCAATGAGCCACAAGGAGATCTAGTTCAGGATCATCAATATGACTAGTGTACCCAAGTGGCTTACGTACCATTGGAATAATCCCCACAGCAATTACTATAGAATCATCAAGATGGCTACATGGACACCAATTGTATCAACAATATTGCCAATCATCATCACACCGCCTGTCATTCTCCATCATCAAGCCAGCTAAATGCTTCAAATGTTAGAAGTATTCACTAGCTTGGCCAAGGAGGAGCATGCCCGAGCATTGTATAGACAGATTGTAGCAGCCATCCAAGATAAATTCCATAGAATCTCCATAGAGGTCACAGCACTTCGAGTGCAAATAGATGAGAAAGAGTTTGAAGAAGTGCGCATGAACCAATCTCTCCAAGCTCTAGAGAAGGCAATGCGGGATGTGACCTCCAACCTCCACCAAAACCAAATATAGCTAATAGCAGCACTACGAGCTTCGGCAATCCTATAAACCTCCTATGACTACTTGACCTTAGCACATGCTCAGTAGGTGAAGGAACTAACACAAGCTCGACTCACTCTAATCCAAAAAGAAGAAGAGCTCCAGGATTGCCAAGAAAAGCTTGATGACATGCAACAATCTTTGATAACATGCACATTCAGCATTAAAGAGCTTACAAGGGACTCCAGATCTTAAAGGACTAACTTGCCACTGCTAGAGAGACCAACACTTCTCAAACACATCTTGGACCAATGGTCCAATACCATTGAAGTCATTCCTCAATAAGCACAAGTCACCTTGCAAATGAAAAAGCTTAAGGAGGCATATGCATTCATCTACCACAAGTATAAGGAAAAAAATGGATGAAATGCAATCCCAAAAGATAGTCATCTCAAAGTTTGAACTTCAATTGCTAGTGCAAAACAATGAGGCAATGGAAGACACCACCAATGAAGTCCCACTACAATGTACAATGGTGGTGTACCAAGAGCTTGTGGCCACTCTATAAGTAGAAGATCACCAAAAAGCACGAGTGCTTATCCAATGGAAGCAACTCTAACTCAGGCTCATATCCACTCATCCAAACATCAAATGGGAACGTTCCATAGGGGCAAAATCTCTACACAAAATTTGCCAAGACTTGTTCGAAGATGAAAAAAATATATTCTTTATGTCTACACATGCCAGGTTTATAGCACTAAGGATGGATGCTTTCATCGCATATGTATGTCTCATGGGTAGTCCTCCCCTCAGGGTTATTGCTGGTTTGTTTGCCATTGCTACAAAAGCCATCACTATTATCTATAGGGTATGACATAACCAACATCCCATTCTTGTAGCAAATGATCTCATCACACCAACAAAAAGGAATGTTGGAGGATGACATGGCCTATCTCACATCTAACTTCCCATATCTAACCACTCTCTATACCAATCTTATAACCTCACTTACTCTTGATGTGCTACCACCCTTTTAACCTTCCCTGAGCTCCAGCCTACTAACATCTACTCCCTTTATCGTCTCTTTGCTCATGCCTCTCACCTCTTTTAACTAACCTAACAGTTGCAAACTTACCATCCTCTCACATCCAACTTCTTCCCTTCTCTTGCTAATCCTATCCTCGAGGATTTCCAAGCTACTCAAACCATTTGCCTAGTTCTTCCCTCCCTCCCCTATGATTCCCCTCCCACAACTCACACTCTTCCATATTTCTCCACCATGTCCCCAGATTCTCTCCCTGCCCCACGATCACCTCCGACACTACTTGTGCTGCCATCAGTCGAAAATGACCCAATATTTGATTTTGAATATCAAGATCCAGATAATCCAATTCACACTCCCATGCCAAATTCCAATGTGTACTAAATTAGTGAAGCTTGGGTCCACAAGTTGGATCCCCAACCTGATTGGTGTCACCCCAAGGTCTTTGATGTAATCTTCTTGAAAAAGTACCTGTGTGCACCTCCATGTCTTAGAGCCCATCCCAAGTTCTATGAAGTTCCATGACGTCATAGTTGGGAGACCAACATACACACTTTGGGTGAGGATCACACCATTAATTGGCCAATGATCGAGCCATACCCTGGTGTAGAATGGAACATGAAGACACATTGATCCGAGCACTTCAACAGCATGTAATGCCTCGAAACGTTGACTGCATCCTTTGCCTAAGTGCTAACTTCTGCAAAACATTCGAATACATTCTAGAGGTCCCCATCCACATCGACCACCATTTGCCTACACTCGGTTTCAATCCCAATGAATGAATCGATGTTGAGACTACAAGCAGACTCTATCAAAGAGTCATCTTATTAGAAGCATGCCACATATCTTTGTTTGAACAAATGGTGGATACAAGCTTCCTAGAAATAGAGCAAAAATTGTATGGTGCCAAAGCTTTACAACAGGATTGACTCGCCCACCACAAGTTCCATAGCCACTGTGTTATGCGCATGGCATCCCAACTCCGTGATCACAATAAGTCATACCGAGGATGGGTAATAAAATGGATCTAGGAGTATGTTATCTTTGTGCCGACATGGACTTAGGTAGCATAGAATGTGTATGTAGAGTAGCAGAAAAGCTCCGCTTGTACTTGCATAAGGCTAGGAATGATTAATCTCTCTTAGGAATCCAACATGCATGTTCTACATGCAAGTCCTACATGCAACTCCTACATGCAACTCCTACATGCATATTCTACATGCATGTTCTACATGCAAGTTCTACATGCAACTCCTACATTCATGTTCTACATGCAAGTTCTACATGGAACTCCTACATGCATGTTCTACATACAACTACATGCAAGTTCTACATGCGATTCCTACATGCAACTCCTACATGTAGTTTCTACATGCAACATGTAACTCCTACATGCAACTTCTAGATGCAAGTTCTACATATAGAGAGAGAATGTCATGCAGCGAGAGAATCTCTCCAACTTGTATAAATACCCCATAATGGAATGAAGCGCACACTCTTTGGGGCATTGTGTTGAGTTCTACTTTGGTATTCCATGCAATTGTCTCCAAGTGTCTATGCTTCCTTGCACTCCATGTCCAAAAGCATGTCCTAACCTTGCAACTCCTTCTCCTCTCTTCTCTAACCTTGCAACCCCTCTTCTCCCTCTCTGCCTCCCAACTCCTTCTCCTCCCTCTGCCCTCCTCCTCCTCCTTCCTCCTCCTCCCTCCTCCTCCCTCCTGCTCTTACACCTTCTTCCTCTCCCACTCCTATGCTCCCCCTAAACCCTTAGTCCCTTGACCTCCATGATCTACGAGGGGGATGAGTTTTCCACCATGTACTCTACTCTGAACCTTGGATCCTCCTTCTAACCCTTGAATTTTTTCTTAACCCTGAAACTTCTTCGAAACCTTGGAAACTCCTTCTGAACCCTGAACCTCTCTCTAACGCTTAAAACTCCTCCTAAATCCTTCAACCTGCAATGAAGGCGAAAGCCTTCATTACCCAATCATGATGATGCATGTTCTTTTTACGCATGCATGCACTATGTTTGCTTACCACACTTAAGCTTACTTCTCTCACCGAAATATGACCCGAGGTCCTAAGCTACACTTATACTATAAATGACAACACCGATATATCTGTAAGTGACAAAAAGCCTCAGAACCCTACATACTAAGAATACCTTGCTCTTTCTATTGTGGAAGCTATGGGAAGGAGCCAACAGTAGTGTTGAATTATATCTCTGTATCCTTTCTAGTATTGTGGTTGTACTTTTAACTGGAAGATGTACATGAGAATTGAAAGGAGGTTTTAAGCTTGCATTGTATACTTGAAAGGTTTACAAAAAAGCTTTTAAATAACTTTAACTGTATTTGAAGTATGTTAGTTTCCACAATTCAAACAAGAAGTTTTTTCACAGTGAAGAGAATATACTAATAAGTCATGTTTATGATTATTTCACAATGACATTATTTGTAATTACACAATGTCCAAGCAAATTCAAGAATTGCAACTGTATTATGTACTATGGTAGAAAATTACATTGAGTAGGCGAATTGCATGATAAATATTGATTAATTATTCATGAAAAATATAACATATGCAAGCAAGTTGTTGCACAAATTTTTTTTTGTTTTCACTATATAATGGAAATATATTTACAACATTCTCTAGAAGGCAACGTGTGCCACTGATGCAAAAGCTAATAACCTTGCACTATACAATGAGAAAACATATACAAAAGCTTTCAAGTTTTGCAGTATGGTGAAAAGGCTAAGGAAACTTCTAAGTTTGCACTATACAATAAAAAGACATATGCAAAACATTAACATTGCACTGTACAATGAAAAGAACAAAGAAAAAATGTTCAAGTACCTTCAATTATTCACCTGCATAGTTGAATGCAACAACGAATCATGTGATCAGCCCATGCATGTTGATTAAGAACCTCCCCTCAATTCTTTGGTCAAACGACTCTAACTTTAGAAGGTGTGTGTCTTCTTCTAACATTTGTATAAATGGATGAGGCAACTATAACACTTTATCCACCCACATAGTTTTTATATGACTTTCATATTTGCACCGTCCAAGGTTGTTACAAGCCCTTTCTCCCCACACTATAATTCCCTGAAGATCCAAGCGAAAGCCTAATAAATTTTAGTTGCCACTAGCACATGCCCAATGATTAACACTTGAGCATTCCATCCTAGCATCTCCCCTTCCCAATCATGAAACTTTTCTTTCAAATTGTCTTTTAACCATTCAAATCTCTATTTTAGATTCGTCCATAACCCCAGCTGTGCACACAAAGACCTAATGATAGTCCCCTCTACTACCCCCTAGCCACTCAGTGAACTCCTAATAGGTCTATCTAGAGAGAAAAGGTCTTACTCTAGCTAAAATAGTAAAGAAGTCCTTCAAGGCTTCAAACAAATGAGTTATTTTCTCCTAATCCTCTTAGTCTAGGGCCACAAAATCATCTGCAAAGCACTCTACACAAAATGTATTCCTCAATGAAATAACAAAAGCCTTAATGCTACTATCAACCATTTCTTTCTGAATAAGCGTGCATTATTGCTGCAATAATCCAATGCAGTTGAAGTATTCAATATATTCTCTAATATGTCTCTTTCTTTGACAAAACCCATCAATTCTTTGCCTTGACATATCT
This sequence comes from Dipteris shenzhenensis, assembly GCF_047967505.1. Classification (NCBI taxonomy): domain Eukaryota; kingdom Viridiplantae; phylum Streptophyta; class Polypodiopsida; order Gleicheniales; family Dipteridaceae; genus Dipteris; species Dipteris shenzhenensis. Next base: position 22,314,634 of record NC_141604.1, read on the forward strand.
TTGCAAACAACCTAGCACCTCCCTAATAGCTTTGTCCCATGGAAGGCATGCGTCATCAGCTTTGGTTTCGCATTTCAACCATGTTGCAACCATGAAATCCCATATCCTTGTGTCCTTTAGGTGAAGAGAACCCAATATAAATGGTGTGTCAAATGACTTCCCATTGACACAATAAGTGAGAACCACCAAGACAAAAGAATATGATCAAAGAAGTTGGAGAAAAGACATATTTGTTGCTTAGAGGTGCACATATCCACTATCCCTCTCCTATAACATGAAAACTATTAATACAACTTACTCGAAATGTAGGTCCTAACCTGCTACTGAACCAATAAAAATCCAACCAAATCCCCTTGAATTAAGTGTACGCAATCAACAGTTCTTTTCATACATGATATAAATTATTAGTAATTAACATGTAGTTTCTTTTCTCTATAAATAAGTGGTGTGTTAACCTTCACAAGAATTAATTGCACATTATATAAACCCGTGTGTTCCTTCTATAAGGAGGGAAAGTTATCAAGGCAAGGTAGTATAGTTCATTAATTAACATGCAACAAGATCACTATATAAGAGAACATTCGCAATTAAGCCACTTATAGCACCATCTATGACACTTTTCCTTAAATAAATCAACTTTGATACCACCTACCATCTTCAAAGAAGTGACTATAGTCCATGGGATAGAATGCCATCTCTTTCTCCATAAAAGTTCTTTTGACATTCTTTCCATTGTAGAGAGGCCATTTTAGAGAAAGGATGAATTGTTGCCACATAAACCAATAAATAGGAATGGACGTGCTTCACTACTGTCACCCTTCTAAGAAAACGTAGCGCACGTGATTTGTGGAATTTAGCCCTTTCTTTGGTGATACACCAATGTAGTTGTTATTTCATAGTACGATATCTAAAAATGGATCCCATTTGGATCTGAGTGAATCCTATTTCTTTAATCATTGTAGAGGGGAACTCTAATCCGAGTAGAGAATTAATGTTTTAGAAGCGTTGATGTTGGACTGTTACACCTTAGCAAAGTCAAAGTAGATTTCCAAAATCTTGTCAAGATTATCCTTGTGAGCTACCATGATGTTGGTATTTTCATCTTCAAAAGTTGGCAAGAGAAAGAAAACCCGATTGGGAAGAGGCAAGCCATAGATAGAACCTAATTAGCATGATGATCCAATTGATGCAATAGATGTGATATAAAAATTGCAAAGGATGCCTTTTAAAAACATAAAAAGCTCCCCCACCATAGTCCAACAAGGAACATCCATGCCAACGATACACACAATAGGACTTGAACACAAGCAGCAAGCTCTGGTAGGCAGGCCCCCTAGGGTAAAGGGGCCAGTAAAAAGGCACATGCCAGTAACAAGGCATGTCCTCCTCCATTTTATTGACCTACTCCTATAATTTTATCTATGGAACAAGTTGCTCTCCCACTTTCTAATTTTTTAGAGAAAGAGTACCTCTTTATTGGCCCTCATATGACTTTCATATTGGCCCAGGTAAGTTTCAATGGGCTAGAAACTTTTAGATAAATTTGAAAATAGAAATTAGCTTGCCTTGGTTACCCAAACCAGGCCATGCCTTCAAAGTTCTAATATGTGGTGATTATGACAGTTGCCATCGTCCATCTTTGCTAAAAGGTTAGGGGTGCATAGCACTAGCTCGTTACCTTTTTGCTTGTGAAGGGTGCCCGTATTATAGTTGTGCTAGTTTTGAATTGGGGATTAGTCCTAGAATGGATCGATTGAGCAGGATTCAAGATTATTCTATTAGGTTCTATCGTAAGGTACCTGGGATGCCCACTCAGCTTTCGTGTAACCATGAAGCAAAGATTACAATGATGTCTTGATAAGATTTTATTCAAATTCAACAAATGAGAGACAAACCTCTCTCTCTCCTTGGGCGTCTTACGGTTTTCAAGCATATCCTTGCTCCAATCTTAGTCTATATGTCCGTTTTGCTGCCTTTCTTGTATAAGCAGGCCTCTTAGAGGTGGAAACGATATCTCAAGAATTCATCTAGAGAGACCAATTGCACTCCAATCCTTGACCTATCTTGACTACTTCCAAAGATGCAAGACGTATGAGACTCAAATCCTTTAAAGAAAAGTGTGATCACCTAGGTTGCAAATGGTTTTCTAAAATACACACTCCATGGCCCTAGGCAATATTGATGTGGTACTAGATTGAATCAAAAGGTGTCCTTGGCTTCTCAAATGGTAGTGCAGCTTGGAAAGAGCTCTTACTATCACGTTTCCCAATTAAGATACACCATTCAAAGATCCTTAACAAACTTATCATTCTATGGAAGAAAGTTTGGGTCCTTGCGAATAGAGGCCTTGTAGGAGATGGTTGGTTGAGCCTCAACATTTGGTTTACTAATAAATCTATGAGATTGAACTCATGAACACTTATTCAACAAATTCATTGTGGTCTCTCTACCTGTACAGTGGACTTCATATGTATCAAAAGATATCCACAGTTTCATGTCTACTATGACAATTGTCCCTGGGGACTCGTCATGGATATCTGAGATTACAACTAGGGATCTCCCCAGTAATATTATGTTGACATCTTCTCTTGGTACTATGCTTCACAATTCTACAACATGTTCTAAACTCATAATTTAATGTCGTGGATTGTGTACTCTATCGTGTATTCAAATGCTTGGCAAGTACTTGCTCTGTAATTCTAATCTAATGTCTTGACTCTTTTAGTAGGGTCTGTTAATATTTTTTGTAACCATATGCTAATGGTACTACCAGAATGACATAGTATAATTTGAATAATTTGAGCATGATATATTTGGATTAGTTGGTGATAAGATTTGACATTAATAGGTTTTGGTGGAACTCTACCAAAAATGGGGATGTATTGGTTACCTGCTCTTCATCTTGCTATTGATTCACTGCCTTATCGCGTTGGCTCTCTCTCCCTACCATCTACTTGTTCTCTCGCTGCTCGCAGCTTCTCCTTCCTAGTCTACTTGTGTTAAATGATCTACAGTTGTGAGTACTCTGTTTCCACCTGGCTAGTTACTACTTTTGAAAGTAAATAGCTGACTGCTAGGCATACTCGTCTCCTCCACTAGACCTTGGACATTTTGGGCTTTGCATCACACTTCCTTGATTCAAACGATGGCCTATCAGGTACAGGTGCTCTTGTTTGGCCAAGCTCTTGTCGTTTACACTAATACATAGTTACATTGATAACATGGCCTCCTCAGACGTAGGCTTGCTAGTTCGTGTTGCATTAATTTTTGCAGAGACCTTTGGTGCTACACGTCCCTTCGGTGCATGGCCTTCATTTTTTTATGCTCGTGGTGGTCCATGTGTTAGCTTCATCGTTGGTCGCTTCGATGTAGTCCTACGACCCTTGTCCTCTGATGTTGTGGTTGCCATCTGGGCTGACAATATTCTTGCTCTAGCCACAAGTCTGTTTTTACGCGTCATCTGGCAATCCTGCACAATTTTAGTGCTACCTCTCAATTGTTGTGACGCAATTTGGCATAATCCCATCGGTCTTACTGTTTTCTGCTAGCCTACAAGCTCACGTTGCGGTGCGACTAGGTTGTAGATTGGGCACGCTTCTACTCCTTACTATAATCCAGCTTGGAAGCCATTATCATGCAGAGCGTACGTGGGTACTGCATGTTGTCTCAGTCCCATCTCACTACACGGGCTTCCTATAAGCTTCTCCCCATAAGCTCTGGCAGGCGTGCGCACACACACATGCACACGTGCACACACACACTCACACATGAATGCACACATGCATGCGCACGTGCAAGCATGCACACATGCACACACACACACGCATGCATGCACATACACGAATGCATACACACACACACACACTCTCTCTCTCTCTCTCTCTCTCTCTCTCGGCTATTTACACACCGCCAAAGGGTGCCCAATACAGCCCAACATGTGGGCACCCAAAAAGAATCCTATGCAGTCTTGAATGGGTGCATTCCATTACACAGTAGTAGCCCATTATGGTTTTAAAAATTTTAAGTGCCCACCCATATACACCTCCTTTATGCACGGCATGGGTGCCCAACGATGGTTTTTAATTTGCAGGACCTTGAACACATAGTTGATTAGGCCTCCTATTAAGTTGTGAAATGGGCTTGGTTCTATCTTGAATCCTTTTTCAATTGTGGACTTCTGGTTTGGGATGCTTAGTTTGTTGAGTTTGAGAAGAGCCAAACATAAGCAAAAAGAGTTGAGAGCAAAGTAGAAAGAAAAGAAAGCGACTTCAATAGTAGATAATGAAAGGACGAGGGTGAGGCGACAAGTCAGTGCCAATGACTCTGATCAATCTTGTGAAAGTTAGCAGACTCTCAGCCACACTCCTTGGAGCTAAGCTAGATGAATGTAAAACACACTCCTCTTGACGATTATCAATTGACAACATGACCTATGACAAATCTACAAAGTACAAAGCGATAGGCATCTTCAGATTTGTGGAGGAGAATGGCTACGTGAACAAAGCAGAATTCAGACCCATAGAATGGCCGATCTTGAGGGACATCACAAAGAGTAGTGATTTTGGGGGCAGGCATGTTCAGGTAGAGGGAGCTCAACCAGAGAGTCCAGGTTCATATGAGTTGCAAACAACTGCTTTATGTGTAGAAGTCACCATAGCTATAGCCATAGTGGGCTCAAAATCCCATACGATCTCTATCATCTAATCAAGAAAGCAGTCACTACGAGAAATCATCTTGAGAGGAACATAAGGGACAATTATTCTATGTTCAAGTTGTTTTTCATTGAGAGTAGAGTACATCGGTTGGCTCAATACTATAAGAGAACCAAGAATCTCGCCTTGCTCTATAAATGGAAATAAATGAGTGATTAGGAGAAAAGTCACAAGACCAAGTAAAGGTGCATTACCTCCTATCCTTCATATGTGCATATTTTCGCTTTGTAAAAGGCAACATTATACCCGTGAGTAGCACGATGGAAAAATTTGCCATTGGGGGTAGAACTTGCTTACAGGAATTGACATAAAAATTTAGAAAATAGTGACTTGCGTGCATGATACCGAAAACATAAATGCTCGGTTGGTTTGTGGATATTGCCCAAATAGTAAATGCATGTTGGAGAATGACAGAAATAGCAAATAAATTTTAGATTTGAAGTACCGCAAGTGCAAGTGTGAGATGCTTTTGAGGACCCTTTGATGCTCTAAATTATACGTTTTGGTAAATGCATGAATGAGTTGATGCCCAAAAGTGGCTTGTTGGATGTCCAAAATTGATGCCCTTGTATGCTCAAAAATAGACCAAGGTTAAGCACTTTTGGAAAAGGGCAAATCTCAAATTTGGATGCTATATGACTCACATGAAGTGAGTGGCAATTGGTGGGTAGAAAATTCAGAAAAGTGCCATCATTTTGGGTATTGTTGAATTGCATTTGAAATCAATTCTATGCATAAAACTTGGGATTCAAGCATGGCTGAAACCTCTCAAGTTACGTAAATTGTGGGTAAGAAACTCACCAAAGACAACTATGTTGGTCTTATCGCATGGAAAATCTCCTCATGGACAAAGGATTATGGGGCTTGATTATGGGAGAAGATGAATGTCCCAAATTGCCATGGGAGGACCCATAGGATGAGGATAAATTGGCATATAGGACTTGGGTTGAGAAGTCAAGGAAGTGTTGCATTGGATATCAATATGCATTTCAAAAACTCTCATTCCATGCGATATGTTAAGACGGATGCACTGGTTGTAGATATCTTTACCAAACCATTGCGCAAAGATAAGTTTTGTTTTTTTAGAGAGGCTTTAGGCATATGTGATGCACAAGCTCATGCTGAGCTTGAGGGGGAGAATTGTTGATGTATAGACATCATATGTATATGTATCTAGAGTGTGGTTGTGTCTAGGTGAGGTGGCATCTTTAAGGGCTTGATGTAAAAAGTCTTAAGGACCTTTCTCCGAGCTGTAGATGAAGATGAATGAAGAAAAGAAGAGGTTGTAATAGATCTACTCTCCCTTGTAATAAAGAAGTATGTTTCATGAGCATTGTTTTGTGTAAGTATATACCCCCCCCTTTCCATCCTTTAACTCCAAGATTTGTGTGTGTAATTGGATGCCCTCCCATTGTGAATTACATTGATTGGGCTTGCCTGGTGGAGATGTAAAGCACACCAGAATTAGTGATCAAATGAACAACTCCCAAACAACGCCGTTGATAGAATCCGCGAACCAAGCTCGGCCAATAACACGCCAACAATTATTTCCAAATCGACGACACTAGTCCCAGCCTCGTGCAGAGTGCATTGGCAGAAGCCTGTACACATTGAAAACAAACCAAAGCCGACCAATCACATAATCCATAATTATTTATTTAACAAATAGGGATTTCCCTCTTTCACAAAAGCATGCGCTCTTTACTGAAGCCTTCCCCGAGGACAGGCCGAAAACTAATTAACACAAGGAGTTTCCGAAAGATTCTCACATTATAACATCATCATGAGCTTGATGAGGGGAGGCACCATGCAATTTAGCTAGGTGGGGCGAAGTGCAAGGACTCGCAACCTGCCACCCTCGACGGGTGGCAGGCAGTCGTGTGCGTGAGCCACAGCTAGCTAGAGGTGCATGGTGCCTTCCTGCAAGCCACATGTGCATGGTGCCTCGAGGCTCTCATCCTCAAGAAGCTCATGATGTTGAATACTATAGTTTAGACAAAGGAAAATGTACAACAACAAGATGAATTTCATTCATGTGGCCTGCCCTAGATGGTGAGCAGAAAAGGGGGCGAATTGGAAGCTGAGAGGGGGAGACAGAGAAGGAGAAGAAGAAGAAGAGAGAGAGAGAGAAAGGGGAGGAGAAAAAGTGGAGGATTGAAGGGATGAAGAAGAAGAAGAGCCAATAGGAAAAATGCACTTCCAGAAATTCAAGAAATGCCTAATTTCTGCTTTGCCAAAATCTCATCGTTGCTAAGGCTACCCTGAGGGACCTTTGAGAGAGAGAGAGAGAGAGAGAGAGAACATAAAAAGAACTAAATATTTATTGGTCTGCCCTCAGGGTAGCCTTAGCAACGATGAGATTTTGGCAAAGCAGAAATTGGGCATTTCTTGAATTTCTGGAAGTGCATTTTTCCTATTGGCTCTTCTTCATTGGACTTGAATGGAGACTTTAAAGTGGTTGACTTTCTCTCTCTCTCTCTCTCTCTCTCTCTCTCTCTCTCTCTCTCTTCCCTTTTTTATCTCCTCAAGTCTTCTTACACACGAGCTCCACCTTTCTTCTCTCTCTCTCTCTCTCTCTCTCTCTCTCTCTCTCTCTCTCTCCTTTATCTCCTCTTCCTTCACACCATTTTCACTGGATTCCTTTTTGTTTACTTTTTTGATATTAGGCAGGCCTTATGAATGATTGAACATCGTTCCCCTTATTTTTTGAGTCCAAATGATTACTAAGGCCTACCCATTTGGGGTAGGCTAAAAGGTCTTGTGATGGTTCAATTGATTCCGAGAAAGTAAACACGAGAGAGAGGGAGAGAGAGAGAGAGATGCACGACGAATGCAGGTGGTCCATGGCGAATGGTGCCTTCTCTCCAAAAGCTCATGATGCTACTCAATACTACTAGGAAAAAGGCCAAATGTGATATATTGGTTCAATTGGTCCCAAGTATGTAAACAGCCAGTATGTAAACAGCTACTCAATACTACTAGGAAAAAGGCCAAATGTGATATATTGGTTCAATTGGTCCCAAGTATGTAAACAGCCAGACAGACAAAGAGAGAGAGAGATGCATTAGAGAGCAGCTGTGGAGCGACTTTTGCAGAGAAAGCAGCATTACGATTCCTGCAAATTCAGTCGCTTTGGAGAGAATTTGCAAATTTTGCAGCATTCTCTGCAAATAAGAGAGAATTTGAAGCAGCATTCTCTGCAAATTTGCATTACGATTTTGGGCAACAGTCTCTTGCCAAGGGACGTTCGACCCATATATGCATACAGTGGCAGATTCGAAGTAAGAGCGAGGGGCACGTACACAGAGTAGAGAGCATGCAAGGTAGCCAACGATTGATGCCTCTGGACGCACCATTGCATTCCGCTTCGGCCTTGATCACAATGGGTCTTCTCTCCACTCCTTACCTTTGTATGTGCCCGGCTTTATCTTCCGAGCTTGCATCTCTCTCCCGTCGAGGTCCTTTGCTTCCTCACAGCTCCTCTCCACTCGCCCACGTTGACAGACGCACCTTTCATAGCTTCAGAGTGCTTTCCTCTTCACCATCCCTTTGCCCCTGCACGCCGCTCAACTTCATGATATTGCGCCAGAAGACTTTAGCTCCTTACACTCACCATAGCTTTTACCATTCGCACGTAATTGCGTTTGGCTATCCGCTGTCGAAATCCGATTACAGCACACATTCATACAAAGAACATGCTTCACCGGTATTGCTTTCTGAATCTCCAGAAGCAGCAGTGCAACGCAAGCCTCACTCTGAAATTCTGCGAATAAGGGAAGCTCTGCTTTCCAGGGAAAAAAGTGCTGTAGAAATAACCGAAGAATACCTCTCCAAGCTGCACGAGAGGGAGCCCAAAATCAAGAGCTTTTTGTTTGTCTCGGAGCAGGCCTTAAAAGAAGCCGAGCAACTGGACAAGAGGATTGCGTCGAATGAGCGATTAGGCCCGTTGGCTGGCGTTCCCTTTGGAATCAAAGACAATCTTTGCACTCAGGATATGCCTTCGACGGGGGGTTCAAAGGTTCTTGAAGGTTACCGGCCCCCTTTCGATGCAACAGCTGTGAGGAAAATGAAAGAAGCAGGAGCTTTGCCGCTGGGAAAGACTAACCTTGATGAGTTTGGAATGGGCAGCTCCACCGAATGCTCCGCTTTCCAGGTGTTCCGAGCTTCCATATCTTGTCTCTACTTCGAGTTCGTAGCAAGCAAGTCGTAAAATTATGAAGCCATGCTATATTCGGGAAGGCTGAGTTCAATTATGCAGAGAGTTTTGCTGTCAGGTTCAGATCCACCGTCATATTTCGGACTTCAATTAAAGCTGTACTCGTGCCAATGATGCTTTTCATATGCCCCGCTTCCAAACTTCTGGATCATGGGTACCATCGGCATTTGGGTCCTTTCATCCTTCAGGGGTTACATCATCGCGAGTCCAATTGCTTACAAAGTTGATCAGCCCTATATTCTTACAATTTGGCTCGATTTTGATAACATGCCTGTTCCAAATGATTTTCACCTACTATTGTCGTTACCCTTGCTGAGGGCATTTTCATTCCCTCCAGTCAGCAGTAATAATGAAACAGAATCTCCTTAGTCATTGTCCTTTGGTTTGGAGCGGTTGTTCAACTGTCCATATCAAGTTTGTGAAGTCTTGGTGAACAATTCAGCCAGCGCTCTGTTGGAGGCAGCTTGGTTTCACACTTCCCACGTCCCACGTCACAGGGCATCTCTCCTAAATCCCATCATCCCAAACTCATCTTGAAGCATGACTTGTGTATTTCTTATCACACTACAATGATTCCTGGAGATGATAACATCATCAACGTATAATACAATGAGCATGATAAGACCATCTTGTACTAGTGTAGAGGTTGGTGTCCAGTAGTGGTGAAGAACGGATCAATCCTATGATACCAAGCTCTCGGTGCCTGTTTCAGACCACTTGCACACCCAAAACTTTGAAACTATTCGACATATATTCCTCCTGTATCTCCCCATTGAGGAATGCGGACTTCAGATGGGCTGCCAAAGACCATGGTCAAATGAGTGTCATGCAGGTTGTATGAGCAAAAATTTCATCATAATCTAGCCCCTCAGCCTGAGCATACCAAGAGTGAGGGCCAATGGTCCTCGATTTATAGCAATCAGGAGGGTTGTCTTCCCCCGCCCCTCCACAATTTCCTCCCCTTTTCCCTTGGAACCAACAACCAGCCACCCTCGTTAAATAGCACATCAAAACAGGACATGAATGCCTTGGCCTCAACCCTTGACTCCAAGGATTCATAGCAACCTAGTTAATACTGAAACGAGAAAGGACAATAAGAAAGTGGTCCATGTGGCATGGTCACTCGTAAAATAAAGAACAAAGGTTGAAAATTTATATAAACATGTATTAGTAAAAGAAACCAACAAGGTGGAAGGTAATGCCAAGAGATTTCAGTGAGATGATCTGCCAAGATGTTACATCGACTCCCAAACAGGGCTGACTGGCCCTCTTACCTGCCCTACCAGCCCAATCTGCTGACTGCGGTTTGTGGGTCTGCCGACCTGATGGCCAACCTTACCATCCTCCCTTCTGCTCTCGCTGGCCAGGGCAGCATAAGCTGCCTATAAAAGGCCCTACAAACAGGCGCCTTATGCAGGGTCTCTCCTATCTCTTCTGCCCCGTTACATGGGCCGATGACAGGGCATACTTCAGCCCCCAAAACTAGCCCTAAACTTGGGCAAACTGTCAGCCCTAAGTGCTGACCATTTGATTCCCCCTACAGCCAATGTGACACCAGCTAAACCCATGTACCTACAAAACCCCTTTGTCCTCCTCAATTCCAGCAGGTGGCACTTGTGCTGCGCGGTCGATTTCTTGTGATATTCATAGAAGTTTGACTTGTGTTTCATGCTTTGCCTTTCATGGCTAATCTTCTTCAAGGATGGCACATGAGTTTGCCAATGCTTTAATGTACAACTCTTTGCACAGAAGATGAGATTGATAGGCGGCTCGATTGACATTGAAGATCAATGTGGATCTTTCTTGTCACACAAGTCTTAAGCATATTGCTAAGTGCCATCTAATAGAGATTGAACAAACTATTCCTCTGGCCTAGTTGTGGTGCACATTTCTTCATCTTACACTTGGGTGGCACACCCTGTTGGTACACATCCAAATTGCTCGCCCTGATGTCCATTTTCCTGCATTTATATATACGTAGATGAGTCCAGGAACATGCCCAAACTCATCCCCTAAAAACACAACATAGTGCAGTTTCAATCTCATGATAGTCATTCATAAGGTTGAAAACCATAAACTCCATCACGCATAGCAGGGACTAGCTACTAAGACATTCTCACTGACGTCATCAGCGCCCAACAGTGGGTGTAGACCATAGTATAAACATATGCTCTCACACATACAAATCCACACACCCACACATACTTGAGCATCCATTTATACAAAGTCTTTGTACTGAGTTTCTGTTGGCACTCGGTGAAGGGCAGATGAAGGCTAGCATTAAAGGAGAAGGCTAATTAAAAGGTAGTCCAAAATCTCTTCATTCAAGCTACACCTGCTTGTGAAGACTAAACGATTTCATTTCCGTCTCTCAGACAAGCATCTAAATCTAGCCGATGTCCATTTTCCTACATTGGTGATGATGGTCTAGATCTCCCTGTGCTTTCCTTTCCTTATCCAGCATTTGTTCTAGACAACCAAGGTGGATGTTGGCCACTTGATTCAGGTCTTGAGAAGCGGTTTGAAGATCCTTCTTGGCAATTGTAGCTCTGGGAGGGGGGTCCTTTAGCACATGCCCAATGTCCTTCCTCAGATCCACCCACTTTCCTCGAGTATACAGCATGCATTGGCCTATCATTTGCCATCATCTTTAGGTTAGTCATAAACCATAGAATATTTAAGCCATTTTCTTGTTGCTTTCAGTGTGAGCTTCTAGTTAGTGTTTCTAGCCTTTGTTTGTGCTAATATTTGGCCATAGAGAGTATCCACATTCTTTTTGGGATGACACAATTCCTCACACAAATGGTTGTGTCACTACTGGTCTCCTCTTACTTCTCTGGAAGGTTTTGTTCTTCCCCGGATCATTGTTTCTCGACTACACAAGATGGCCCAAATCCACACACAATACATACTTTGCAGATTTATCAAATGTGGCAATGAAATGAGACTCGACTTCCTAAGGATTCGCTTTCACTTTTGACACCTTCATGGCTCACATCTCTTTCATGACCCTTCATACAATGAGGGAGAGCATATTCAGAGTTTGGTGCAGGGCATGTTTTGGCAAGCCTGTTGTTCCCATGTTCTTGACCATCATGAAGAGCCTCTTTCAATATTCAAGTGGAGATTTGAGCAGATTTAATGTACACTCTTCATCACATTTGCAATATTTATCAAACAATTTTCCAACTGCTCCAGGTTGACCGGATAATACCTTGAGGAAGGATCTCCTTTTTTTCAAGATGCTACTTGTTCTCATAGTGGTGCTTCATGCAAGGTCATTGGTATCCTGACACATTGCTTGATGCAAGGTGATTGCTTGATGCAAGGTGATTGGTGCTTAATGCAAGGTTATTGGTATCCTGACACGGTATTGACCTTGAGACACGTGCTTAGGTGTGACAACCTGGATGAGGACTGCAATGTTGAATGTACAGCTCTGCATCTCCGGATCAATCAATCATGAACCCTCTCGCGGGGCCCAGCAAAATCAAAGTTTTGTTTCTAAATTATCTCTCCTCCTTCCTTCCTGCTCCCTCTTCACCTCCTTTAACCCCGCCTCGCACCCTTTGCCTTTATTTCAAAAAAGGGGGCACCTGTAGCAAATTTTGGGAAATTGTTGCGTTGAGGCTGTTAGAAACTCACTGTGCCCACTTGTGAGCCCCCGATTTGAGGGGACAAGGGGCAGTGAGAGGTAGGAGGGCTGGAGAGAGAGAGACTCAGGTCGGCATCATAAGCAACCAGCACATGGGCTGGTTGCAGCCTGCAACAGCAGGTAAAACAAGGCTTTAGGCCTCACATGGAGGCTCCTGCAGCAGAGCAGACTGGCTGCACAGGGCACTCTTATATAGGGGCATGTGGCAGGCCAAGTCGGCCCAACCAGGGCCACTGATCAGGGCCAACCTTGGTCGGTTTTCTAGGGCCCATATGGTCGGCCACCAGACAGGGTACCGACCCTGCTGGTCGGTCAACTCAAGGGGCCTGGGCAATGCCTATAAAAGGCCCACTCCTCCATTCATTCCAGCATCCAGTGCAAGATTGAAGGCCCCTCTCCAAGGCTGTGTTCAGCACTCAGATCTGGAGCAGTTTGTGAGAGAGAGTTCATCAATATTCTCCAGCACTTTGCTGTGTTTTGTACTGCTCCCTTGAAGCTATTTTTCTGCCCACCATCCAGTGGATGAATATACTCTCTCTCTCTCTCCGTCCATATTTATTTCTGAGTGAGGGTTTGTTGCATCTCCAAGGCTGTGTTCAGTACTCAGATCTGGAGCAGTTTGTGAGAGAGAGAGTTCATCAATATTCTCCAGCACTTTGCTGTGTTTTGTACTGCTCCCTTGAAGCTATTTTTCTGCCCACCATCCGGTGGATGACTATAATCTCTCTCTCTCTCTCTCCGTCCATATTTATTTTTGAGTGAGGGTTTGTTGCATCTGTGATCATCTATCTGAGTTGAGTGTGTGTAAGAGTTGGAGAGATCTTGGGTGGAGGTTTGAGTGATTCATTCCCTCTTGATTTCTAACATGGTATCAGAGCCATAGGCTCTCAACTCTTCTTCATCAAAGCACTCTCTGAAGGAAGGAGTCCCTTGGCAGAAAGGCGATTATGTTTTCAGCTCAGGCTAGCACAGGAGGTCAGTATATCTTTTTTGCTTCAGTTTTTCAGTTTGCTATTCACCGAGATGGATCAGCGTTCAGAAGCCTCTACACCCACTACTCCTCCTTCCTCCTTCTCCAGTCATCTTCCTTCTTCATTTATTCCCAATTTTGGTGAAGCTGGAAAGCTTGATGGGATGAACTATCCAATTTGGAAAGTCAAGATCCGAAGCCATCTGTTGGCACGGAAGCTGTGGAAGATAGTGATTGGGACCGAGGAGAAGCCGGAGGACATTGTGGACAAAAGAGGTGAAGTTTTATTTGAAGCAGATGTGGATGAACTCAGTGCATGGGAGGAGAGGGATGCTCAAGCCTTAGCAATGCTAATTGGCACGACAGCAGATGCTGTGATTCCTCATATCCAGTTGGCAGAGACGTCTTTAGAGGCGTGGGCCATACTGAAGGAGCTGTATGAAACCGATAATACAGCCCGTATCATTACTCTTCAGCATCAGCTTTATAATCTTGATATGAATGAGGGTGATAGTGTGCATGACCATCTGACAAAGGTGAAAGTCGTGCAGGACCAGCTCACAGTGGTTGGTCAGAAGGTGGACTCGAGTCAATTGGCGTTGCTCACACTCCACAAGTTGCCACGGAGTTTCAAAAGTTTTGTGACTACGGTCACTGTTGTACCGACGATTGGTAGGAAGTTTGCTTTACCTTACCAATACTCGACCTGATATTTGTTATGCAGTTAGGCTATTATGCCAGTTCTCTGCTTCTCCCAGGAAGAGTCATTGGGATGCATGTTTACGGGTGCTAAGGTATCTAAAGGGTACTTGCACCTACGGGATCACCTATACCAAAGGCATTGAACTAGGCGGGTTCTGTGACAGTGATTGGGCGGGTGATGCTGACATCAGGAGATCAACAATAGGGTATTGTTTCTTACTTGCATCTGGTGCCATCTCTTGGCTGAGTAAGAAGCAACCCATAGTGGCCCTTTCTTCTACAGAGACAGAGTACAGAGCCGCGTGTATAGCAGCTTGTGAGACACTGTGGTTGAGGTGGATTCTGGAGGACATGGACGTATGTCAGGAGGACACAACAGTGCTGATGTGCGACAATCAGAGTTGCATAGCCATTGCCAAGAATCCAGTATACCATGCATGGACTAAGCACATCGAAGTTCATTACCACTTTGTTTGAGAGCTCATCATCGATGACGTGATCGAGCTTATGTATTGCCCGACCGCCGACGACTTGTCCGACCTCTTCACGAAGGCACTTCCTCGAGAACAGATGGAGCACCTCATCAAACGAATGGGGATTGGCCCACAGTTGTGACATTTAGGGGGGGTGTTAGAAACTCACTGTGCCCACCTGTGAGCCCCTGATTTGAGGGGACAAGGGGCAATGAGAGGTAGGAGGGCTGGAGAGAGAGAGACTCAGGTCGGCATCATAGGCAACCAGCACACGGGCTGGTTGCAGCCTGCAACAGCAGGTAAAACAGGGCTTTGGAGGCTCCTGCAGCAGAGCAGACTGGCTGCACAGGGCACCCTTATATAGGGGCATGTGGCAGGCCAAGTCGGCCCAACCAGGGCCACCGACCAGACCCTGGTCGGTTTTCTAGGGCCCATATGGTTGGCCACCAGACAGGGTACCGACCCTGCTGGTCGGTCAACTCAAGGGGCCTGGGCAGTGCCTATAAAAGGCCCACTCCTCCATTCATTCCAGCATCCAGTGCAAGACTGAAGGCCCCTCTCCAAGGCTGTGTTCAGCACTCAGATCTGGAGCAGTTTGTGAGAGAGAGAGTTCATCAATATTCTCCAGCACTTTGCTGTGTTTTGTACTGCTCCCTTGAAGCTATTTTTCTGCCCACCATCCGGTGGATGAATATACTCTCTCTCTCTCTCTCTCTCCGTCCATATTTATTTCTGAGTGAGGGTTTGTTGCATCTGTGATCATCTATCTGAGTTGAGTGTGTGTAAGAGTTGGAGAGATCTTGGGTGGAGGTTTGAGTGATTCATTCCCTCTTGATTTCTAACAGAGGCATCCCTCTAAGCTGCTGAAAAAGAAGGTTCACGTTCATCAAGTGCACTTATCATAGCTGACCAAGCAACTTACTATTTGCCAGCATAATTTAGGATTTGGCCCAGCTAGTTTGCCCAAGCTGTTTTAAATGGAGTCAGCCGCTTGTCTTGGTTGGGTTGTTAAGTGCTGGTTCATCTGTCATTCGGCATGTTAATTTGTTAAGTAGGCTGCTCCTAGGTAGCGGACATGCTCTTGTTACCTTGCTGAAGCCAATTGCATAGGATTCAGTCTCAAGATAAAGTTTTGCTGCAGCTTCTAGTGCTTGATAGAGTTTATGGTTTTCAATCTTATGAGTGACTATCGTGAGATTGAAACTGCACTGTGTGCTGTATTTCACAGTGCAGTATTTTTAGAGGATGAGTTTGGGTATGTTCCTGGATTCATCTAGATATAAGCTTCTAGTGCTTGTTTTGAAAATCATGGGCTGGGGCATGAACAGATGCACATGGTACACAGAGGCTGGTACAGCATAGAGATGCTTCGAGACAGGCTGGCAGAGGCTTGCATGGCATGCAATCATGGCAGCCAGCTGGTGTTCTAGTACAACATTCAGATGTTTCATGGCAAGATGGAGGCAGAGGAGCCTGACAACTGCCTCAAGGCAGGGTACATGGGGCAGTGCTTGTTTCTTTAGCCTATAGAGGCACTTAAGGAATATTGGAGCAGGGGCAGCATGGGAGAAGAGAGTACATGTGGAAGGATCAAGGGGTGATTAAGTTGATGGGCAGGACTTGTTAGTCAACCTAGAGAGCAGTAGAACGAGAGGGGTGCAAGGTAGCATTATGCATGCTGAAGGCAGTGGACCATGGAAGAAAGGAGGAGCGAATGGGTTACAGAGTGTTTATAGGTGTCAGGAACAGTGTTGTGAGTGCTACTACTTTATGATTTAGTGTTACTTTATTTGAACTTTTAAAAACCATCTTAATGCACAAGGGGTTATGGTTATAATTGTATAGGGTTACAGAGCTTTTGGAAAATAAGTTTGGCGAAGTCCAGTTCCTCCATTTATCTTGGAACTCCAAATTTATCCGATATAGTTCTCCATTCGAGAATATTTTTTTAATGAAAGTCAATTATTAGTTGAGATCTGAATAAGCTATAGCTAGTCATTTAAATGGTGCAATACGTGAGACACTTGACGTGGCAAGATTTTCTTGCAAAGTGGATCAGTTTATGGATAAGTTTTGTGATGCTACATGACGGATTCCCTCCCCCTGTTTTCAGTTTGTTTCTTTTATTTGTGTAAAGCTCTTCTGGCCGCCCTTAGACCTCCTTCCAGCCCCTGCCCGTTTTATTTGATTTTCAAAGCTGGTGTCAAGCTAAATTCAGACTTTCATATTTGAGGCTGTGCAACCTGAATTCTGAATCTTTATCTTGACTACTTTTTAAAGATGTTCAAACAAAATCCAATTTGCAGGCACTGGGATATAGGTTATCCCATACTTCAAGAAATCAGCCTTTATTTTTCCTTGTCTCTGTAGCATGCTGCTTTGGTTTTTCCGTCTGCTGGCAGGACTAGCCCTCTTCTTACTGGCAATAGCATCTGCTCCCAAAGTTGTTTGACTCTGTAACCTGTTCTATCATGATTTTGGCACACTGTAGTCTACGATGTTCATGATTACTAAGCTGTGGACGGCAAACATTTGTTCATCTGTTTGAAATTTCATGAACACAGTTTTGAGGGCTGCAATCCATGTGGGTTTAACAGGTGACTTCCAATCCATGGGACTTGTCAAGAGTACCAGGGGGATCATCTGGAGGATCTGCTGCTGCTGTGGCAGCCAGGCAATGTGTATGTGCTCTAGGAAGCGACACAGGGGGAAGTATTCGGCAACCTGCATCCTTTTGTGGAGTAGTGGGTCTTAAGCCTTCATATGGCCGTGTCTCTCGGTATGGGCTTATGGCTTTCGCATCCTCTTTGGATGTTGTTGGATGCCTTGGTACATCTGTACTAGACACAGCCATTGTCCTTGGGGTTATTGCTGGGCATGATGAGTTGGATGCGACAAGCAGCCCAATGGTAAGAATGCCCTTTTGCAGAGATCTTATTGGGAACAAAAGGAGCTTGAGTTTACTTTTTCCGACATTGACCATGCCAATTTTCTGATGTACATTACAGGAAGTTCCTCAATATGCTGCACAGCTGCAACTGATTGATGCATCAAGCAGCAAGCCTCTTGCTGGTCTACGGATTGGACTTGTCATAGAGACACTTGCAGATGGCGTAGATTGTGGCATTTCATCAGCCATTGCAGATGCAGCACGTCACCTCAAAGACTTGGGGGCTTTGGTTACAGAGGTTTTTCTGTATTTTAAGCTTTATCAGGGTTCCTTTCTTGTTTCCTTGCATAGTCTTGAGTGAAACTATGGTTGGTGATCTTGGTGCCTTGGCTAGGCTGAAGGAATTCGTGGTTACAATGCCAGAAACGTTTACTCTAGCAATCTGCAATTCCTATGCCTGACGTTCTGTGTTTTTTCCATTTTGTCTTTTTTCATCCTTCTATTGTTTGTACTAGTACTACTTTAGTGCTCTATCTAATAATTCAAAGATATTTCATGGTTTTTTGGTATAGGTATCCCTGCCATCCTTTTCATTGGGTCTGCCAGCATATTATATTCTTGCATGTTCGGAAGCTTCATCTAACCTTGCTCGCTATGATGGTGTTAGGTATGCTCTCATCTGGTTTCATATTAAAAAGTCTACTTTTTGGTCTCTGAATGAGACTGGTTTGAGCCTTGGGATTGGTGCCCACAAGCTTGGTCAAAGCCTAGGAAAACATGCCTTTTTTAGGCCATTCGATACCCCCCCAACGTCCCATCCTCTATCTTTACTTCTCCTTGAAGGTTTTGTTTTGATTTATCAATGGAAATGCAGATTTGTTGGTCAAAATGACTCAGGTGTTTAATCATTTTTTATTCTTCTTTTGCATGAAATCAAACACGATGCCAAGAGTGTGGAAAGGAATGCCTTTACCCAGGGTTCTGAAAGAAAATTCATTGCAGTAGTAGCTCAAACAATGCTTTTCAGAATCAAAGTAGTTGAGAATCTAGTTTAGAAGCAGCCTTAGGGCAGGCAGTAGTTTTGTTGGGTGAGAAGCATGGCTCATGTTCTCATGATTTCTTGATGAAGATTTGGAATCTCAAATGTTGCTGCCACATTTTCGGGTAGGGAGTGCATGAGGTTCAGGGAACAAACCCTTGTTTGTAGCAAGACTGTGAAGAACCAAACTTTTCGAGAATGCAAATGTGTGCAATGCATGCAGAATTTGAATGCCAATTGGCCCTCCGATGGGGAAGAGCGCCCTCGTGAGAGTACTTGTTTCTGTTTTTACCTACATGCAAGGTGTGTGAGATATGGCGGATGAATGTAAGATTAATAGAGAATGCTACGTGAGATTCACAAAGAAAGGGTGATACCCTTTCATTAATGTCCCTTGAGATCACTCAAGTTCCATCTTCCCATTTACACCTACCCTTAGCCTATGACCCATTCAATGCACCTTAATGCACCCTTCCCTTCCTATTGCCCCTAGGACCTAGACACGTGTGTGCACACTTTTATTAATAGAATAAGTATCACATGTCCAAATTCGATGCTGTCTGAAGCAGTGGCTCCAGTTCGACTAGTCCTTGTTGGGATATCTCAAGGTGTATGCTTCAGGCACACCTTGGTTTCTATGTGTGAGTGCTAGAGGCACAGATAGATGCCCATAAGCACAGTTAGGTGGTGGTAGAAGCCACATAGGATGATTGAGAGAATCTAGGAGCAGATAGAGGAGATGATTGTGGAGCTCTGAAGTCATCTGTGATGTCAGTGAGCATGTAAGAGGTGCCTACATAAGGACCTCACTCTTCTTTATTCTATATGCAAGTATTCTGAGTTTGTGTTCACTCTATGCTTTCCTTTCTGTTTACCAACATGGTATCAGAGCCCTTTGATCCCCCTTGATCCCATTTCTGCCACATCATCATCTTCTTCTCCATCTTCTTCTTCACCATCTCTTCCCCTTCTTCCCAAATCTTGCTAAAGCCTGTTCTCCTCCGTTTCTCTGCCATCCTCCAAGCCCTTCCTGCTGGAGATACATCTTGAAGGGGTGAACCTTTGGCTGCAAGGAATTAAAGTATCTTCGTCGCTGCAAGTCGCCATTTCGCGCAGATCGTCGAACCTGTCTTCCACGATTTCTTTGAGACTACTCCATGTTTCTCTAATTTCTTTCAGAGGGAGCTTCTCCATACCTTGAGCTATCCTGTGCTGAAATCTGAGCAGCAATGGCTGCATATTCAAGGTGAAAACAGAGAAAAACCAGTCGAAATTGAAGAAGCAAGCTATGGCGATCTGACGCGGATTTGCGCCCCTCCTCCTCAGTGGACCTTCTGTGGTATATGAGCTTTCTTTTGCCTCAGAAAGCCCCTTTTTCTTTGCTTTGGAGAGTGAGATACAAGCCCTCCAAGTTCAGTCCTCTGTTCTTGACAGTTTTGACAAGGTTTTGAAAGTGATGCTACATTAGATGCTACTTTAGCATTTATGAGGTTTTGAAGTTTTGAAAAGCATTAGTACAACTGTGGCTACAACTTTCTTTTAAGTTACTATACCTGGTTTCGATTGGAAAGCTTTCATTTAGCCACCTCTGTGAAGCATGTAAGTGAAAGCATCATTGATTGAAATTTGGTCACAAGTCTTTGCTACATTAAATGCTTATATTTTGAAGCTTTTCAGTTATTTTTCTATCCTTGTAAGAGAGAAGACACTGCCCAATACCTGGGTTAGACCCTCTCATGGCTACCATATTGAATATAGATAAGTTCAATGGTAAGGGCTTCCACACATGGCAGATGAAGGTGAAATTTGCATTGATGAGGGAAAACCTCTGGGGACTTGTCAAACCGGCTTCAACTTCTTCTTCAATAGCCTCCAATGCTGGAGAATCCTCAGCTCCAACACGCCCGGCAAGGGATCCCGCTAGAGAGGAGAAAGCATATGGTATCATTGCTCTTGCTTTAGGAGATGATTATATTCATCACATCTCTGACTTAGAGTCTCCTTCAGAAGCTTGGCAGAAGCTTGACATGATTTTTGGTGCTAGCTCTCACATCTCAAAATTATCACTTAAAATTTCTTTCTTTGAATTGAAGATGGTTAGTGGCACTCCTTTGGCTGCCCATGTCAATTACATGCGGAGTCTTATGACTCAACTTGCTTCTATCAACTCTCCTATCACTACAGATGATGCTATGGCAGTGTTGCTTAAGAGTATGCCTGAAGATTATGATCATATTGTTACCACTTTGAAAAATCTTCCTAATCCTAATCTTGAAGGTATTATCTCTGCTTTCCAAGAAGAAGAAAGGCACATGGAGCTTCGGAAAGGCAATGACACAGTCTATGCCATAAAAATCCAGAAGGGCAAGTTTTCACCTTGCAATCATTGCGGGAAGACTAATCACCTCTCAAAAGACTGCTTCAAAATCAATCCATGCAAACACTATGGCAAAAACAATCATCATGAGAAGTTTTGCAGAGCCAAAAAGGAAGCAACTTCAAAGACAGAAAATGCCAATCTACTTTCAGTTGATGTGCCTCCACAAGATGAGGCATCCTTTGAAGATTATGCTTTTTAAATCATCTCTATGTATGCTCCAGATCTTTCTTTTTATGTTGAGTCAAGGTACTCAGCCTGGATAGTCCTCCAAAATGAATGAAATAAACTATTATGTTTTGTGTGTTTTTGTAAACACCTCTGGTCACCTTATGATGTAGGCCATGTGTATGTGTTTTGCTCCATGGTACCTCCTGCAGACATTGTGTGCATGTACATGCAGGGGAGATAACCATTGGAAGGTCTTTTGTATCCCTTTTGTTTACCTTACACCCATGGGAACCCTTGCTAGCTTGAGATCCTAGCCATTGATAGATCCATGACCACCATGAGATGGCATGAGACACCTTGTGCTAGCTGTATCCTTGACATAGCCTGAGGCATTCCCTTGAGGGGGGGTTTGTTGGGATATCTCAAGGTGTATGCCTCAGGCACACCTTGGTTTCTATGTGTGAGTGTTAGAGGCACAGTTAGGTGCCCATAAGCACAGTTAGGTGGTGGTAGAAGCCACATAGGATGATTGAGAGAATCTAGGAGCAGATTGAGCTCTGAAGTCATTAGTGATGTCAGTGAGCATGTAAGAGGTGCCTACATAAGGACCTCACTCTTCTTCATTCTATATGCAAGTATTCTAAGTTTGTGTTCACTCTATGCTTTCCTTTCAGTTTACCAACAGTCCTATCTACTGAGATGATCCACCGCCATAACAAATCGGTCGGTGTCCATCATAAATACAAATACATGTTACACCATTGGCGTATAATATATAATAATGTTTTAATGTCTAGTAATCATGGATTAGTAATTTCTCTTGTCATGACAAGGACCATTTTGATAGCCTGGAGTATACATCACAGTTACTAGGGAAAAGGGACATTCCGGGAACATTGGATACCAGAGCGGGAACAGTTTCAGGATGGGGGAACATTGACTTGGAAAGGGAAGCCACATCATGTAATAGTCATAGAAATGCATAACATGGAGAGAGAGAAAGGGGCAACGGAGACAGGTTTGTGGAGGTAGGAGAGTGGGAGGTAGAAGCTGAAGGGGGAGTAAATGGGGGGGTGACGTGGAGTGGCTGAGTGGATTCATTGAGTCAAGAGTGAGGAAATAGAGCTTAGAGAGGAGGGGGTGGAGCGGAAGGGTATTTGCGGAGGCTAGGGGGAGTGAAGGAGCAAGGGCGAGGGCAGGAGAATGAGGCAAAATTCCAAAAATGGCACTTCAGGACTGTTTTACAGCTTACAAGCTGCCATGCTAGGCATCAGATCTTACAACGCCAAGGAATGGCATTCTAGAAATGTTCCAAGAATGGCACTCCACCATTCCCCAGCGCATTCCCAGGATCTGCTCTGCCCACAGGGCATTCTGAGAACGTTCTGAATATTCCATGGCCCCTGTTACTCCGGAACGGCATCCCCCGTTCTAGGAAGGGGGATGGCATTCCCAAGTAACTATTGTGTACACTTCCGTAAATATAGTTAGTGCATCTGTAACATATTGTGAGACTCGCCACAATCTCTCAGGCATATAAGCAATTTGAAAGTGCTCCAGCCCAAATCCTCTAATGGGCTGGAGGAATGGTCAATAGTTAGGGGGATCCTTGTTTAGGTCAATGGATGCTAGCACACCTTTAAGAGTTTAGTGTCGCAGTTGAATTTAATATTAACTCTCCCTATGTCAGGAGTTGTGCTTGTCATGTGTTGTAAGTAATCTGAGCTTCATGAGGGCTTATGTTGGTTCCTCCACTTGGAGTCGTGGCACCTCTGGAACATATCCAAAACACACCCATCGGAGTCGTGAAGTAGCTTGGTGCTGTGATGTAGGAATGAGGGTGCCACGAATGGGGCAGGAGCGCGCTGGGCCCATGTCCAATCTCTTGCTAACTTGATGCCTCTGGAGGGTAGACTCGAGTTGCAGGTTGACAACCCAAGTCACTGTTGGCTCTTCTCTTGGGAAGAAGTCTGTGGTGAAAGGCAGTGGGTGTCATAAGCCTGGATCAAAATTTGGTGACCTTATAACGAAGAGTGGAGTGCTATATTAATCCACGTAGTCAATGACTTGGCTCATGTCTAGGTACCCTCAAACATGCTATTGAGTCGCCCTCAAATCTCATAGTATTTAAGACATTTCATTAGTATTGTTCCTCAGTCTCCACTCATGCATGTCACAGAGGGTGTGTAGTCTCAGATCTCTATGGTATCATGCGGCTGCAATCTCGGGGCTTGCCTCCATGTTAAACATGATGCATGCAGTCTTGAGCTGACCCATGGCGATTTGTATAGCATAGGAGAGATGGATCAGGTACCCATCCTCACTCAAGTGAAGGAAATGCTCTTTGTAGAAAGCTATCTTGGTGATATGTGGTTGTGGTGGGTATAGCCATGTCTGATGAATGGATATCGACCATAGTTTGTCTCTAATGACCTCAGGAATCGCCTATTGTTTTAGGCACAAGAAGGGAGCATCTAGAGAGTATTGGTATAGGGTAGGTCATCAATAGACCTGCCATGTGTAATGAAGGTGGGAAAAAGAAGGATTTTAAGGGGGAAATAGATGGGAGAATAGTAGGGGAAATGTGGGAACTGTGGGGGACTATATAAGTCAACCCAAAAGGATTGTAAGGGACTTTTTGATGTGACATCTAATCCTATCTACTCTCCCTCCTGCTACCTGCTGCCTACGCTCACACACTCTCTCTCTCCCTCTCTCTATTCCCTCAGCCTTCTCTCTCTTCCTTTCTCCTTCCCCTTCTCGTCTCTTCTCCTCCCTTCCTTTTGCTATTCTCTCCCCATCTCCAAATCTGCCCCTTCCCCCTTCTCGACATTGGTATTTGAGCTCCGCTCTCTGGCACCTTTGCTTCACCCCTTCACTCTTCATCTCGGATTCTAACAGTTGGTACGCCAACATTCGATCGATAGAGTGACTGCAATCAACATCATCGACGATTAACAAATCTCCTGTCTCATACCTCTGCAAACGATAAACAGAGACATGAACGGTGGGTGAAATCTTGAATGCCAAGCCATTGCTCAGGCCTGCATCCCACACAAGCTTGGCATCGCTTAATGGTGAACCCAAGCATTGCTCAGGCGTGCATCCCACCCAAGCTTGGCATCGCACGCAGTGGTACAACTCGTCCGTCGCTCACGCCTTCAAGCCATAGGCCGTTAGCCGCTGCCTGTCAGCCCTTAGCCCTCAGCCCACCGTCAGTCGTCAGCCCGCTCGCCGCCCATTAGTTCGCCACTCGTCTCGCCACCCCTTCGTTTGTTCACCTATCGTCCGTAGCTCTGGTTGCAAGCTGGCCGCAGTCAGCCAAATTTTGACGCCCGCGACCTCCGTAACGTCCGTCGCCGCTGCCGGGCTGATTTCCACCGCCGCCTTCCGCCCTTTTTCCATGCCTCCAAAACCTTAGATTAAGGTCTTGATTAGATCTAAGTTTGGTTGGTTAGGTTAGTTTAGGTCTGGTTAGGTCTAGTTAGGTTAGTGATTGGATAAGGTTGGGTTTAGTCAGTTTGGTTTAGTTGAGACTACCCTAGGTGTCTTAGTTGTCCTAAGCTCCAAAAAAAAAAAAAAAAAAGCGCCCTCTTTTAGGGTACTCCTTCAGCCCTATTCTGGGCCTTTCTAAGCCACCTTTGTGGCTCATTTTGAGCCCCGTTTCCAGCCTCTTCACCGAGCTTTCTTCGAACCTCTTCAACGACTGCATTTGAGCCTCTTTACTGACACCTCTCGAGCCTCTACATCGAGCCTTCGACACTTGGCACATTTTCCTCGTGTCACTCATGGCACCCAAACGTGCACCCCGGTCGGATGAGTCATCTCAGCACGGTGACGATGTTGCTCAGCAGGAGCAGATGCCGGTCCGAGAGGGTGCATCTCCTTCACAGCCAGTTTCTTCTATGCCTACCGACACAGTTTCTAGATGCATTGGCCTCGATGCTTCAGGGGGATTTTCAGCAGATGGGTCAGCAGTTGGGGCAGCAGCTCACCACTGCTATGGCTATGCACGATACAGCTATCACCCAGATGGGTAAGAACCTTGGGCAACAGATCACTACCGCTATCAGTATGCACGATAAGGGTAAGCAGCCCGCACCCCAGCACGGGGATCAGTCGGATAGCCAGGGTGATTTTCCTGACCCACACAGGGGATTTATGGCCGATGGCCGTCGCACTTATGATGTTGGTTCTATGCATGCACCCCAGCATGGGAATTATGTTGATTTTGGTGATGCCTTGCCCGTGCCGCCGAGCACTTCTCTTATTGATTCCAGGCCTCCATTTGGCTCGCATATTTCATTGGCTGAGCCGTCCATTTTGGGCCGGCCCATTGGCACATTTTTGCCAACGGCGAGCATGCCTGGATTGGGTGTTGGGTTTCAGGGCAGTTGGGAGAGGGGCCAGTCCTCTTCTCAACCTTTTTCTATGCCACCCACCCACCGAGATGTTTATGGCAGGCAGACTCAGCAGGGATTGCATGCTTCGATGACACCTCCTGTTAATACATTCAGTCAGACTCAGCCTGCGTATCAGGGAGGTAATGCTTTCAGTCAGACGCACTTTATGCATCAGGGGAGTGGTTCTCCTAACCAGCATGATGCTGGAAGTGGGCAGCATGCAAACATGGATGATATGCTTTCAGATGCCTTACGTTCATATAGGGCTTTGCCTGAGGATGTTCGTAATGAGATGCCCTTTTCACAGTATGTGAGCTTCAAGCGTGAGTATGCTGGTAGTCACTATAGGAATAACGCAGCCAAAGATGTGAAAGAAAAAATTTCTGTGCATAAGTTTAAGGGTGACACTCGCACTCCCAATGAGTTGGAGGAGTGGCTCACGAAGCTTGAAGATTATTTTCGCTTCTACCCTAAGAATGATGAGGAGAGGATCATTTTTGCTGGCATGCATTTACAGGATTATGCACATACATGGTGGCGTTACATGCGAGAGTCACCTCAGAAGCCTACCACCTGGAAACAGTTCAAGGAGCTTATGGTCACGACCTTCGTCTCGGCTGTGATCCTTGAACAGTACCTTGCTGAATTCTATGCACTGTCACAAACAGGTACGGTCCAGGAGTACTTGCAGCGTTTTTGGAGACTTTCTTTGTTTGTACAGGATATTTCTGAGAAAGGGAAGTTGCTGCGTTTTATACAAGGCTTAGATCCCTCTCTAGCTGCTGATGTGAGAGCTCACAATCCTCTAACCATTGAGCGAGCAGCCCAGCTTGCTGAGGTGTTTGAGCCAAAATATGCTGGCAAGTACAAGCATGTGTCACATAGCTTCTATGGTACTGCTTATGATGCTGACAGGAAGACAAATTCTGCTGATTGGATTGATAAGAAACCAGCAGCTGCTTCCTTCCCACGATATCCAACGGTTTCTGGAAGTAAGATGCCATATGCAAAGCCATACATGCCCATGGATGCAAAGACAGGTGTCAAACCCAGCGCTGGTTTTGGCCAATCAGAAGTTAAACAACATTCCAGAGCCATAATGGACAGTAGGAAGAAGGCAAATTTATGCTTTAGGTGTGGAGAGAAATGGATACCTGAGCACCGAGATGTGTGCAAAATGAAGAATGTCAGCTCAGCCAAACTCAGCATGATAATTGAATTATCTGATGATGATGAAGTGGCTGATGTAGCAGACCCCCATGATGTCTCTCATGAGGAATTGACTGGAGTTCATGAT
Organism: Dipteris shenzhenensis; assembly: GCF_047967505.1. NCBI lineage: Eukaryota > Viridiplantae > Streptophyta > Polypodiopsida > Gleicheniales > Dipteridaceae > Dipteris > Dipteris shenzhenensis. Next base: position 22,341,539 of record NC_141604.1, read on the forward strand.
GTAGATGAGTCTCCTGACACAGATGCCACAAAGGGGACTGTTTTTCCTTTTGATCCGGGTGGGGCTATTGAGCAAACCACTCATGTGATGCATGAGATTAATATTCAGCCTACATGTAGCAGGAAAGGCCGTAAGCCAACACTCTCTGTGTTGGAGCATCAACCTACAATGCCTTTTCCTATCAGAGGTGATGCTAATGGTAATGTTCCTGTGGATGATGAACAGATTTATTGGGATGCCCAGTCTACACTGTATACCATCTACTACATGCCTTGATGGGTGCCAAAAGTGCTGACACAATCAGGTTGAAGGGAATGATTAATGGCAGATCTGTCCATGTATTGGTAGACAGTGGTAGCACTCACAATTTCATTAATTGTAGAACATTGCAAAGATTGGGATTAGTTGCTACAGAGATAGACCATGGTCTGAAAGTGGAGATCGCGAATGGACAGCACATGATCAGCAGACATTGTTGCCAGGATGCCAGGATCAAGTTTTCTGATCATTATGAGTTTGCAGGTGATCTTTTGGCATTGGATATGGGACCCATAGATGCTGTCCTGGGTTGTGATTGGCTGAAATCCCTGGGGAAAATCAGTATAGATTTGAATGCTTTATCTCTTGAGTTTTGCCACAAAGGTAGAACTGTTACATTGCAGGGCATTGTGAATCAGAAATTGCAGGTCATTTCAGCAAGGCAGCTAGCTAGGGAGCTCAAGAACGAAAGTGCCATTTATGCATTGAATGTCTCTGTACCTCAGGAGGGTGGTATTCCCCATGTGGATAATTGTGAAATGCAGAAATTGCTCTTAGAATTTGGGGATGTGTTTGCTGATATGCCATCTCAGTTGCCCCCAAAAAGAGATGTTGATCATGTTATAGTCCTGGAACATGGTAGTAAACCAATAAACAAGGCCCCGTACCGACTCTCTAAGGTTGAACGGGAAGAAGTGGCAACACAGGTGCAAGATTTGCTTTAGAAAAACTTCATTGCTCATAGCACCTCGCCATTTGCATCTCCAGTACTCCTGGTGAAAAAGAAGGATGGCTCTTTTCGTATGTGCATTGATTACAGAGAATTGAATAAGACCACCATTAAGGACAGGTTTCCTATCCCCAGGATTGATGACCTGCTGGATGAACTCAAGGGTGCTCAGTATTTCACGAAGATTGATTTGAGGTCAGGTTACCATCAGATCAGGATGAAAGAGGGTGATGAGCATAAGACTGCCTTTCGTACAGAAAGAGGATTATATGAGTTCAAGGTGATGCCTTTTGGTTTGACTAATGCACCAACCACCTTCCAGGCACTCATGAACAAGATCTTACACCACCTTCTTTTCAAATGTGTGCTGGTATTTTTCGATGACATTCTCATTTATAGTAAGGATGCACAGGAACACATTGACCATGTCCGACAAGTGCTAGAAATCTTGAGAATGCATCAGCTTTATGCCAAGGCCAGCAAGTGCACATTTATGGCAGAGGAGGTTGAATATCTTGGTCATGTTGTAAGCAGGTACGGAATCAAGGTAGACCCAGCTAAGGTGAAATGCATTAAGGAGTGGCCGCAGCCACAAAATACCACTCAGCTCAGAGGTTTCTTGGGTCTTGCTTCTTTTTACAGGAGATTCATTAGGCACTTCGCCAAAAGGGCTGCCCCTCTCACTGATTTGCTGAAAAAGGATGCCTTCCAATGGTCAGAAGCAGCACAACTCAGCTTTGATAACCTCAAGGATGCCCTTAGCAATGCACCTGTATTGGTGTGCCCTGATTTCTCACGGTCTTTCATTATTGAGACGGATGCTAGTGGCAAAGGTTTAGGGGCTGTCCTAAAACAAGAGCATGGTGTGATTGCTTTTGAGAGCAGGAAGTTTAATGCCAGAGAAATGAATTATCATGTTTATGATCAAGAGATGCTGGCAATCTTGCATGCTTTTGCAAAATGGCACCACTACCTGTACGGTAGCAAGATTAAGGTCAAAACGGATCACAGGACACTCAAGTACTTCTTAACGTAGCCTAATTTATCCATGAAGCAGAAGAGATGGATGGCTTGCAGTTCAGTCCTATGATTTTGACATTGAATATAGAAAGGGGAAAGAGAATGTGGTTGCTGATGCCTTGTCCAGGATGTGGTCATGCAAACTGTTTGCCATTTCCACGCTTCATCAGGAGTGGATACTTGGGATTCAGGAGGAATACATGCAAAATTCTGATGCAGCTCCTATTTTTGTGGAGTTACAGAGTCCGTCCAGCCAAGGACATGTTCGATTTCAGCTCCGCAACGGACTGTTATGGTGCAGGGACAGAATTTATCTTGTGCCAGACTCCAAGTACAGAGGTTGATGGTATTACAGGAAATGCACTCATCCCCTATGTCAGGGCATACGGGTATCACAAAAACATATGAAAAAGTCAAGGAGAGCTTTATTTGGGATGGTTTGTGGTGAGATGTGGTTAAGTTTGTCAGTGAATGTTTGCCCTGCCAACAAAATAAAGTGGACAGCCGGTTACCCGCAGGCCTTCTGCAACCGCTACCCATTCCTGAAGGCAAATGGACTCACATTGCCATGGACTTCATTACAGGCTTGCCTTCTACAGATAAGGGTTGGGATAGCATATTTGTGGTGGTTGACAAGATGACTAAGCAGGCCCATTTCATACCGACTAAAACTCGGTACTCTGCTTCACAGGTTGCCTGGCAATTCATTGAGTATGTGTTCAAGCACCATGGTTTTCCTCAGGAGATTGTCAGTGACAGGGATGCTAAATTTATGGGTCATTTTTGGTAGGAGTTATTCACTGCAGTTGGTACTTCCCTTGCGCCTAGTACTGCTTATCATCCACAGACGGATGGACAATCAGAGAGGGTGAACAAGTGGTTGGAGGAGTATCTAAGGCATTACTGTCATGACACGCAGAAGTCTTGGGACAAATGGTTAGCATCGGCTGAATTTTGCTACAACAGCACCTAACACCTCTCTATTGGCATGAGTCCATTCGAGGCTATGTATGGATGCAAAGTGGGAATGCCTTCAGGGTTGCAGACTTGGCTGTGAAAAATCAGCAAGCAAGGAATGATTTGGAGAGTATGAATGCCCTTCTGCAGTTGGCTAAGAGGAATATGCAGGATGCCCAAGCCAAGCAGAAGAAGTATGCGGATGAACAAAGGAGGTACTTATCTTTTGAAGAAGGGGATTATGTGCATTTACGTCTCCATAAGAATCGATATTCCTCGCTGAAAGGTAATACCAACACAAAGCTTGCCCACAGGTATTATGGCCCCTACAAAATAATCCGCAAAGTTGGGCAGGTAGCATATCAGTTGGAACTACCGAGTACCTCCAAGATCCATAATGTTTTCCATGTATCCTTGCTGAAACCACATGTCGGACAGCATGTCCAGGTTCTTCCTGAGCTGCCTCCTATGGATGAAGAGGGCCACATAATCTATGTGCCGGAGCAAATCAAGGGCTTCAGAGATCATGTACTCAAGAACAAAGCCTACACAGAATACCTCATCAAATGGAAAGGTTTAACGGAAGATGAGAATTCTTGGCAACCTGAGAGCATTGTGCAGGACTACCCCTATCTCCTACAGAGCTGATCAGTTTCTGTTGTATCCTTCTTATCCAGGGCAACCTCTTGGAAATTTTGAGGGCAAAATTCTTTGGGAAGGGATGGCTGTAATGAAGGTGGGAAAAAGAAGGATTTTAAGGGGGAAATAGATGGGAGAATAGTAGGGGAAATGTGGGAACTGTGGGGGACTATATAAGTCAACCCAAAAGGATTGTAAGGGACTTTTTGATGTGACATCTAATTCTATCTACTCTCCCTCCTTCCTGCTACCTGCTGCCTACGCTCACACACACTCTCTCTCCCTCTCTCTATTCCCTCAGCCTTCTCTCTCTTCCTTTCTCCTTCCCCTTCTCGTCTCTTCTCCTCCCTTCCTTTTGCTATTCTCTCCCCATCTCCAAATCTGCCCCTTCCCCCTTCTCTACACCATGTGAATGGAACGATCTAGTGACTGGTGCTTAGCAGCACCGCTCATCTCCCTTTGCTATGAGCTGCATAAACGATGAAAGAGCCCTCCATGGTAACCTGTGTTTGTACACATTTGTTAGGGCATATTGTCTAGCTCGGTTGAGGTATATGATCTGAAAGGAAGCATTTGTGTGTAGAGGCCCTGTTGCAAAGTGTGGACTACACCTCTCCCCTAGGTCATGCTGATATTGCGATAATTCTTTCTATCTTAAATGGTGCGTTGCCCTATCAACTAGATTTAGATTTAGATGCTCATTTGGGAGAGACTAAAATGAAATCGTTTAGACTTCACAAGCAGTTGTAGCTTGAATGAAGAGATTTGGACTACTTTTTTATTAGCCTTCTCCTTTAGTGCTAGCCTTCGTCATGGCTGAGTTTGCCCTTCACCTCCAGAGTGCCGATAGAAACTCAGTATGAAGACTTTGTATAAATGGATGCTCAAGTATGTGTGGGTGTGTGGATTTGTATGTGTGAGAGCATACTTTTATACTATGGTCTACACCCACTGTTGGGCGCTGATGACGTCAGTGGGGATGTCATAGTAGCTAGTCCTTGCTATGCGTGATGGAGTTTATGGTTTTCAATCTTATGAGTGACTCTCGTGAGATTGAAACTGCACTATGTTGTGTTTTTAAGGATGAGTTTGGGAATGTTCCTGGATTCATCTAGGTATATTCTGTTTTTGACAAAACAGCCTTCAAATCAGCTTGTATATTGCAAGTACATGCTTGTCTTGTTTAGTCCTTGCATTGGGAGTTGTGCTGCACTCAGTCTTTCGCTTGGGATTATGCTACTCTTTAGTTGCATTTCGAGGTGATTTGTGGTGCCTACATAAGGGTTTACTGCTGGTGACAATTCAGTTTACCCCTTGCTTGCATTTGGGTTTTGGTTTGTTTCTCCTTTGCTCGCATTTGTAGGTCTCGTGCCTTGGGGAATTTCCATTTCAGGTACACTCAGAATTCAAGGGGGACGGCTGAGCTCCCCGTCCTGCTGCTCCCTGCTCCCCTCCGTCCTGCACCCCTCAATCCCAGCCCTTCCCTTCCCCTCCCTCCTCCTCTTCCTGCCAGCCCCTCCTCCCGGGCTGCTGCCCCCTCACCCGCTGCTGCCTCTCCCGCTCCCTTCCCTCCCTCTCTTCCCCCCCTTCCCTTCCCTTCCCCCCCTTCCCTCCCTCTCTTCCCCCCCTCACCTCCCCTTCCCTCCCTCTCTTCACCCACTGCTGCCTCTCCCGCTCCCTTCCCTTCCCCCCTGCTACCCCCTCTGCTACCCCAGCTACCCCTCTGTTACCCCTCGCTCAGCAAACCCCCCCCCCCCCCCCTCGTTTTAAAATAAATAAATAAATTATATTTATAAAAAAAAAAGGGTCGGAGCTGCGAGCGGGGGTTCTCCAACAGCTCCCACCTATTGCAATCCCTTCTTTGCCTGCTGTGCCTCCCCTATAATGAAGGGAACAGGGGGATGAGGACAGGAGACTAGGCGGGAGACCCTTCGGTCCAAATTTGCATACGCGTGGAGATGGGGAAGGGGAACGGTGACAAGGCGAAAACACAAAAACAACTCAATCTGGAGGACTTCAACAAACGCAGCAACCGGAGCGGTTTGACAGTAGACAGCACCGCGGCCCAGAAGAAAGGAGCCCACCCAAAGTCCATGCCGCTCACCACATCCTCGACCTCTATGGTTACCACCACTATTTCACCACCATCATCCGCCTCATCATCTACGCCACCTCTCTCCTCCCCCTCTCCTGCATCCACATCACAGGTCTCCTCTACAGTAGCCTCACCACTGGCCCCACCGGCCACGGCTCCACAGTACTTTCCCCTCGTATCACCTCTACCTCTCAGTCAGCCACCCTTCATCACCTCGTCCGGCCTCGCTACTCCTACATACCACTCCCCCACCCAGATCATGCTGTCCCCACCCTCAGTACAACCTCAGCAGCCCACCTTCATTCCAACCCCTCTCGAGATCCAGTTCCCACCTGGACCAGGACATCTTAGGCTCCCACTAGATGCTTGGGACTCCCTATTGGCTGAGATACACAGCATCCGGGCTCGTCAGGCAGAGCTGACACATTACACCCAGGAGCAGGCCCGCATTATACACGAGCAGGGCACGCTTATCCAGGGACTTAGGCACGACATCACACAACTTTGAGAGGAGCTCGGGACCCTCAGAGCAGCGCCTGGAGGGACCCCAGTCACAGAGATGGAGGCATAGATAGCCACGATACAGTCGGCTATAGCAAAAACGACTAGATGGGTGGACGTGGCGAAACGGGAGCCTGCAAAGGCAACCGTTTCAGCCGCCATACAGGAGCAGCAACAGAGGGCATCGAAGGCCCTCAACATCCGGATACAAGGGATCACGCGAGACAGCACCAGCACCACTACGACACCCATGGAGGAGGCAATCACCTTTGTGACCACTACCATGGGGGTCCCCGACCATGGCATAGAGGGAGCATGGCGTGTTGGGAGAGATCCCAACCGAGAGCAGCCCCTAGTCATTCGCTTCAAAGATTCACATGCTCGACTAGCGACACTCCGACGCCGAGCCGCTCTACGAGAGCATCCCACCCTGTGCATGGACGAGGATGCGACACCACTGTATGCACACCATCTTTATGATGTCCCACACCAGCCCACTCCAGATCTCATACACACACGTCGCCCCACCACTTGCTCGTTGTTCATCAGAGGGGGAGTCAAGGATGCGACATTGAAACTGCACAATGGCCGAGCTAAGGATCACGAGGGGCTATGCACTGAGTTTATCGCATATGGGATTGACACGTTAGCCCCGATCCTAGCAAAGCTATTCAATGACGCTGTTTGCCTTGGTTTCCCCCGCACCTGGACACTCAACACCATCACCCCCATCCACAAGGCAGGGGATCCCATGAACCCGAGTAACTACAGGACTATCATGATTGGACATGTGATGTCCAAGATCTATGTAGCTGTATTGGATGCGTCGGTCAGCCTGTTCGCAGAGATGAGAGGGCTCAGAGTAGAGGGTAAGGCCGGTTTCAGGCGAGGCCATGGGACTATGGATCACATACTCACACTCAGGAGTATCATTGAGGAGGCAATATCACGGAAGGAGAGGGTATATTGCTGCTTTGTGGATTTCCGCAAAGCCTTTGACACAGTACTTCGAGCTCGTCTCATCACACACCTACAGACACTGGGATTTGATCAGGAGATCATCTGGGCAGTCATTGCACTGTATGAGAGAGTCTCAGGCCGAGTTCGGACAGGCGCAGGTTGGACAGATGAGATCTTGAGTACCATAGGAGTCAAACAGGGTTGTCCCTTATCACCGACCCTGTTTGGCCTCTACATCGATGAGCTTGAGACTTTCATGGGGGCGTTCTGAGGGACCGGTTGCTCACTTGCCGGGATCATCATCAGGATTCTTTTTTATGCAGATGACGTGGCACTCTTGTCGTCCACACTTGAGGGGCTCCAGCGACACCTAGATGCACTGCAGGCACTCTTGTCGTCCACACCTGAGGGGCTCCAGTGGCACCTAGATGCACTGCAGGCTTTTTGTTTATCCCATGATTTGGAGGTCAACCTTGGCAAGACCAAGGTCATGATCTTTAACACCTCTTGAGCAAACATGCAATGGAAGCAGTTTACTTTTACTTTCGGTGGGTCACCAGTTGAGATCGTATCCTCATACACTTACTTGGGGGTCATCTTCTCCGGCCCGATCTTCACGATGAGACTAGCGATGTAGGCCAGATTGAGCAGGGGATACGCCTCACTAGCTCGGCTAGTGAGACAATGCTTCCACTCCCACTTCCAGGATCCTCGGACCAAGGCTCTTCTCTTGGACTCCTTGGTCCGACCAGCCGGTATGTATGGCAGCCCTTGTTGGGGGCCTAACATGTCAGAGATAGAGTGGACACGGGTGGAGCGCCTGCAGATCCTCATGCTCTCACGGATGATTCGGGGGAAACCGTTTGTACCACATCACATCATTCAGGCCGAGTTTGGTGCTTCTCCACTCCAGCTAGATGCAGCCTTTCAGACCATTATATATCTACACTGGGTTAGATCATATGGGAACTGCACATTAGGGATACAGAGGTTGCCATGGTTGGCTCTTGATTCCTCCATGAGGTTGGCAGCAGAGGGAGACGAGCGATGCTGGTATGCACGGACTCACAGATGGTTTGTGAGACTAGGGTTTCACATCGATACAATACCTCCTTTTCAGTACAGTTTAGTTGGCCCTCCGGTACTCCCATCCACCATCCCGATCGGGCCACACACCAATTAGGTCATTCGTGAGGATCTCCTGCAGCTACACAGCTTTAGGACCTGGTTGGAGCCAAGGGAGCTTCTAGTGAAGCTGAGTTTCTACAGAGATTACTGTCTTCGTATTTCGGAGGAGGGATTCATCACACCACCGGGGTACACTGAGCTTCATATGCGTCACTTACTACGGATCTCCATCGGACAGTTTCGGGTATCATCACACCGCCTCCGCATAGAGAGCGGCAGAGCAGAGGGGATTCCTAGGGAGCATCGCTTATGCATATTGTGCGACTATCGAGAGGTCGAGTCGGAGGAGCATTTTATTTTCAGGTGCCCAGTGTACTACGAGATCCGAGGTCGCTGCCACTGCCTCTTCAGAGACAGCTCCGGGCTCCTTTCCAGATTCCTCGCCTACCCAGATCAGAGATGCCTCGCGGCCTTCATTCACGAGGGGGTCTGACACAGAGAGTACTTACTCAGGCGACGGGGAGCTTGGCCACATCATCAGACACCTCTCAGAGCAAGATCACAGAGTTCTTCCCATCGAGTGACATTGATTGTCCAGTCTCTAGCCATAGGCGTGACAGAGACCCCGACCCGACGATCACAGCATGACACACGAGACATCGAGGGGACACACAGATCACTCTGGGGGACCTCCCATCATTGTTTAGACCCGGGATACGTCCCACGGGAGTCATGGTGGCTCTGGTCTTGCATCGAGCCTTGTCCAGGAGACCGAGACGTACAACACCCCTTGACGGGCACCAGCATCCCATCACCGGCTATGCACCAGCTAGGGCGACATGACATACGGAGGATTCCGCTCCGCTCCAGTCCTTTTCTTTTCATTGTTACATCCAGATGTATTTGATTTGATTATGTATGATCAGACTTAGGATTTAGCATGGGTGATGATGCTCGTTTCAGTAGCTCCATCCTTACTGTGATTTGTATCAGGTTTTCTTTCAGTCTCATAGACCCATCGGTCTTGCGAAGACTCTAATAAAATTTCTTTCTTTCTTTCTTTCTCCCACTGCTGTCCCCCCCGCTGCCTCTCCCGCTTCCCTCCCTCCCTCTCCCTCCCTACCCCCGCTACCTCTCCCTCCCTATCCCGCTACCTCTCCCTCCCTACCCCGCTACCTTCCTCCCTACCCTTGCTGCTTTCCCCGTGTCTCCCTACCCCCCCGCTGCCCCTACCTCCTTACCCCCTGCATCCCCTACCCAGCTGCCCTCTCCCCTCCTCTCCCTACCCCGCCGCTGCCCCTCCTTCCCTTCCCCTCCCCCGCCCCTACCTTCTGCCCCTCCCTCCCTCCCTCTGCCCCCCTCAGCCTTTGCCTCACCACCTCTATCCTTCCCTCCCCCTCCCCTCCTTCCCTGCCCCTCTCCTCCTTCCCTACCCTGCCCCCCCTTGCATGGCCCCCCGCTATCCTCTCCCCCCCCCTCCTCTTCAACTCCTCTAGGAACAAAAGAGAGATTTTCTCTCTCTGGCAACAGGTTGTTGGACGGACAGAGCATCTTCGTGTTCGTGTTGGCCATTCCACCTTGAAAGACGAATGGGTTCCCATTCAGCCAATCCTCGACCGCTTCCACCTGCCTCAAAAACAGTTACCTTTTCCAAAGACGAGCTTCAGCAGCTGAAGATAGATTCAGAGCAGGAGTATACCACCTCACTCTTTGCTCTTCCCACCCCTCTAGGCTACAGGCTAGGGATTGGATGCTTTCGGCTTTACCTGGAGACCTTGTAGGGCACCTCACCGATGTTCGTCTGCTCGAACGAAGGTTATTCCAGGTGGTACTTGATTCTCCAGAGTCAGCAGGTTTAGTACTCAAGGCTAGTCCTTTGGCATTGAGCTCCAGGAGGATCTTTTGACACCCTTCACTTTGGGTTTCAATCCAGTAGAGGAAGATAGCAGGGTTACCTCACTTTTCATCAGATTCCGCGGCCTTCTTCAGGTCTACCATCAACTCTTACCGTCCATAGGAGCCACTTTTGGGTTGGTCACAGAGATCCCCCCCCTCCCTGGCATGCCCTCTTCAGTGGCAGAGGCTGTCAAATCAGATGGGGTGCCACGAGCAAGGGTCATCGTCTTTGATCCTAATATTACAGATGATCACATTATGCTTCAACGACTAGATGGTTCCTTTTTTCGATAGAGAGTCGAGGTTGCTGGGAGACAGGATCAGTGCAGGATTTGCTGGACCCTTGGGCACTTCGTTAGGGATTGCCCAAGGAAGAAGAAAAGGCCCAAACGGTTTATTCGGCCTTCTCGTCCTGCTTCTTCTACATGCGCTACCAGAGCCCCCCCTTCTCACCCAGGACCTTCAGGACCAGCCGCTAGACCTAGATCCTCTTCTTCAGCGCGCACAGTACGATCAGTACCCCGTTGGATGCATGTAAGGGTTGCTGACACTCCGCCACCTCTACGAGGCACCTCGGACCATTCTCAGTTACATGCAAGTGATATGCGTGCAGGCGTAGATGTGGTTGCCCCAGTCCCCCCACCTGCTCATCAGGAGGGGCAACCCATTTCTTCAGGTCCTATCACTGATGCTCCTGATCAGCCCCCTCCCTCTGTTAGTCACACTTCACCTCTTGATAGAGGTAAGGGGGTTTTTTCTCCTTCTCCCTCGGGTGCAGGGATTCTTCGCACTCCTATGCCAGTTCCCTCCTACAGGAACTCTTTTGCAGTACTGGCAGATTTGGCAGAGTTTGAGACAGAGAAGGAGTTTGTACCCTCTACCTTGGGGGAGTTGGTTTTTGGGATTCTGTTGGACAGGGTTTCCCCCTCTGCTAGAGTGGGTTTTCTTTCATCGATTGATTTCCCTCCGCTTGACAGGAGGACTTTTTCACAGGAGATGATTTTCTCCACCACCAGGCCTCCTCCTCCCATCAATGAGGATCGTTAGTTGGAACGTTCAGGGCCTCGGTGGTATACCTCATTGCCGGCGTAGGCAGTTGATTCATAACCAACTCCATTCAGGTGGTCCCATTGATATCCTTATGCTCCAAGAGCACAAGTTGGATGGTAGAGATTGTGCCAAGTCAGGTAAGCTTCTTTCCGGCCATACTTTTTGGTCACCTGCCTTGGGCACCAAGGGAGGCACTTGCTCTGCAAGATGGTGGTCAGAGGTTTGATGCCTGTCAAGAGTCTTGGAAGGATTTTTTCTTACGCAGTATATAGACATGCACACCTTCTCGGGAAGGAGATTGGATGGACAGCCCTAAATGGATCTTTACGTTAGCTCGTCTCAGATCTCCTACATCCCCTCTCATGGCTGCCATTTTGAAAGCTTGGGACAGCTTCAGAAGTACTCTTCAAAGAGTTCCACCCTCCTGTCGTGAAGAAATTTACAGGCAGCCCGTCATGTGGAATGATTACATACTAGATGAGCATGGCAGATCACTGGGCATGTCACGTTATATGCAGTGGTCTAGATGGGAGTTGGGACCTACATCCACGGTGGGTGCTTGGAAAGCTTTCAGGATGCTTCCAGAGGATCAAAGAGCTCGTTCAGTTTGTCACCTCAGAGGAAGTGCAGCCAGGATGCAGCAGACAGATGCAGCCATACTAGTGGAGTGGATGGATACAGACCAGGATTTTTCGAGGACAAGTATCCCTCTGTAGGTTATAGCATTGCGGGATGCACATGAGGATACCCTTGTCTTTCAAGTTCATGCAGGAGGCAGACTCCACAGATCTTCAGAGGACATTCTTTTGGAGGCTCCTTTTCAGCCTGTCAGGATTTTAGGATACATGGAGATGGGTAGAGACTCACAGTGGTATCTTGATCCAAACCCCATTCTCATGGCTATTGGATCTTGGAGGCTTTGGTTGTATGGAGGTTCCCCTATTAGATCCTTGCAGTGGGATCCAGGGGAATGGGAGTGGATAGTTGCAGGGCACCGAGAGAATAGCATCCCCTTCTTTCGTTACACGATCAGAAATGTCAGGAGATTCCAGCTCAGTTGTCGAGGCTAGAGGCCCTCTAGAGCTCCTCATTGGGATACTTTTCAGATTTCTGCAGAGATGCAGAAAAACTTTTGGAGGCGACTTTGGAAATTCCTCTGGAATAGGAAAATCACGTTATTCATCTGGCTTACTATTCATGGAGGGATTGCAGTGAACTTGTGGAGATCCAGGTTCGGGGCTGACCCTACATGTCCTCGATGCCACTCAGCAGTTGAGTCAGTGTAGCACTGCCTTTGGGAGTGCACTCAGGCGAGGATGATTTGGAAGGGTGTTGCTAGGATACTCTGCATTTTTCATAGAGCACCCTTCTTCATGACCTGGGGATCAGTTGCTTGGTTGTCACTCACTGGTCCACTGGATTTCTTCGAGGGACATGACACAGACACATCTTTTTTTGTTCGTGGAGTCATGCTCCCTCCGGGATGTTCCGTTTACTCCATTCAGAGCTCCCCACGCTTCTGTAGACACATCTTGGGAGATTCTGGGTGGTATTACAGCATGGCATATTTGGAGAGCCAGATGTACAGAGGCTTTGGAGGACTCCCAGGTTCACCCTTCTCAGACTATGGCCAGTATCTGGGCAGATACTATACACACTTTGATGGCCATTTGGGCGAACATACAGGGAAACCTCCAGGACTGCTACTGCTAGGAGGGTTGCTTTTCTTAGAGTCTGGAAGGATTGTCCTTTCTTCTCTGACTCTCCTTCAGGGATGAGGTGGCATTTTCAGCCGCCACCTGGGATTTTTGTTTGCTCATTCTGAGCTGTTTTTTCTCATGCTTGACATGATGTACTCCCGCACTTGAGCTTGCTCTGCTTTTTTTTTTCATACTTAATGAAGTACTTTTCTTGAAAAAAGAAAAAAAGAAAAAAAAAGAATTCAGGGGGGACTTGTGCTTTATTTGTGCCAAGCATTGGCTTGTTTGGGGCAGATTTGATCCTCTTTGGAACTGCTAAGACAATCCATTTTCAGGCTGCATTTGCCTAGCCAAGTATGGGCTTGTGGAATAGTGTTTTGTTGTTGTTTCAATATAATTCACAGCGCACAAATTTTTGGGACTATTTGTGCATTTGTGCATTAAGCTTTGAAGATGGCACAGAATCAGAATCAGAATCAGAATCTAGGGGTTGTTTTTGGAGTTTTGGTCTAGGAGGATAAATTGTATGGCACCAATACAGGTCGAGATTTATGGTCAAGAATCTGTTGGTTGTATGGGGTTATGCTTCAAGTGAGGATGCCTGACCACGAGATGTAGTCATTGCTCTTGGTACACCCTAGTAGGGAGATAATCCAGATGATTAGCAGGCTTTGACAAGGTCGGTCGTCCCACTTGCACCTGCTGCCCCTACACAGGGTTAGAGGAGTTGGGATGCCAGGTATGCCCAGGTTTTGTTACTCTTTGCCTTGTCTATGAAGAGGTTCCTCATACCTCATGCGCTTCTCTAGGACTTCCAAGCAAGCTTGTGATACCTTGGAGAATATGTATCATGTTGGAGATAAGTGCACACTAAGTGTACTATTTCCTAGTCTACATTTGTCTAAGTCTAAGTCTAAGTCTAAGTCTAGTCTTTATGTCTTGAGTGTGTGCCATGTGGCACTTCTACAATTATCCCATAAGCACTCTTGCTTTATGTCTTGTACTTTGGCCCATATATTCAATGGGTCACATCATTGTAATCTATCAGTCTAGCTTGTGTCTTGTCTACACTCTTCTCAAGGTATTTCTAGTCTTTCAGTCTTGTTATTTCATTTCCAGTTTCTAGTTCTAGTTCTAGTTCTTGCTTCCATATTCCAACATGGTATCAGAGCATGTAGATCCCCTCTCCTCTCCTCTCACTCTGCTGCAGCCATAGCTTCATCTTCTCCTTTCAACTTATCTCGCTCTCCGCCTGCTGCTCCTGTTGGCCACTATATCTGAACCGCGCCCCCCTTCTACACATCTGCCTCTTCATCTCAGCCTCAGGCCGCTGTCCATGCTGCACCTGTCTGCCCCACCAATGATGCGAGCACCTCTCCATTTTCTGCGCTGGAGCTGCTCCTGTTTACTCTAGATCTGCGCTCCAAATCTGAGCGCCAGATCTGCGCGGCTCAGCCACAGATCTGAGCGCCAGATCTGTTGTCACGCCAGATCTGCGCAACATCTCCTGTCACTGACAGATCTGCACCCGCTCCTGCTGTTGTACCTGCTATCCGTACAGTGCCGCCGTCCGTACGCCGTACTTTGCTCGCCGTCCGTACGCCGTACTCTGCTCGCCGTCCGTACAGCTGTCAGTACAGTCCGTACGACTGTACGGAATCCGTACCTGCACAGGCTGAAGACTTCTTCGACTTCATTTGCACGAAGATCTGCATCCCTTTTTCATCTCTATCTCTGCCCGGGATTGAGGTACTAAGCTTTGCCTCTTTCAGTTTGCTGAACAGTCTCTCCTTTTTTTGCTGGTTCCTCCTACTTCGATGGGCTGTCATATGCTATGGCCCTGACAAAGTGGTGAGAGAACCGGCTTCTGGGATCTCTTCCTCTCATTTATTTTCTGCAAAATTGTAAGGGAATAGACACTGCCCTTGCATCCTAGCAAGAGGTAAGACCTTCCCACATGGCATCTTCCTCTCATTCTCTCATATCTATCGACAAATTCAATGGGTCCAACTTTCATACTTGGCAGATCAAAATCAAGTGCCATCTTATGAAAGAAGGCCTTTGGGACATTGTTCACCGTGATGCTCCCGAAGGTCCATCTGAGCAAGTTGTTGCTGCCAAGAACGACAAAGCCTATGCTATCATATTGCTCGGCCTTGGAGATGATTACATTCATCACATCTCCGACATACAGTCTGCTCCTCAAGCATGGATCACTTTGGACACTCTTTTTGGAGCCCGATCTAAAAACTCTAAGATTGCACTTATGATCTCATTCTTTGATCTACATATGCAGGAAGGAGCTACTATAGCCTCTCATGTCAATTATCTTCGCAGTCTTATGGTTCAGCTTGCATCAGTCAAGTCTCCCATCTCCGAAGATATTGCTATTGCTGTGCTTCTCAAAAGCTTACCTGACTCCTATGCTACTCTTGTCACTACCTTCAAGTATCATAATAATCCTTCTCTTGAGGGTATCATCAATGCTCTCCAAGAGGAAGAAAGAACTCAACAACGAAAGGTAACTGACATTGCATTTTTAGCAAAGAAAGGAAGTTCTAAGGTAAGAAAGCCTTGCACCCATTGTGGCAAAACTAATCATGTGGAGAAGGACTGTTTCAAGGCTCATCCATGCACCATTTGTGGCCGTGATAATCACCGGGAGAGGGACTGCTACTCCAAAACCTCTACATCATCTCCTGCATCTACCTCAGCCCATGTTGCTGCAACATCTCCATCAGCTGATCCTGCTGTTCCTTCCTTACATGATGAGAAGTGGGCTTTCTGATTACTTCTATGTTTTGTCTACCACCTTGACCACCGATGATGTAGGTCAAGGGGTTCTAGTGTCTTGGTCTTTCTATTTGTCTACAGTCAGTCTTCTGTCTATCTAGTCTTGTCTGTCTGTCTATTTGTCTATCAATCTGACTGTGTTTTAGATCCATCTTGTCCCTACCCTTGTGGACCCATATGAGGATATCACTTGAGGAGGGGTGTCTCAGGATCTTTTGTCTGTCATGTTTTCTATCTTGTCTCTTAGCCTATCAGTCTTTATGTCTGTCTTCTAGTCTTGTCTTTCTGTCTTACTCCTAGTGTCCACTTAAGGAGGGTGTTGGAGATAAGTGCACACTAAGTGTACTATTTCCTAGTCTACATTTGTCTAAGTCTAAGTCTAAGTCTAAGTCTAGTCTTTATGTCTTGAGTGTGTGCCATGTGGCACTTCTACAATTATCCCATAAGCACTCTTGCTTTATGTCTTGTACTTTGGCCCATATATTCAATGGGTCACATCATTGTAATCTATCAGTCTAGCTTGTGTCTTGTCTACACTCTTCTCAAGGTATTTCTAGTCTTTCAGTCTTGTTATTTCATTTCCAGTTTCTAGTTCTAGTTCTAGTTCTTGCTTCCATATTCCAACATATCAGGCAAAGAATGAGGCCAAGGTGCCTTTTTTGAAAAGAGAACTTGATAATGTCAAGATGCGGAAGGGTGATTCATTGTCAGATTATCTTATTAAGGACCAAGATCTTAGAGAACAGCTACTAAACATTGACGAAGTCATTCCTGATAGTCAACTCATTTCTACAACTTTGAATCCTTTGCCAGTGATGTATTAGACTTTTCATACTTAACTCTAAATTTGTCCATGAGGGGTAGTATAGTTCCACTTACTTTTTTAGAGCTTGTTTGGCCTTTGTTGCATGAAGAACAGACAATGAAAACTATGTCTATTAAGGTGCTTGATGATGATCAAGCCTTGTTGGCTAAAGGCAAAAAATTAGATACACCATAGATGATGGTATGCTAAAACGTAATGGCAAGGTAATTGTACCTAGTTGGAATGCTCTTAGGCAGAGGGTCATTTGACAGTTGCCATGATAGCCAATGTGCGGGACATCTAGGTGTTGAGAAGCCACGATCTTGATTTCTTTTGGCCAAATATGTAAAAAGCATATTCATGAATATGTGGCGCGGTGTTTCTTCTGTGCAAGTGAGTAAGGCAGAGCGGGTTAAGGCACTTGGCCATTTGCAGCTCTTGGAGATAAGATCAAGCAGATGGGAAAGTATTTCCATGGACTCCATAGTGGATTTGCCTATGACACAAGGTGGATATAATTCTATCCTTCTGGTGGTTGAGAGTCTTACCAATGGCTCTCTTCATTCTAACTAAGAGTGTCCCGCAAGTAGCGGACTTGTTTATTAATTATATTTCGTTTGCATGGATTACCCAGATCCATAGTGAAGTGTCAAAACAAGGATACTAGATTTACCTGCCATTTCTGGACCGCAATGTTTAATGCATTGGGATTGAGTAGTGGGAATCATCTTGAAAAGAATGATCAGATGAAGAGAGTCAACCAAACTTTAGAGGATATGTTGAGAGCATATGTATCATTGAGGCAACATACGTGTAATTAAGTGTTTGCCATTGTTGAAGTTTGCCTACATCATAGAAAACACTCCTTTACAAAAATGAGTCTGTTCGAGAAGAACTATGGTTATAGACCGGCGAATCCAACTACGGTTGGAATACCTCAGAAAGTGCCTAGTGCTGCGTACTTGCAAGAGCTAATATCTCCCAAGCTATGGATAGAGCTAAGACATATGCGGATTGAAAGTAGATCTTTTAGAGAGGTTAAGGAAGGAGAAAAAGTTTATCGCATTGTTGATAGAGATCTTAAGAAAGGACTTATGAAGATTTAATTCGCTATGGGCTCTATGGCAATCTTTGACTCATCTAGGGTTTGTCTAGTTAAGAGGAGCATCCCAAACTAGAGTTTTAGCGAGAAGCTCAAGAGTTGTTGCCTACTTACTCTGAAGTTGAAGGACACAGTTAATGGCATGGATAAATAAGGATAGGTGATTGGAACTTGAAAATCATGCTTTGTGGTGCCATTTGTTTTGTACAAAGCAGATTTTCATCTTGCCAAGTCAAGTCATTTAGTGTCTTTGTATGTCTTCCATATCTATGATCATTGATTCAATATTTTTTGCATGGACAGGTGGTAGGCATTTCAATGGCAATATATATCAAAGTGATGCATGCAATGCAATTGCCTTGGTTGATCACAACAAAATACAAGCTTCAAAAAGAAAGAGAGCCGAGATACGCGACAGATTACACCAAAAGATAACACCTCTATTCATAAAAAACACGAGCGCATCCCTACTGGGCTTGTTGCTCACTACAATATAGATAGCCACAAAGGCTCTATCACAAAGACTCTGACACAAAGGCTTACCACTCAACAACACAAAATATTGACCTGATCGAGACAAATAAACCTCTACATACCAACCGATAATACCGCCTCTACAGCACGTAATCTTACTGACCCTGGCTATGTCGGGAGCCAATAGGAAGACGACCCTGCTGAAATCATGGAGAGTGACTCTCATCGCCGCCCTGGAGAGAACTCAAATGGAGGCGACCGCCCTAGAGAGTACTGGAGGAAGGTGACCACCTTCTACGTAGGTGATTGCATGCAAGAGGTCCACGTGGACTGTAGAGACCTAACTACTCTCTAACCTCACGAGGATGAATCCCAACTAACCTAACATGTATGCCGTTGGGTCATAAGGTAGCCATGTCTTTCAATCTTATTGTACCATTGCACCTGCCTACTCTAGTAACTCCCCATTGTTGGAATTGCCATCTTCATTGGATGTAGTTCTCCCATCTTTTCTTTGAGTTGAAGACACTTCAAACTTTACTTACTTCTGATGCCAAAGTCCTTTTTTGTGAGATATTTATATAGAGCTGCCCTTTCTCTTTTCCACATACAAAGCATCACCCTTTATCATTGCCCTTCAAGGTTAACTCCTACATTGACTTGCTCGAGCCTTGCACTATGCCGCATGAAGGCATTTGGACTTCTCATATTGTCACTTTTGTATACTGATGAGGTGCTCTTGATCTTGCCTTCAAAGCATACATAGGTTTTGTGATAGTAGTAGGGCAGTTATGGACTTGTCTTAGACAAAGGGCACGTGTGGAAGCATACATCAGAGGAGAGAAAGAGAGAGATAGAGAGAGAATCAACACAGATATGAGGCAATGGCAATTGTATGTACAACAAGGGAATCAACTGAACAAGGAGGAGTAGAATGCTCCAAGAGTTGCTCATCAAAGCAGGAGTATCTAGGCCAGCCATGTGGCTGACCTGGTCAGTCAACCAACTCAAGCGTGGTCGATTGACCTGATTAGGATTAGGTCCTAAAATGGCCTGGTCAAACAGGCCTATAGCCTGGGCCAGCCCTACCTACAGCCTTGACATAGGCCTCCACTCAGAGGTAAACATAGCCTAATAAGCCCTCACTCACTATAAGATGCAGGTAACTCCAATACCCTCTTTACAGCTTTGAATTGTTCCCTGCTTCTTTGCTGCAGCTCGCCTTGAACCAAGTGGTGGGATCGCAGATCAGCACTTCGAATCATCTCGGATCTACGTGGCAAAAGCCTTCAAAGATGCACATGAAAGATACCCTCTCTTTGTCCCTAGCCGACCTAACATTTGATACAATGTGAGAGTGGTACACGTGCGGAAGCATACATGAAAGAAAGAAAGAAAGAAAGTTTATTAAAGTCTTTGGAAGACTGATGGGTCTATGAGACTGTGAAAAACCTGATACAATGAGCTGTGGTAGTGGAGCTACTAAACGAGCAACCATACCAATGCAGAATGCAGAAAATGCAAAATGACAGTACTTAATCCTAAGTACAGCATAGTCATCTCGACTATATATATATCATGAGAGAGAGAGAGAGTGAAAGATGTATTACCGTCTGTGGGAGGCCTCGCGGGCCTATGAGACAAATGCAAAGCCAAAAGGTAACTCATACAAGCCACTAAGGGCTGAAGCAAAGGGCTTACTAAGGCCTTTGCTGAAAGCTGAAGTGCTAAGCTAGTCAGCAAAGTAGTAGAAGTAGCAAAATATCAGGAGAGTGTTAAGTGCTAAGAGCTAATGCTTCTAGTACATGCCCAGGTTCGATATATCCAGGTAACCTAGTGGCTCTCTGATGAGATGTGAGAAGCTCTCATATCTATGTCTGTAGAGATGTCTCTCGATGCGGTGGAGGGTGTGGTCTCCTCGATCTCTGTATCCGAAGGGCAACATCAAGGGTGACTCCTCGTCTCTGGCAGTCACCTCTGTGAGGAGGGCTTAGATCGATCGGACCTTGATCGTGCGTGGCCCTCTCCGTGTCGCATGTGGAGCGCGTGTCTCTCGTGTGGCAGCATCGTGGTGGAGACTCCCATTGGTAGATTATGATGCTCTCATCTCATCAAGCTCCTCTCCCACCACCTCGCCGCCGGTAGCTGACTCAGATTGATAGAAATATGTAACAAGTGTTTGTGCTCTATCGATCTCGTTGACCTGTGGCCTCAATCCCTGCTGCTCTTAGGTCTGTCGGATCAGTATATCTCTCTGTGGTCGCATCACAATCAGATAGACCCCAACACAAACTTGATCGGATGGATCAACAGTGTAAGTGGACTAAAGCCATGCCCCTCCTGGAAGAGGCATTGATATTGTCCTCGGATCTCATAATAGACTGGGTAGACACATAGAAAGTGCTCCTTTGTCTCGATCTCCTCCATCTAGCATAGCGTGCAAGTCCTCTGCTCTCTGGGTATGCACGCAGCTCTCCCTGCCTCAATCCTCAGCTGATTTGACGAGACTCACAACTGACCGATGGCGATCCTCAATGCATGTGAGACTCTTGTATCCTTGAGATACTTAGGTCTGATTACAAGACCATGCTCCTCAAGAAGTGGTCATGGTAGAATTGGATCTTGGTGGGGAACTCCTCCCCCCCTTAGCCCTAGATATATGGAGCTGGAGGAGGTCCAATCGTATGATACGGTTGATCTCATCTCGGTTGGGTGCATCGAAGCTGTACTGAAAGGGAGGAAGTCTGTCCATGTGAATAACGTGACTACCAAACCATGTGGATACACGTGCATACCATGCTGTATCAACACCGCTCTCTGCTAGTCGCCTGGAGGACTCCAATTCTAACCCCGGTACTCACCACTGGGGTAAGGCCCAGACTCTGTTGAGGAATGTCACTATTTGAAAGATGGCATTAACCTGGAGAGTCATGGCGAATTTTACCTGTATAATTTGATGGGGGATTGAGGGCTTACTGCGAATCATCCTGGATCCCATAAGCACTTGTAGCCTCTCACATCTCCTCCACTCTCATGACAACATCATGGCGGTGACAATCTGAATGTCGTATGCCATGGCTTCCCGCCTACCTGGAGCACTACCACCATAGTACCGATACACAAGGCTGGTGATCCCATGAACATTTGAACCACTGCACTCTTATGATTCGCCACACTTTGGCTAAGATATATGGGTCGGTACTAAAGAGGGAGATCAACAGCCACATAGAGGGTTATGGGTAGCAAGCTCTTGGGCAGGAAGGTTTTCGGAGACAGCACTCCACCCTGGACCACATTTTCACCCTAAGGGCTATTGTTGAGGAGGCAAAGTCGAGGCATCAAAAAGTCTACACCTGCTTCGTAGACTTTCGTAAGGCATTTGATACTATCCCACGTTCTCGCCTGATCAGGAGGTTACAGGAGTTGCAGCTCCCAGAGATCATGATTTGGGGGTTCATGAGTCTATATGAGTCCGTCAGAGAAGGTATGTGCCCCAGGAGGCTTATCAGATTGAGTTGAGAGCACTATCGGAGTAAAACAAGGCTGCCCCCTCTCATGACTCTTTTTCAGGCTCTATAGCGATGAGATCACTTCTTTTGTCGATTGCCTAATTTGCTTCTGGCTGACTTGATGGTCCAAACATTGTTGTACGCAGATGACATAGTCCTTATATCATCCTCAGCAGAAGCACTGCAGAAAATCTAGAGGCTCTAGAGATGTTCTGTAGAGAGAGAGACTTGATAGTTAACCTTGGGAAAACCATAGTTCAATGAAACGTTTCAGAACGTTGAAACGTGAAACGTTTCAAAAAAAAAGGTGAAGTTTCAAAAAACCAGATTGTATTTTTTTGGTCTAAAAAATATAAATTTTATGCCTGCATACATTTGGTATGCCAAAACTGTGCAAAACTAGCTAAAAACATAGTAAAAGACACAGAAAGCCTATAATGGCCAATGGTAGAATAGATTATAGACTCCAGATCATAGTTACGCTGAAACGCTGAAACGGCGCAACAAAGGCCCGAAACGCCGTTTTCCCCGTGCCAGACTCCCCGAAACGCGAAACAGCCCCGAAACCTGAAACGCAGGCTGAAACGGCGATCAGAAACGCTGAAACGGCATTTGAAACGCCGTTTCAGACCCGAAACGCGCCGTTTCGGGTGCCGTTTCGGACGTGACCTAAAAAGAGGGCAAAACAATAAAAATGCTGCCTGCGCCGTCGCGTGTTTTTGCCCTTCTGCCTGCTGCTCTCCCCCCCGATTTCTTGCCTGCCTGGTTCTCTCCCGAGTCCCAAGTCCCAGCCCTACGAGTGGCTGCTCTTTTGGACACCCGGCTTTGGTCGCTGGTGAGCACATTTCCTTTCTCGAATCTCTATGCTTCTCTTGCCACAAACATCTTGCTGTTTTTTGGCTGCAACCATTGATTCTTGGCTTTTCCCTTTGAAATTTGATCTATTGCAGCTTGTACAAGTGCTCTTTTTGCTCATGGATATGGCTTCACAAAACGTTGTCCCTCAGCAAGAGAAGGAGTTCACCCAATCGGATTATTGGTGGAGCCAAGTTGATTTGGTAGGCAAGTATGACTCCAAGAAAGGAGGAGCTCGCAAGTTTAGATGCAGATGGTGTGGATTGGAGCGAGGAGGGAACCCTGATAGGGTCAAATGTCATCTTCTTGGCATTAAGGATGGGGGGATTGGGCTATGCTCCGTAATCTCACCACAAGAGAAAGAAAGGTTGCAAAGAGAGGTTGAAGTATAGCCCACTACAAAAAGGGCAAAGACAATGGCTTCCACTGGTGTAGGAGCTTCTTCAGGTGCTCATGCAGCACGTGTTCAGCAGGCCATTGCATTTCGGAGTCCTCTTCCCTCTGCTACTACGACTTCTTCTTCTGCGAGTGCACATGGAGCTCCTGCTAATATTCCTGCTACATCTTGGTCTACTTCACATAGGCAGGGCAGTCTTTACACATCATGGCATCCGCAAAGCAAGGCACAAGTAGATGCAGCTGTGGCCCGATTTTTTTACTCCAATGGGATTAGCTTCAATGTTGCTAGATCACCCTACTTCAAAGAGATGGTGTCAGAAATCAAAACATTTGGATCCACATATACCCCTCCCACATTTGATGCTTTGAGGGGCAAGCTTCTAGAGGATGAGGTGGTGGCAGTTAAGCGAGCTATTGAACTTGTGAAAGAGAAATGGGTAAAGTATGGGGTAATTTTGGTTGCAGATGGATGGAGTGATGTGCGAAGTCACTCACTAGAGGGTATCCTTGCATATTGTAGGGGATCTGCACTCTACATACACTCCATAGAGTGTGGAGTGCAACAAAAAACAGCACCTGTATTGATGCAAATGTGGGCAGATGCAGTGGAATATGTGGGGCCGTCTAATGTTTTGCAACTTGTTTCAGATGGGGAAAATACCAATAAGGCAGCAGGTGCATTATTGGAGCAAAAGTATCCTCATATCCAGTGGAGTGCTTGTGTAGCACATTGCTTGAATAATTTATTGAAAGACATTGGCGAATTGGATTGGGTCAAGAATGTTATTGACAATGGAAAAGAGGTGGTTAACTTCATCACACGACATAATTTTTCTCTTGCTTTGTACCGTAAATTTGCCAACAAGGAGCTTTTGAAGTATGTAGAGACAAGATTTGCATACAATTTCTTGATGCTTCGCAGGCTCCTTGAAATGAGACTTGCACTGAAACAAGTTGTGGCAAGCCCAGGGTGGGATGCATGGCCCACATTTATTGTTATGACTTGTGCATAGGCAGTGATGAATTTTGGGCTGATGCATCTCACATTGTTGATCTATGTGTGCCTATTGTGAAGCTGCTTAACCAAGTTGATGGAGATATGCCTTTTCTTGGTAAGGTGTATGAGGGGATGGATCGGATGATTGAGAATATTAGAGAAATAGAAAAGGATCCCCAAGGTTGAGAGAATTGGAAGAGTTGGCTGTGAGCAGATGGAATCAATATTACTCTCCCATGCATGCAGCTGCCTTTGTGTTGGACCCGGAGTTTCAACACAAGGCAAGTGCACAACAGAGTGATGCAGAGATTGTTCGTGGTTGGAACCTCACTCTTCAAAAGATGGTGCCAACTCCTGATGGACGGTGGAGGATAAAAGACCAGCTTGCCAATTATCGCAATAAGGAAGGCATGTATGGATGGCCAGATGCACAGCATGATAGGTAATATTAACTCATTTTAATTCTCAGATTTTAGGAACTTGTAATTTGTTATTTAATACAAAATTAGAAATCTGAAATTTATGAGTTTTGGAATTTCAGATTTCGATTTGGGGCTGTTACATGGTGGGAGGATTATGGAGCTGATTCCCCCGAGTTGCAAAAGCTTGCCATCCGCATTCTAAGCCAAGCTTGCACCTCCTCTTCTTGTGAGTGTTTGTGGAGTAGCTTTGCCCATATCCACACAAAGAAGAGAAATCGTCTGCGAACGCAACGGGCCAATGATCTTGTCTTTGTTAATGCAAACTTGTGTTTGCTTAACAAGATGAGACACGAGTATATGCATGACAAATATATTGGATTTCATAGCCCAGATGATGTCCACTCACCTGATGATGATGATTTGTTAGTAGAGGAGAATGATGAGGAGGAGGAGGAGGAGGCAGAGGTTGAGTCTCAGGATGAGGATGAGCTTATTATTTGATCAATCATCATATATGAATCATCCTCGATGTAGCCTTTTTTGGGTTTCAGCTTTCTTTTTGTTACTATGACATTTGGGCTTTGAAAGCTGAATTACCATTTATGAATCATGATTGGTTTCTTAAATATCACGAATCATGAATCATTTTTCCATTTTGTAACTTGTTATAGGATTTATAAATTACCCCACCTTGCGTAATTGAAATTTGCATTGTGTGATTGGTAACTGGTTGAACAATGAAACTTGAATCTCCAAAGTTCAAAGTTACAATCAATATTAATGGTACTAGGTAGAGCTATAGCTTATTTTGCACTTTTTTTGAAGGTAGAGGACTCTAAATGTGTGTATGCATTACTCTAAACCCCCTTTTGTAAACCCCTTTATTTCTTGTTTTCATTCTCTTTTGTTTATTTGACGTATTTTAGTAAGCACTGGGTTTGCCCAAGAGACTCCGCGGGTCTTTAGAAACCCAGTATAGCTGCTTATGCTTGGGCACTGATGATGACATAAGTGTTGCTTTGCGTGCTAAGTATGTCTTCCTTTTGCTTTTCTTGAAAGTTTTTGTTTACCTCTTTTTTCTTCTCTTTCATTTTCTCTTTTATTTTCTTTGTAGATTTTTTATCTTTAGAACAACAAAAATTCTAAATTTGTATGATTGGACTTATTCTAGTCTTACAAAGGTATATACCCCTTTTGTAAACCCCCTTGATGACATGGCGTTTCCCCGTTTCACCCCCTCTCAAAAATCCCGAAACGTTTCCGTTTCTGTTTCCGTTTCCGTTTCCTGTTTCCATTTCGTCGTTTCCCGTAACTCTGCTCCAGATTAGAAAGCTCAATCAAGCCTTCAACTTTATCAACAAGCCTGTAATGGCCAATGCTAGAAATTAGAATAGAGTCTAGATTACAAAGCTCAATTAAGCCTCTAAATTTTAGAAATTAGATTTCAGTTGAGTAGATACTAGATAGGTCGCAAAAAATCAGATTTCAGATTACAATTTACAAGCTCAAGCCTTAAACTTTATCATATTTCAGTTTTCATGAGTTCAGGAATCACAACCATGGAGTCTGGACATAAATCAAGTTCTCAGTTTCACTCTTGTAAATAGTTTGCTAGTCTATAGACTAGAACCTAGATTACAAGACTATCCTAAGTCCTTGGAAGTTGGAACTGGTTACAGGTTACTCTGTAGCCCTCTGACACTTCTAGTCTTTGACCTGCGAGACAACCAATAATCCCTTTGATTATCTGTTGCTTCAAGCTTGCAAGACAAATTACAAATTTTTTTTAATTGTGAATCGTGAATGTAGTAGTAAGTAATACGTATACTAATGAACATGACCAGCCAACTGCTTCCAATGCTCACAGCAGCTAGCTAATAGCTAGCCAGCTGGCAATTAGCAGCATCATGCATGTAGCAATCTACTTGCCAGGCTCCAACGCAACGACACATGGCAAGGAGGAGCACGTAGAAATTCTGCCAACAAACAAAAGGCCAGCGAGCTGTATACGAACCAAAGGGGCTAGTGAATCCACGAACGTCGTTCAATTGGCGTTGGAGTAGCTATGCATGCAATTGATTGTTGCTCGTGGTACTTGCTTGCTAGCTTGCACGTATTGCGTAGGGGCCAGGGCGCTTGAGCCTTGCAATCTGCCGACGCTTGGAGATAGCTAGCGGCGCAGGTGTCGTCAAAAAGCATGAAGACCTTGCATGGCTAGTTGTTGTGTGCAAGGGATGGCCTAGTCGAGGCTAGTGGGCTTGGATTTGCAGGTAATCGAAGAGCAGGGCTGTCACCTGCACATGCACGCCGCCGTACGGGAGATTTCGCCTCTATAGTCTAAGTAAAAAAGTACAAATTTTTATCTAAACCTACAGTACCCTAGCCACGTTTCATTGAACATGAAACGTTTCGAAACGTGCTGCACGTTTCGAAACGTTTCAAATTCAATAAAACGCGTTTCATTGTGACTATGGGGAAAACCAAGGTTATGATCTTCAACAGCTCGCGAGCAGTGTCCCATCGCCATAGCTTCACATACCGTGACGAGCCTGTGGAGATAGTGCAGTCTTACACACACACACACACACACACACACACACATATATATATATATTTTCAAGAAAATTACTTCATTAAGTATGAATGAAAACCGTGAGAGCGAGCTCAAATGCGGGAGTACATCATGCAATGCATGAGGAAAAAAACAGCTCAAAGTGAGCTAATAAAGAACCAAGGCGGAGGCTGAAAATGCCATCTCAACCTTGAAGGAAACTCAGAGAAGAAAGGAGATCCCCTCCAAACTCTGAAAAAAGTAACTCTCCAGGTTTGTGTTGGGCTCTATTTGATTGAGATGTGACGACATAGATATATATTGATGTGACAGACCAGAGAGCAAGAGGAGCGATGCCACAGGTCACCGAGATCGACCGAGTATAGACACGTTGATACACAAAAAATGGTATGGACAAAAGAAGCTAAGGTAACACACACGCACCAACCTTTGATTCCAGTAAACACAAACAATCACTCAGATAGTTTCTTCTTCTTCACAAAATTCCATGTGATATACATACTCAGGAAGGTCCTCCTCATCAACTAGAGTTACCCCTGCCCATTCCTCTTCTTTCACCCGCAAAAGCAAAGACCACTGGTACCCAAGAACCTCATTGAACAACACTTCAATCTGAAAACCCTCAAAATACACACACCGAGTACTTCTGGGCCAAGCTCCAGAGATAAAATCATCATATACTTTCAGGTTTGTATAAGAGAAAACAAACTGCAGCAGGAACTCCAGGGATCAGCAGCAATGTGGGCTCGAGTTCAAGAGCACGTGCACGAGTATCCAGAGTAGGGATCCTTGACACAGGCACTGAGGAAAACCCCCACAAAAAAAAACTGACTGAACATGAACCACACAGACTCAAAAGAGAACCAAAAGACTACACAACCCGAAACAAATAAACTTAGAACTGAACTTTCCCCCAAAACTCAGAAAACAGCCAGCCTCAGAATTCTATGAACCCACAGCCAAAACTCCTAAGCATCCATCAAGGACAACAGCACGTAACTCTTCACATAGTCATAACTGCACCACAGCATCTCCTTCATGTGGAGAAAACCAGCAACACGGCCTCTCTTATCATCACGGAGCATTCAGAATCTGTCCACCCCAAATTTGCAGTCAAGATTTACAGCCCAGCACCCCAAGACTCCAACAAAAGCAAACAGCCCATACTCATCGCACAAGCCAAGTCTCTTAGGCTCCCAACAAGAGTAAGCAGTTCATAGCTTGGCATATGATAGAAACAGCGCCACAACATCACCTTCCCTATCGCCCAAGGTCCTCCATGCAAAGGTAACTGCCTCAAAGCTCCTGTACTTGTTCGCAGAGCACCTGCGTCTCTTTTCCCTTCACGCCTCTAATCACATGCCCTCCTTAGCATGATGATCCTGGCCCGTATCAAGAACTCCAGCCAAAGCAACAGGCGGTGACTCGTTCGTCACTTACAAGCCTGCACTCTCCGAACAAGCTTTTAGCTGACGTGCAACTAACGATCAACTATCTTGTATCAGGGACTCCATCGTCGCAGCTTCTCCCTTGGACCTGGTGCACACGATCTCCACAGACAATGTATTCCAGCCTCTCAAGAGCAGCCATCGTCGACACTTTCAGTAGAGCTTACGTACTTCATTCTTCCACCTTTACATGAAGATAGCCAACAAAGCAGACCTGCCGTCACACAAGCCATGGGACTCATGGACTCCCGTAGTCGGAGAAGCTCCCATTTTCAGAACCCGTCACAACCTCCCTCGTCCTCTCATCATCACGATCGTCCAGCCTCCTCTAGGAGCCCTCCCAGTGAGGCGTAGATCCTTCCAGCAAGCATCCCCTCGATCCACTCCACCCGTCAGCCTCTTCTAGATCACGTAGCCACCTTGCATGCACATGTTCCCTTCGAGAATTTCCATTCCACATCATGACGTGGAATTTACTACTCTCCCATAAAAAAATGCAAATACCCCCAAGGCACATTAAATGCACATTTTGGACCTTTTAGTCACACAATTCCCACACACATTAGCATGCACATTAAGGCTTGCATGCACTCCCGTAAACCCACATGAAAAGCCCCTTGACATGGGCACCATAACATATCAAATTCCCGTAACATGCAAGACCGCATTAACTCAGGAAAATTAAAAAAAACCCCTTCATGACTTGATTTTACATGACCCCAAAAACATTTTCACTTGACCACACACTGGATACCCTTGCTCTGGAGGTCTGATACAACCACATTGCATTGCATCATTTCCCATGAAGTCCATGCAAAACATACTTTATTGTCTCAAAAAACTATACATCAGTCCATCATGCTTGTGAAAGAAAAATCCACAAATGCCAAAAGCCCACACCTACCCTAGATGTGTACAACTATGTGCCTACCCACAACTATATATAGTGCTCAAAAACTTGATACAGGTTTTGTCCTATCAACTTGTTATAGACTTCTATGCATTTGAGTCAGCTACCGAGGAGGCTGACAAAGAGGAGCCTTAATGAGATGAGAGCATCATGAATTAGCCATGAGAGTCACCGCCATGATGCTGCCATGAGA